>NC_133328.1:353986249-354334121 GCF_042186555.1 Aquarana catesbeiana | reverse complement strand
CATCTTGCTCTGCTGCCTCACCTGAAGCAAGTACGTGGTAAGGGTCTTTTGGGCCAGTTTACTGCAGCGATTTTGGGGTCCCGGCATGCACTGAGAGTTCCGCAGGGGGTGCGGGTAAAAATCGGGGAAAACATTGCATAAGTAGCTCCGGGGAAGTTACTCCATGTCTCACGGAGCTCTCAGCCGCCGCTGCCTTCCTACTTCGCGGCGCGCATGCACCCCCCCGGTTAGTATATTTGAAGACAAGGCATGACAGATTTGCCTTGATAGTAGCCTGTATTGTTGCCAAAGATCTCATCTTCGATGGAATTTATCAGCAGTTCCATCTTTGTAAGTCATCAATCATTCCTTTCCAAATATTACCTCTAGGTGTTTCTTAACCTCTGGTACGTTAGGCACTAAGGCAGACTTCTACTTCCTAACAATCATGAGTCGAGCTATAAATAAAATGGTTAACAATATAGCTCTTACTGAAGGAGTGTATTTGTCTCAAGAGAGCCTGTTACACTATTACACTAGCAATGATACCTGTTATTTCTGACAGTAATCTGAAAACTGAATTCCAATAACTTCTGATGTGGGGACAAGCCCATAGCATA
This sequence comes from Aquarana catesbeiana, assembly GCF_042186555.1. Lineage (NCBI taxonomy): Eukaryota > Metazoa > Chordata > Amphibia > Anura > Ranidae > Aquarana > Aquarana catesbeiana. The sequence goes on along the minus strand of NC_133328.1, from coordinate 354,333,522 downwards.
TGGACTAACATCCCCACTTGGCCACAACCTCTCCAACAGATGTTGGAACTGCCTGAAGAAAATGTAGCTATCCTATATGGAGTCAAGTATCATCTAAGATGGATTTTCTGTGCCATCTCCCAATGATTTGTGCATTCTGAGAAGGAATAATTGTACGCTATAGCTTTTTGCCACTGAACATTTGTAAAAGAAACATTTAGTTCCTTCTCCCACTTTTAGTAAATGATAATCTGGAATGGAGTAGGCTATAAAAAGTGTTATCCCTTTCTTTTTGGGTGGGGAAGAATTCCAGAAGGACCAGGCTGAGCCTAATAAGATTCCAAGACTAAATGTTGGGTAAAGCATGAAGTCACCTTAGCATACAGCAAAATTGACCCTCTGTAGGATAAAAAAACTTCAAAGTAAGTTTGCCAAAGGAAATCAATTTTCCATCTTCCAAGAGGTCTGAGACAGTTTTGATCCACTTAGCCTCACAGTGTTTCAAAGAGATTTTCTGAAGTTAACATTTAAGGATTCCAATGGCATAGAGATGGTGGTGGCTCAAGGGTGTTTACTGCCAGGTAGTATTACCATTCTTCAAGAGCTGCTATTATGATAGAGTTTGTGTGAACTCTTTAAATCTGAGCTGGGGTACCAACAATAGGGAACATAAAATATCAGATGTGACACAGGCATGTTCCAGTTGAAAAAAAATCAAAAAATCCAAGGAACTGGTAATTTGGGGAGCTGATAAAGGTGGGGTGGTGCTGATATTAATGACGGAACAATATTCCATTGAAGCTCTTAGACAGCTGAATGTTCGCTCTACTTATCAGCCCCTCAAATCAGACCCTACCAAACATTTCAGTATAGGTCTGCAGGATTTGATCAATAGAGGTAAAACTGCAGATTGTTTTATGGTACAGGGTCCAGTTATGACCATTTTTCACTTTTTGCCAAAAGTACACAAATTAGGAGAGCCAATGGGTGGCCACCTTATTTTGGCCAGCATTACCTCTCTTTTGGAACGACTAGTGAATAGGTAGACAAACACCTCCAACCACTGGCCCACCAGTTACTGGGCTACATCAAAGACCGAGTACAGTGTTTCACAGGGTCAAAAAGTCCACTAGATTCCCAGTTTTGTATGGGTTACATTAGACGTAAGTGCACTGTACTTGTGTCTTCCCCACCATCTTGCATTACAGGCAGTAAAATACCATTTAAAGCAATATAGCTCCTATTGTGTTGAGTTGCAAGAATATCTGCTGCAATTGAATATCTTCTATCTCATATTTTTTTCATGTGGCTCCTATTATATATAATCATGTGGAGTATCAATGGGAGAAAAATTTTAACCTTCTTTTGCAAATTTATTTATGGGATGATGGGGGGGGGGGGGCATTTTCTTTTTACACACCAGAGCCCATATGCCAGACACCTGGATTGGTTTGGTCACTATATAGATGACCTACTGGTTATATGGGAGGGTGATACCATGGTGTTGGAGGAATTTGTGGGATATTTAATCACTTCCCAGCCGGACCAGTTCTGACACTTCTCTCCTACATGTGAAAATCTACTTTTTTTTGCTAGAAAATTACTTAAAACCCCCTAACATTATATATATATTTTTTTAGCAGAGGCCCTATAGAATAAAATTATGGGTGTTGAAATTTTTTATGTCACACAGTATTTGCGCAGCAGTCTTACTTTTTTTATTATTTTTATTTCTTTTATACAAAACATTTTTTTTCTACACTGTCTTAAATTTTTTTTGTATTAACTTTATTGCTATCACAAGAGATGAACAATATTCCTTGTGACAGCATTGGCTGTTACAGGTTCTCTTTATGGAGAGATTTGGGGTCTATTAGACCCCAAATCTCTCCTCTGGCCTCCAATGCAGCCAATCAGACATAGATCGGTGTGATCGGCTGCTTTCCTGGCCGCTAAAGGCCAGGTAAACAGGAAGGCGGAATCAGAAGCGACGGTATACTCATCGCTTCCTGCTTTCTGGGTCACAGAGAGGGAGGAACAACATCAGTTCCACTCTCTCTGTTCTAGGCAGCTGTTGCCACTGGTCGCATCGCTCCCGGGCTCTGTGATCAGACAGCAGAGCCCAGAAAAGGCGGTGGAGGGGGCGTAGGACACCTTTCCGCCACCTGCAGAAGTGATCGAGTGGCTGTTCAGTATAAGGATGAGCCCAGTGCAGGCATCATCCCAGTATAACCACTGCAAACCATGGACATCCTACAGTCAGCAAGTGGTTAAATAACAACAAATTTAACCTTCAATATCCCCACAATTTCAATATCACTTCCATAGATTTTTTGGTGTCACTCTATAGCGTAATTTGGAAACAGTATCTGTTACTTCAGCAACTTTTCACAAATTGTAAGCAGGGAATACCACTTTATTTGCAACCAGTTGCCATTCCATTCAAACGATTAAAACTATACCAGTGGGAGAGTTCATCCAAGCTTGTAGGAATTGTTCAACTATTGAACTTTTTCATAAGGAATCTGAAATTATTAAAAATAGACTCCTGGATAGAGGCTGCCCCATCTGGAGTATAGAACACGGTAGGAAAATTGTTGAAGCAAGAGATCGGAATACTTTGCTGGGCAAGTGTAATATACAGCAAGGAGGAGAGGTTAGCTTATATAGGAAGAAGAATAAAGATAAAAATAAAGCTAGATTTGTTACGAACTTTTCAAAAGAATATCATTATATTGTTTAAAATTATTAAGAAGAATTGTCCTATTTTGTATACAGACAAGGAGTTACATGCTATTTTAGGACATGGATGTAGATTTTCAAGTCTTAGAGCACTTACGTTAGGCACACTTCTCTTCCTGAGCTTTTTTAACTCAAAAGGTAAATCGTCGGCTTGGTTGTCATGTATAGGCTCTTATGCCTGCTGTGGTAAAACATGTAGATACTGCAGCCTGAACCTATGTACCAAGAGCTTTGACTCTTTGGTTACAGGTGAAAGCTTAAGGTCAGACATTATATAAACTGTGGAACTACTTATGTAGTATATCCCATATACTGTACAGTATGCAGCTTGCAGTATGTATGATGCACTATACGCTGTCTCAGAACCTGCATTGGTTAACACTTCTGGAACTCAGTGAACTTACTAGCAAAGCAATTATTGAGTGGAGCATCTCACAACATTTTAGAGATGTACATGGAAAGGATACCACCCCTTTCCGATTTTGTGGCATTGAGAGAGTGTATGCATCAGTAAGAGGAGGGGACAGACATCGCAAACTATTGCAGAGAGAGGCATGTTGGATACATGAACTGCAGACCAGGTCACCTCTGGGGTTAAACCTCAGATGGGACCTGTACCTGCACTCAGGCTAAAATCATTGTTTTATTTTTATAGTCACTAACTTGCCATTACTGTTGGCTGCAGGTGTATTCATTTTTGTTAAATATAGGAGGTTTGTTGGTCTGGCGCTGCTGTATATCTGTTTTGTCAGTTTTGATGTAACCAGGCTATGGGTAAGCCCTTAGGGCTCTTTCACATGGGGCGGATCAGTGATGATCCGCCCCGTGAACATCCGCTTGCTCAGCGGGGATCGCTCGGCCGATCCCCGCTGAGCAGGAAAATGACAGGTTTGTTGCTGCACACTGAAAAGTAGGTTTTTCCTCCATTACACTTTTTCGTATCCGAGCGGGTCAGATGTCAGCGGACATGTCACCGCTGACATCCGACGCTTCATAGACCTCCATGGAGTGTCCGTTCTGGTCCGCCTAAAAAACTGACAGGCGGACCTGAACGGGCAGTCCGTGTGAAAGAGGCCTAAGGTCTTTTTCTGGACTGAAACGGTCATGCTATGCAACATTCTACTCCTTGCAAATAATAAACAAGATTTTTTTTACCTTTACCTTGTTCCTGATGTTTCATGAATTGGCTGTTCCAGTTGACACCATCATTTGGGCTGGAGGGAAGGATCCAAAATTTTAGTGGATCTAAGATGGCGGCCAAGTGGTAACCCTTGAGGATAGGTAACCCCTATACCGACCTTTGACCTACCATTATAACCGACCTATGTTTTGTTAAGATATTAAATCTAGCTTTTTTATTTGACCAAATAAACTTAGACATTTTGGTCTAGAGGGTTCAGTAGAAGCTATTAGGAACATAAATGTTTAGAGTTCTGAAGTAATATAAAAGCTTTGGGAGTACTAACATCTTAAAAGCTGCCAGTCTACCCGACCACGATAGTGTTTCTTCATCTTCCCCATGTCTCAACATACCGAATCAATAAGGGGAGCAAAATTTCCTTTATAACAAATCTTCCTGTAGTATTTTAGGTAAATAAATTGAGTCGAGAAACTCTGCAATATGTTTTGGAGTAGGTTGGGAAATTAAGTCATCAGAACTTAAATTATACAATCTACTGTAGTACGTGCTTAAAGCATCTGCTATATCCTGTGGATTATATAATTTATTGCCAGTAATGGGGTACAGCAAAAAGGGTATTCTTTGTTTAGAAATGTTTTCTATAAGTTGATTGGCCAAAAGATTACCCATTTTATTGCCATGGGAGAAGTTGGTCTTTCCTAAAGCACATAAAAGAATCTGCTGGGCTATGCATGCTCCCCAGAGTAAGAGACACTCAAGACCAATGATTAGAATAAGGGCTGCAGCATCAATGTCAAATGCTCTAGACTCTTCTTCTGAGTGCACATTGAACAAGCACTTAATTTATCACTCATATGTATTTATACATTCCAGTGGCGGAACTACCAGGGTCACAAAGGTTGCACTTGTGACTGGGCCCTGGCGTTCTTCCACTGTGGGGCGGCATAGAAGCAATGCCAGCATAAGGCACTCTGTGCTGAATCCCAAGTTCTGACACTGAGCTCCAGTTACTTGCCTAAAGGGCATGCTAGCATGGGCACCCAATTCACCTTCCCCCATCTTGTGTGGGGGGCCCGGGGTACCACATGGAAGATTGCCTCCTCCGTGGCAGCTGGCACATCTCACTGCTGACTGCCTGCACACAGGCCTCACTGAATCCCGCTCCTCCTCCTCGGCTCCAATGTTTGCTTGTACACAGACAGAAGGAGGAGTCATGCAGGAAGGACATCACACTGCAAGAGCCGTACTGATGATCTGAAGTTACAATTGCTGTGCTTTTTTGTTGTTTGTTGTTGTTGTTATATAGTGTGGGGGGAGGGGGTTACTAAAATGGGTGCAGCTGTGCCTTATAACCGATAGTGTTGGGCGAACAATTCGAGCCGAGCAAAAGTTTGGCCTGAACATCGCCTGTTCGCCCAATTGGCAAACACCAGAATTTGCGGGTAGCTTGGCGGGATGTTTGCCTGCCGAGTGCCCCACAATGCACTGCATGCTTCACAGAGCATTCTAGGGCCCTAACTGGATGAAATCTTGCACCTTTCCACTGGTCAGGTGCAAGGCTTCGCCAATTAGCACTGTCAGAGCCCTGATTGGACAAAGTGATGATGACTTTCTCCAATTACGGCTCAGTGCTCATAGTCCCATAGAAATCAAATCGTACTAGTTCTAGTACTTCCCATAGAAATCGTTTGTAGTGTGTTGAAGTGGAGATATATAGAGTTTGCTACTAGCGAGTTAGCGTGTTCACTTATTGTGACTCTTATGCCGTGTACACATGGTCGGATTTTCCAACTGAAAATGTTCGATGGGAGCCTTTTGTCAGAAATTCCATCTGACATTTTCCATCCAAATTTCTGTTGCACAAAATTTGAGATCTGGTTCTCAAAGCTGGGCTGCTCCACATGTTGCTGCCTGGAAGGCCCAGGTTGGTCATCGGAAGCCTGTGCTGGGGGGAAGGAAGCCTTGAAGGAAGACTAGAGAGTGCTGGCCTGGGTTCAGTCTGGCCTGCCAGAAAATGCAGTCTGTCACAGTACCACAGCCTGGGTACATAAATGTCATCTGCTGCAGCTCCTGATCTCAGGGAATCCTGGACCTTCTTGAGCTCCCTATTATAAGTGCTCCTCATGCCACCAATTTTGGACGTTAAATATTTGATGTCTGCCGTGGGGATCATCGGCTTCACAAATTCAAGCAGTTTCTCCAGCGCTGCCTGCCTCTTTGTTTGATTATTATAAATGGGGTGCTTCACAAATTCAAGCAGTTTCTCCAGCGCTGCCTGCCTCTTTGTTTGATTATTATAAAACAGGTGGTTCACTTGCCACAGACAGGGCAGCTCCCTGAACATATCAATGAATATTCCTAGAAATTCCCTATCATTGAAGGGATCCATTTTCTATGCAAGACAAAACATAAGACAAACCCTAATGTCAGGGGAAACTCTCCTAATCATGACCCAATATAGGCCTCAATCTATAAGCACTGATGCACCAAGTTAAAATTGTACCTTCATTATATTGATCGGCGCTTCCGCTACACTTTTCTCCGCTCACAGATCGTTCTTACGAAGCACGCGTGTTCCGCTTTATATACACTGCACATGCGTGAAACCCCCTGACGTTCTTTCTAATCTATTCCCCACCCCTTCTCTTTCGGCGCAGTGGGTAGAGAACATGGTGGAGAGACAACAGGTGCATGCAGAGGAGAGCAGCAAAAACGAAAAAGCCGGAGCCATGAATGTCCCGATCCTGGAGGATATTGAAGGCCTCAATTATGTCCTTTGTAGAGATGGTGGAGATGGTGGACATCTTGAAGAGGGCCGACTATGATGGGAAGTATGGACCTTACCCAAACCCAAATATGAGAAAGGCCAAGATCATGATTAAAGTTGTGAAGAGTCTGCACAGGAATTTTGGGGTACGACGATCTAAGGATCAATTGAGGAAACGCTGGTCAGACCTGAAATTGAGGGAGCAGGATCAGTACAGAAGGATCAGGAAACTGCTTCTAAAAAGTTATTTGTCCTGTGTTTCTATTATTATTATTACTTGCATGCTGCTCCATGTGCTTTTCTTTACTGTTGTACAGTTTAAAATAGCAACTTTTATGCTCATGGGCACAGTAATCGGTCGTAGGAAACATCATTCGTTCACCCACTTATAAGATGTTTTTGGCAGATACAGGTTAACTACATTTGTTCAGGCCTATTTGTATTAAAATAAGTTTGTTGTCTAGATGGGTTTGTAACTATAATGAAATGCAAACTTGATTCAGTGTAAGGAGAGGACACTCAGCAGCTGGTTACACATCTGGACGCAGGAGCACTACTGCGGGACACCAGAACAAACTTTTTAGGCTGTCCCACACATGTGCTCCAGTGAGTACTAGGGGTGTCTCCATGTGTGATACTTTACCAAAAAAGGGAAGTATTCCAGCTTTAGAAAGGAAATGAAATTTTCTTCAGCTTGGAACTGTAATGCAATGTTTCATATTCCTATTTTTGCCCTCAAATATATTTATTGCTAAGTATACCTTTTTATTTACATAGGGGAGAAAAGACTCAGGACATCAGAGGTCACCAGGGACCCCCTCACCTCCGAAAGAAGGAGAAATCCCAAAATCACAAGCAGAGGATGAGGAGGGAGAGGTTTATGAAGTGGCCAAAATAGTCACCACAACAGGTGAGTGTCTGAGACCACAGCTTCAGGTAATAGATGTATGCCTGCATATTTACAATACATGGTGTATTTTTTTATTTATTTTTAGGTGATGTGGATATTGTGGAAAAAGAATCTCATTTCACCAGTGAAAGTGCCCAGATCCTCATTGGGGAGAGAATGGGGTGCAATCGTGATTTAGAAAATATAAAGGAAAACATCAATTATGTTCAACAAAAAATGAAGAACATCATTGATGTTTTAGGCAGAATATAAAACACACAAAAATTGTACCGTTTTCTCGTGTATTTTTGCTTTGAAAACAAATTTATAAAGTATTTTAAAAGCCAAATTTTGAAGATGCACACGGTGTGTCAACATGTGCTATCTGCCATCACGTGATATCAATGTACGCGTTTTGTGGGTGCAACCCTTTCCTCGCAACTCGGTTAGGTGAGAGGAAAGGGTTGCACCCAAAAGACATCCATTGATCCCCCATGATGGGAGCTAGCACATGTTGACATTAGGCATGGGATCAGGAGGGAAATCCCCAGTTTGAATCCCAATTTGTGTGCATCTTCAAAATTTGGCTTTTACAGGGGTGACATCACCCCATCTGATAAAGACAATATCAACACAGTTTGGACATACTAATGACTGATATTGCCATCATTTTTCAAAGTTGAACTTTGGAAGTTCCTGAGTTATGTATGTTATGGTTTGAAACATGCCTGTTAACCAAAAAAAGGATATTTACAATGTGAAAAAACAAAACAAAAAAAGTTATACAGCAAAGATGTTGGTTTGTTCAAAAACCCTTTTCTAATGCACATGTGAATGTGCTTTGAGTAAAATATTTTCTACTCAACAATGTGTGGCTTCTTCTTTCAATGCTCAAAAGCAGTTTTTGGAGTAAGTTGGTGTTTACAGTGGCAATGGGGGTTATTTACTAAAGGCAAATCCACTTTGCACTACAAGTGCACTTTCATTGCAGTTTCAAGTGCACTTTTGCAGTGCACTTGAAGTGCAAAGTGGATTTTCCTTTAGTAAATAACTCCCACAGTGCTTTTTAATTTGCCACAATCAGACCATTTTCGTGACTACCGAAAAATCACAAAAGAAAGAAACACAAGCAGTAAATACAAGGAAATATGATTTCAATTTATCCAAAAAATATTTCTTTTTAAAATGTTTCTTGATTGTGTGGCATATCAATGGCCCCCCTACCCACAAAGTACCCCAGATATTTTTGTCTCACTTCACGGGCGCTTTGGGGGGGCAAGCCAGGATGGCCAGCTGCAAGTGCCATCAGGGTTGTAGTATCAGGAAAGCCGGCCTCAGTCCCAACTGAGGCCACATAGTTTGTAGCATTTTTTCTTAGAAAATTGTGCAGAATGCAGCAGGCAAGCACAATATGGTTCAGTTTATATTCAGCCATGTGAATTGGTGTCAGAAATAGGCAGAACTGGCTGGCCATTATCCCAAAAGCATTCTCCACCACTCTTCTGGCTCTGGCCAGCCGGTAATTAAAAACCCTCTGGTCCGGGGTGAGGGTCCTCATAGGAAATGGCCGCATAAGATTGTCCCCCAGCGCAAACGCTTAATCCGCGACGAAGACGAACAGGAGTCCTTCCACATTGTCTTCTGGAGGTGGCAAGCCCAAGCTGCCATTCTGGAGCCGTCGGTAAAACTCAGTCTGGGCGATGACTCCACCATTCGACATCTGGCCATTTTTCCCCATGCCCACATAGAGAAAATCATATGTCGCCGACACAACCGCCAACATCACTATACTATTAAACCCCTTGTAATTATAATAGTATGACCCCGAGTTGGTGGGTGGCATGATGTGGACGTGTTTTCCATCTATTGCCCCTCCGCAGTTGGAAAACTCCCAACGCTGGGCAAATTGGGAAGCCACAGTCTGCCATTCCTGTGGTGTTAAAGGAAACTGTGGAGTCAAACAAGAAAAAAATAATTAGCCAATTTGCACATAACATTGCAAGCAGATTAGACACAAACATTCTTGGACAACATCAGTATAACATTTATTTGAGGGAGTATTTAAAGACAAATATATAAAGTACACTTATCAGATTCCTCACCCCCTCTGATGGCCCATTGTTAAAATTTGAGGGGGGGTTTGTTTTGGACCAGTAACCGTCTCCACTTCATTGAGGGCTGAATGCATACATAATAATGTGTGTTACTTTGGCCAGCCTCTCCTTTACTTACACTATTGGCAGCCCACTGGACAGGTAAGAAGTGTTTATAATACAAAAATATTTTCTAGTGCCATTGTACGTGTTGTACGTTACCTCATTCTTGACCAACTTTGTGTGATCGTGTGTATGCAAGACAAATTTGAGCCTACATCCATCGGAAAAAAAAACATGGATTTTGTTGTTGGAATGTGCGATCATGTGTACATGGCATAAGTGTAGAGTGTTAGTTTAGTGTTAGTATAGTGTGTCAGTGTAGTGTGTTAGTGTAGTGCAGTGTTTAACACAGCTTTACATAACATTTAACTCTGAGTGTAGAGTGTTAGTATAGTGTAGTGTGTTAGCGTAGTGCAATGTTTAACACAGCATTAAATGACATTTAGTGCTGTATACAGTGCTGTATACCCTTTTTTTGGTGTGTGTATTTTTTTGGGAGGTTTGTCTTTTTTTTGTCCCCTGCCAATTCTATTTCCCACATTTCTGTCAGTAATATGCCCCGTACACACGGTCAGACTTTGTTCGGACATTCCGACAACAAAATCCTAGGATTTTTTCCGACGGATGTTGGCTAAAACTTGTCTTGCATACACACGGTCACACAAAGTTGTTGGAAAATACGATCATTCTAAACGCGGTGACGTAAAACACGTACGTCGGGACTATAAACGGGGCAGTGGCCAATAGCTTTCATCCCTTTATTTATTCTGAGTATGCGTGGCACTTTGTCCGTCGGATTTGTGTACACACGATCGGAATTTCCGACAATGGATTTTGCTGTCGGAAAATTTTATATCCTGCTCTCAAACTTTGTGGGTCAGAAAATCCGATGGAAAATGTGTGATGGAGCCTACACACGGTCGGAATTTCCGACAACAAGGTCCTATCACACATTTTCCGTCGGAAAATCCGACCGTGTGTACGGGGCATAAGTCCTCATTTTAAGGTGCACCAAACACCACTTTTCATTCAAAAAGTGCATTCAATCACACATTTTCCAGTTTCTATTAAATTTGGGTAATAGGTCCCCCACCCATCATGTCTAGGAGGCCAACAAGGAGATGTAGATGTCCCCATGCCACTATGAGGGTGCCAGCAGTGTCTGTGTTCACAGGCAAAGGTGGACATGGTCTGTCCTCAGGCAGGGCACCTTTGTCTCTGTTTAGTGATGTTGCATGTGCTATTCAGCCACAGCATGTAGAGGAGGTGGTGCACTGGCTTACCAAACCATCCTCTTCCTTCTCATCCTCCATGACCCAAACTGACACTAGTGCACAGTCCATGGCAGCTGCCAGAGTGGCTTATTCTGCTTCCTTATCCACAGCTACTCCTGCCATAGCCCCAGCATCATGCATGGAGGAGTCAGCTGAATTATTTGAACACAGCGTCCAGCCACTTGCTTCTTGAAAATGCACAGACATTACTTGATTCTGATGTTGGTTTTAAGGTAGAGGAAAGGAGTAACATGAGCCCACAGAGAGGGGAGAACACTGATAAACAACAACTTGGCAGTCATGTCCCCCCAGCCACAGCAAATTGTCAAGTTGGCTTCAGTTATGATTAGGGGTGGGTGCCCAGTTCAGCCTAGGCATGAGTTTGAGCCCAACATTGACTGTTCGCACGTTCACAGAACACCTCAATTATTGGGGCGTTCGACTGCTTGTTCGGCCCACTGAACGACCACAATGCACTGTGCCACCATACAGTGCATTGGAAGCCCTGATTGGCTGAAGCAAAAAAAGGTTTGCCCAATTAGGGCACATAGTACTTTTAGAGCCATGATTGGATGCTGTCATGATGACGCTATCCTATCATGGCTCATTGCTCTTTTAAGTCCCGCCCCACACTATAAAAGTATTTTTTTCAATAGCAGCCATTTTTAGTATGATATTGGCGTGGAAAGAGATAGAACAGGGCTCTGTTCAGTGCTACTAGACAGTTAGTGTGCTATAGTGTGCTATTGTGATTCTATTGTCAGTGTAAAATATCAGTTTAGTGTAAATCTAGAGATAGTTCAGTCAGTGTGGGTGTAGTGTGACCACCATTCATCCTTACATTAGTGTGAATCTAGGGATAGTTCAGTCAGTGTGAGTGTAGTGTTATCACCATTCATCTTTACATTAATGTGAATCTAGGGATAGATCAGTCAGTGTGAGAGTAGTGACCATTTAACACAGTGTATTTCATTGCGTTACTGCAAGTTAAAGCCGTATATTTCAGTGCATTACATGCAGTTTAATGCAGTTTATTTCAGTGCATTTCTGCAAGTTTAACGCTATATATTTCAGTGCATTACGTGCCATTTAACGCAGTATATTTCTGTGCGTTGGTGCATGTTTAACGTGTATATTTCAGTGCATTACCTTCCATTTAACACATTATAGTTCAGTGCATCACTGCAAGTTTACCACCGTATATTTCAGTGCGCTAGGTGCCGTTTAACGCAGTACATGTCTGTGCGTTAGTGCACACATAACGCAGTATATTTCAGTACGTTACTGCAAGTTTAAATCCATATTTTTTATGTGCCCTAGGGCAGTACCCGGACCCCTGTAACCATTGTATGCCCAATTGCTTGCATATGAGCCTTAAAAATGGGCACTTTTGATTTTTCTAGTTCAGGTCCCATAGACTACAATGGGGTTCATTTTTTCGGTTCCAAACTTCCTCGATGTTCGAAAGTTCTGGTGCAAATCGAACAGGGGGTCTTTCGGTCCATTCCTATCGATGATGATAATGGAGGGGATGATGATGATGAGGTCACTGATGTGACTTGGCTGCTGGATAAAGTAGAGGAGAAAAGTGAAGGTGAGAAACAACCCCATGTCCCCCAGAGGCAGCCATAATGGAGGGGTAGAGAGAAGCCACCCTATTCCATCAAATTGTGGAGCTATTATCTCCTGGCCCAATTCCCACAGCTCAGCTGTGTAGGCCTTTTTTAGCACATGTGCAGCCAACTGTTGCAGTTTGCAATCTCTGCCACAAGAAGATCAAGCATGGCAAAAACACCAGGCATTTTGGTGCTGCATGCTTGACAAGACATTTAACCTCCCACCACTCAGCCCATTGGCAAGAACACCTGAAAGCCACACACAAGGGACAGAATTCTTTTCCTACTCACTCCTCACCTTTCATGTCTACCCCATTATATCTCATGACCTCTCAGCAGCCTTCACTGACAGGGATGATGGAATAGCATAGGGTGTCACAGGTCCTTGCAACACATCTGCCAGCAGCACACCACCAGATGAAGAGTTTAGCAGGCAAATTTCTCTGCCCACACTGCTGCAGCGGGGAAAAAAAATACACTCCCTGCCACCCACATGCCTAGTGTCTAAATTTCAGCCTGTTCAAAGCTTTATAACTCCTGCCTTTCCATCTGGTGGATTCTGCCTCCTTCTGTGAATTTGCAGAATGTGCTGTACCACAATGGCAGGTTCCCAGTCACTATTTCTTTTTACATAAGGCCATTCCAGCTCTGTACCATCGCTTGGAAGGCAATGTTTTGGCATTGTTGGCCAAGCCAGTCAGCCGCAAGGCCCACATTACTGCTGACACTTGGTCCATGGTCAGGGATGATATATTTTGTTCACAACACACTGGGTAACTCTGCTTGCAACTAGGAAGGATGCAGGACAGGCCTCAGTGCTAGATCTTGTTTTACTGCCACATCTCCATACAGCTGGTGGTGATGATGAAAGATCTATCAGCCCCACCCCCTCCCACCCCTTTTCCATTCTTTCCTCTGCTGGATTGTTCTATGAACCACCGGTACCCCCTAAGCATTCAAGGGGCCATTCAACGAGTCAGGCTAAAAGATGCCATGCAGTGCTTCAGCTGGTATGTCTAGGGGACAAGAACCACACCGGAGTAGAGATTCTTTCATCTCTGCAGGGGCAAGCCCAGAGGTGGCTCACACCATGGAAGCTTGAGCCAGGAATGGCTCAAGCTTCTGTCCACCCTTCGACAGGGTGCAGGGCACATGTTCTTAATTTGGTGGTGTAGCATTTCTTAAACAGGCCAGAAGAGGCTATAGCCATTTCAGGTGGTCATGTACAGGCAGTGTTCGGTTGGCAGAAATTCAGCAGGAAATCCACCTGCCCTTAAAACGCCTGATTTCTGACATGCCCACCGGGTAAAACTCAACTTTGACAATGCTGCAGAAGTTGCACATGCAGCAGAGGGCTGTCAATGAGTACCTGTGTGAGTATGGCACAAGGACAGGCTCAGGGAACCTCAGCTTTTTTCCCTATGCCAATGGCTGCTGATAAAGGATGAATGCACTCTACTGTCACCATTTGAGGAGGCGACAAGGATGATGAGCCACAATGCATGCATCAGTGACATAATTTCTCTTGTGTTCCTGTTGGAGCATACTCTGCGTGGCATTATAGACAGGGCACTCGAGGCAGAGCAGCAGGAGGAAGAGGAGGAAGAGGAGGACTTCCTTTTCTCTCAAGACCTGCTTTACGCAGACACCATTCTTGCGATGCCACAGAACACACAAGAAGAGGGGGAGGGCGAGGAGAAGGATTCTGGCAGTTTGGGAGGCATAGAAGCAGAGGAAGACATGAGTGAAACCTTAAGAGATGGTGTTCAGAAGCCTTGGGAGTAGTGTGTGGCTGGGAGGAGGCAGCTGCAGATACTGTAATCCTCAGTGACTCAGACAACTCTGCTTTTAATGCCTCCACAAGCTTGCGGTGCATGGGCTCCCTTATTCTCTGAGAATTTGAGACATCAAGGATAAAAAATATTATTGGTTGGCAGCCCTCCTTGACCACTGTTACAAGGGGAATGTCTCGAAACTCATCCTGCCCTCACAGAAGGAGCACAGGATGAAATATCTTGAGAACATCTTAGAGGAGTTTGTGTAATGCCTTTACAGACTTTGGTAGGTTACAGTCTCATGGAAAAGCCAGTTTGATGCTTCTGTTGGTCAGAAGAGTAGCAGTGGAGAAGGGGACTGCCTCAGTGATGCACTTTTTTAGTCCTCGGTGCCTAGGGCTATTAGCATCAAGATCCCATCGGCAGCGTCTGCATCATATGGTAGAAGATTATCTAGGGGCAAAAACAGACATGGAGAGCTTTCCAGTAGAGAATCCACTGGGTTTCTTGGTCATGAGACTAGACCACTGAGTTACCGGGCATGAGAATAAAGCACCGGCCAGAACTTTCCCAGGATGCAATTGAGCTGCTGGGCTGCCCTGCATCCAGTGTGCTTTCTGAACAGGCATTAGGTGCTGCCGGAGGTTTTGTGACAGATAAAAGAGTGTGTCTGTCCATAGATTCCGTTGACCGGCTGATATTTGTCATAATGAATCAGTCCTGGATTAACAGCATTTATCAAGCCCCTAATGCCAATGTCACTGATTAAGTGTTATTGGTATCTCAAATGTCTGCAAGACTGTCTAGGCTGCCTAGCTTTATGGGTGTTGATTTTATCTTGAAGTAATTGTTTGGTATAGGTTTCATGGGCACAATTAACACCCAAGAACCATTTGTTTTCTGCACCTGTTTGACTGGTGCATCAAATTACATTTTTTACAGCAAGGCCAATTCTTGCTTTCATTAAGAGTACCTCTATAGAGTTACAATGTGAAGGCACCACCAACACCCAAAAGCCCATTTTTTTTCACAACTGTTATTTCTATCCAAAGTCTGCTAAAGAGACACCAGGCTTTATCTAAAAAAATAATAATCTTGGCCTGAGTGTTCTATAATTTGGCTTTTTCACATAAAGCTTGCTCACTGTGGTGCAAAGCTATGTTATTGCCATCCAAAGTCTGCCAAAGAGACACCAGAATTTATCAAAAAAAATCTAAACTTGTTCCGAGTGCACTAAATTGTGGCCTCATCATATAGACTGGCTCCCCAAGTCGTTGTTTACGAAATAGAGAAAACTTGCAAGGAAAATCAATATAAATGTATTTTTTTCCTTATAAATGTCAGTTTTGCTGCAGCAGGTTCTATACATGGTGCAGATGCACCACTTTACAGACAGACTAAAGGGACCCCTCAAGCACTATACTTAAAGGAGTTTTTCATTTTTTATGGTTTCACTTTAGGCATCATCAAAATCACTCCTCCTTTAAAAATGAGCTTTTTAGACCTCAATGGGGTTCGTCGTTCAGGACCGGACATTTGCAATGTTCTAGAGTTGTGGCGCAAACAGAACCAGGGGGTGTTCGGTCCATCTCTAGTAACCAATCAACTTCTATGTTTTCCTGTCAAAGTTTCTTTGAACAAACTGAAGTTAGAAGCTGATTGGTTACTATGCGCAGCTACAGCAGATTCTGTGTGCACCCCTTTTAGTAACCCCCCCAGTGTGTTGTAAAATAGACAATTATTGTTCTTTAAGACAAAATCCAATAATTTAAAGGTAATTACTAATAACTGGAGTTTGAGAAGTGCTAAACACAGCCATATTGTCATCCTACATTTGAACTTAAATATATTGGTGAAAGTGATCTAATATCTAGAGACATCTTTATATTTTTGCAATGTTTTATCTTTTTACTATTTATATTTTTTTTATATTCTGTCAAATGCCTAGGTACAAGAACATAAAAGTTGATGTTTGTGGCCCATGAGAAGAGGTGACTTTTTCTGTTTACTATACTTATGTTTAGACCACCACAAGTCTTATAAATCAATTGATGAACAAGGGAAGAAAGACAGCCATAAAAAAATATTTTTTTTAGCACAGACAGCGAGTTCCATGATTCAAAGAAAACTTTTTCAGATTAAAATACCTAAAAAAGTACATAATAAAGTACAAAGATCACATCTAAGGTCATTAACGCAGGGATAAACTGCATGTTTTCATTATGATAAAGTAGATGACTAAGCATAACATGACAAATAGATATAAAGGTTTTGGAAATATTAGAAAAGGGAAGAAAGCTGGCGTTCCATTTTAGATAATAGTTAAAGGAACCATATTGGAAGTTATCAAATATACTAGCATAATATCAATTATTTACTCATGAAAACTAGTGTTCTGCGAGGTACACACTTTACGTTTCTTTTTTCATTCAACCCAGCAGGCTTATTTACAGATCAATGTACTAGCACAAGCAAAGTTAGTGTGTGATCTCCCATACTGAGCTATTGTATTCTGACAGCAGGACCCCCCCCAGCAGAACACACTAATTAGCACCCAGCCAGTGGCCAGAAGCCTTGGGAGAATGGTAAGTCTGGAGCACGGCAGTACGGAGACTCTCTGAGACAAAGCAGCAGTCACAAGGTTTCTCAGGAGGAGCATGGATCTGAGCAGCAAGAATTTTGTCACCCAAAGGAGAAGTGAGACTAGTGCGAACCGCAGCCAGAATACGATCAGGAGGAATCACAGGATCCAGAACCGACTCCATCTTGGAAGTGGAGGAAAATTGTCATGACAAAGCATCAGACCTTACATTCTTAGTACCGTAAGAATGAGACAATGTAATTGAAACTAGACAAGAAAAGAGCCCATTGAGCCCTTCTGGGAGAGAGGCGTATAGCCTCAGACAAGAATGTGAGATTCTTATGGTCAGTAAGAATGAGAACTGGCACAGTGGTACCTTCGAGAAGATGTCTCCATTCTTTTATGGCTAAAATGATCTCTAACAGCTCTCTGTCACCAATCTCGTTATTGCACTCCGCAGGTGACAATTTCTTGGAAAAGTAGCCACAAGGATGTATAGCGCTCTCAGAGGTAGGACATTGAGACAAAAGGGCACCAACTCCAGTCTCAGAAGCATCAACCTTAAGGATAAAAGGCAATGTAGGATCAGGATGTGCCAACACAGGAACAGAAACAAAGGTAGCCTTGAGACTCTCAAAGGCCTTAATGGACTCCGGAGACCAACTCTGTGGGTTACCGTCCTTTCTGTTCATTTCAGTCAGGGGCTTTACCAAAGACGAGAAGTTACGGATAAACTTCCGATAACAGTTGGCAAAGCCAAGAAAACGCTGCAGAGGATGTAAACCCACTGGTTGGGGCCACTGTAGGACTGCTGAAAGTTTCTCTGGGTCTATTGAAAAACCAGCAGAGGAAATTACATAACCCAGGAATGTAATCTGTTCACGATGAAATTCACACTTTTCCAATTTACAATAGAGATTGTTCTCTCTTAGTTTCAGGAGCACATGACAGCCATCTGTGTGGTGGCTCTCCAGGGACTCGGAAAATATGAGGATATCGTTGAGATAAACCACCACACATAACTGCAATAAATCTCAGAGGACATCGTTAATAAATTTCTGAAAAACTGCCGGGGCATTACTGAAGAATATTATTAATATCTAATATTCTTGTATCTCAGAGGCGCTTCTGGATGAATAGCATTGATAGCCAAACTGACTTAAAACAAAGTGTGAGTTTATTGTCACACAATTGGCATCATAAATACAATGTAAAAAATATAATAGTTCAGTTCAATGTAGGTAAAAATATATGAAATAGAATAAAAAGTTATAAAGTTGTAATAAGCTTATGAAAGCATGTGTGGTTCATAGCTGCTGTCTGTCTTCATGCTGTCTTGTGTGTCGTCCAAGAAGAAACAGGAAATGACGTTCTCAGTCTTCTGGCAGAATTGACAGCTGACCCAACTTGTCTCAAAGTGTCTTGTGAACATGTCAATGTCATCTATCCTAGTGACTATGTGTCTGTGTGTGTCTGTCTGTGTGTCTGTGTGACCTTCAATATGGAAGCATTGGCTTTATATGTTACATGTGAACGTGTGAACGTCATAACCTCACACCAACTTAGAACCTTGTATGGCACATATTCATTTCTGCTAACTTCAGCAATATGCTATCCAAGAGAAGACTCTAACTCGGAGTCGTATATAGCATAGGATTGACAAGCCCACATGTAACACTCCATACTTGAAGTAATGGGCTGATCATATAATGTCATATAACCAAACATCTACATAATATGAACACATTTTACCAACTTTACATTAAATAACTATATACTAGTACTTATTAATATGACTAGAACTACAAACTAACTTAACTTAACAGGATATAATTCACAATGTATATTCCTTTAGCTACGTGGACACGTGTCTATTTTTGTCTTCTCATGACATTCTACACCAAGATACTTTAAATGTCATACTCAAATTGGCTACACCAGAAAAATCCAGCAATGCTCAGCTTTAGAAGAAGAATCATGTCAAATCTATTGATCAAGGTCATTCACTCTAATCTATTTATCATGATTAATCATAAAACCAAATATATTTTGCAAGCTTGCCATGAATATAATATTACACCTATAAGTGCCGAATTATGAATTTGGAATAATATTCTAACAATCCCCCCTGAATTATGATTAATCATATCAAAATATTCTAATACATTCAAAACATCATTCATGTCACATTTACACATCCTTGTATCAAATGATTGAACACAATATTCCTCAGAACTGAAGCAGCTAGAAATAACTCTCCTTCTAATCACTTTTCTCTTTACTTTAACTTCTCTTAGATCTATCTATTCAAAATCTTAAAATAATGATATAGAATTTAAAAAATGTATAACATAATGATGACTCATATCTATAATTATTAATAATAATAATAATTATTATTATTATTATTATTATTATTATTATTATTATTATTAAAATAAATAATGCAATAATATATTTCCATATTTGTGCTCAAATAATATTTTAGCTCTTTGGAAATATACTTTACACTCTAAAACTTGTCATAACTTTCCATTCCGTTCTATTAAGAGTGATATGTTTCTTAAGTTATGAACAAAAGATGTTCTATAAACTAGAATGAGTGTGCAGTTGTTACCTAAAAATATTCAATATATGAATAAGGAAAAATAAATAAAAATAATAATGATAATCCTAACTTAATATGAACATTAATATCAGAATAATCGGATTATCAAAAAATGTATATGGACAAATGTTTGAGTCCCAAATTGTTTATCTATAGTAGATAAAGTTTCTTCTGATTATTTTTTTCTTCATGAAATGTCTTTAAAGTTTCTTCTTCAAGTTCTGTTAGATTAGAAAATTCTTGTTGAATAAGATAAAACAGTCATAAATATGAAGTATAAATCTTTTGTCCAATATTCTTCCCTAGAGGATTCCTTCTTTAACTTTAAATTTTCCTGATATTCTCTTTTGCTCTTCATATGAGCTTGTTATCTTCCATATTTATGCGATTTTAGATGCCATTTCTGTAAAAGAAATGCAGTATCATTAATCAGGCATAAAATATTTTCATTAAATTCTTGTAACTTTTTTCCAACAAATGTTAAAACATTATGAGACAATAACTTTGTGAATTTGTTAAACTATATGTAAAATAACACTATCTTATATTTTCCTTCAAAGAGAACTTCTGTATGACAATGTACTGTCCTTATCCTGTCTAAGATGGCCTAAACTATAAATCATATGTACTGTGAAGTTTAGGTATGACAGGACGCAACACCTCCTTTGGTCATGATACAAATCTCTGTTTTCACAAACAAAAGAAAAGTTTTGTACCACCCAGAGATGACAATGGACTATGCCTCTAAAAGATTAGAAATGTGCGTAACTGTATTCTGTGTTGAAGCTCTTACTCTAGTGTTAGACTGTTCTGCAGTAACAAATACTGGCTCTATGTCCTTCTCTGTTCTTATGCTGGCAACCTGAGATAAAGACTTTTCAGATACAGCTGTATAAACATGTGCTGGTGTACATTCCTGAAGATGTCTTCCTTTTACATCTATCTGAATGTGTTTGGATGATAAAGCTCTGAACCATAAAGGATATGTTTTACGACATTCTTTAAAATTATCTTCCTCAAAAATACCTTTTAGTGAGCAGTCAGGTGTCTGTACAATGATTTTGTTTGATTTCACTATGCTCTCTGTAGCTTTAATTGCATAGTAAACACTTAGCAGTTGCTTTACACCTGCCTCAAAAGTTTTTTCCAAAAATGATAAAACTCTGGAGAAATAGGCAATTATTTTCTCCTTACCTTCTTGTAATTGAGACAACGTTACTGAGATGGCATTCTCAGATACATGAGTTTTCAAAACAAAAGATGCTTCAGAACAAACCTCTATTGTACTTAATGTTGGAGCATTCTGCAAATCTTTTTTCAACATTTCAAAGGCATTTTTCTCATTTGGACCCCATTGGTCAACTATATTACCTTTACTTCTCAAAAGATTATATAGTGGATGAACTTTCTCTGCGAAACAGTGTACAAACTCTTTGCAATTATTTATTTTATGCAAAAATTGACGCAATGCCTTATGAGTTGTTGGAGTTGGGATTGCAATGATCTCTCTAACTGTTTCTTGCAACAATTGTCTCTTTCCTTGACTAATTTGCATATGAAGGTATTTCACTTGACTTTTCATCAGCTGAACTTTTGTCGTGTTTAATTTTAAACCTTCAGCCTGTAACATCATAAACAACTCAGACAAAAGAGCAATATGTTCATTGATATTCTGAGTACTCAGCAGGATCGTATCCACATGCTGACAAATGCATTCTGGCCTAGAAAATTTTGAAAGTATTTTTTCTATAGATTCATGAACTATACCATCACCAATACCTAGGCCAGGTATTAATCGAGTGAACGTATAAGTCTCTTTTCTGAATGTGAATGCGAGTTTATACTGGCTGCTATTCGCTAAAGGAAGAGAAAAATGGCTATTCATAATTTTTAATACAGAGAACACTTTGTCCTCAGCATTCAAATTTAACTTTAATTTAGATTTATCAGGAAGAACTGGGTTATTTGTGATATGTTTATTCAATGTCCTTAAGTCAACTGATAAAGAATATGAATTATCAGTATTTTTGATAGGCCAAATACAGTTATTTACCACTGATTTAGCTTTCTTTACAATTCCAAGTTGTACAAACTCTTGAATAATGGCAGAAAGTGGACCAATTGATTCTAGTGGTAACTCATACTGATTAAGGGGTTCTGGATCTTTTCCCTCAATATTCAATTCAGTATTTTTCAAAGTTCCAATGTAATTTTTGAACTTTGACCACAAACTTGGAAAACGTTGTACCACTTCCTTTAAAGCACAATTACCATCAACATCAGGCCACTTTTGTTCTGTAGACATATTGGTAATGGAACCAACTTTACTGTATACAGAGGGATCAATAAGCACTGATTTGGGCCTAGATGGATCTTTCCAAATACTTTTATTAGCCAAATCGATCACCCATTTTTGTTCATTGATTACATCAATGCCGAGTATATACTCTGCTTCGTGACATACCCAAATGTTAATGTTAGTTTTCACTATTCCCGGTACTTCAAATGTTACATTAGATACCTGTCTAGCAGTGGAATTACCTGTATTATTAAAACCCACTATATTACACATAGGAGAATTTGGTTTCACGGGTATGTTTTCTTTGGTAAGGCTAATCTCAGATCCACTGTCAATGAGACAATTCATATTTTTACCATTCAGCAAACATTGTATATATGGCCTACCATTGTCGTCCAAAATAATTGGTGCTACATATTGTAATGGCAGAGAAATTGAATTCCGATGTGATTCTATTTTTGGCAATGGCAGTAAACCCTCTCTTTCAGTGACAGTGTTGTCTGAACTGCTGTTAACAGTCAAATTACTGATCTGTTTGACTTCAGTGGCATAAGGCAATTCAGTCAAAATGTTATCTTGACATGAAAAAACAGGTTGTACAAAAGCTGATTTTTCATTCTCTATATCTTTAGTTTTTATTTGTGAGTCTCTCTTAAATTTACAGCAATGTTTTCTCATATGGCCAGATCTATGACAGTAAAGACACGTGATAGGCTCTCCTTGCCTCACTTGTCTGCAGCTGTCCTTGTCATTCCTTCCAAGAACTGTCGTTTCTGACATGTCTGCAGCCTGACTATTTTTGTCACATTGAATTATAGCTACCTCGTGTGTGAGATTGCTTTGATTCAATTGTCTCCTAATTTTATCAATGAAGCTTACCACATCATTTAAATTTTGACGTTCCTGTGCTATGGCTACTGAAGTTGGGTCAAGGTATTTAAATTTTTTTATGAAAGCTATTTTTAAACCTGGGTCATTGTCATCATCTACTCCAAATATCATTTCATAAACCTTGCAAAATTTAATTTTAAAGTCAATTGGATTTTCTTCTACAGTAGTCTGTAAAAGATCTAACATTTCTATGGTCGGTATTTGCTCACCGGTCATACATAGCAATAATTGTCGCAGTCTATCTGTCGTGTCATTTTGTTTTTCCTGACCTTCGTCATCAATAACAGGTGTATTAATTCGTTTAGCAAAATTAACAGGAACCCACAACTGAAATATGTAATTGCGTTGATCATTTGACAGATTAAAACGATCCGCAAACATTTCAAATAAATCCCAATTGGAAAATACAGTTGCCTCAGTGTCATAAATAGGAAAGTCTTTTAAAACTTTCATAAGTTGGTCATGTATTTGCAACTTTAGTTTTGCAGTTCTACATAATAAGTTTTTATGTTTCATTTCTTTTTCATCAGTAGCATCAACATTCTCCATATCCGAACTTTCCGGAATATAAGAGGATTGTTGCTTACATTTGGGATCAGTCTTTTTGTCATCTGTAGTTATTACAGCAATCTGTGTCAATCTACTGTCATTCTGAAGTTTTTCCAAAAGATTTGTTTTGGAGTCAATTTGTTCCTCAAGATTCTCTATATAATTACAAAAAATCTCACAGTTTGGACAATTAAGATAATCTTGAGACAAATTTTCATGTTTCCCTGTGTTCTGTACAGTGTTACATTCTGTCTGCTGTAATGTACACACATTTTTAGCAGGTGACATGGACATTCATTGTACTGTTCATTTAAGCACAAGAGAATCCATTTTGTTCTCACTGTTGAAATGTGTTCTGTAACCTTCACCTAACACACAGACACTTCTCCTACTAAATGCTCTCTACTCCCCCCTCCCTTTTCAAGGTTTAACTTTTGCAATTGTTCTATTCGCTAGTTTTTAATAATATATTTCTATTTGTTAGCTTTTAATAACATATTGCTATTTGTTACTTTTTAATAACATCTCACACCACCCCTTTCTTATCTATGTATAAAATAACATGTAATAATAAATTTTTCACTGAACGAACATTTTAAACACAGTGATTGAGTCCTGTGAATCTGTTCCTGCAGCTGCAGTATTAACTTTGTTTTAGAGTCCCAATCAGAAATCAGTCATATCAGTCTTGGCGAGTCATAACAGGAGTTTGGCAGAGTCTCCAGAAGGAACCGCGCTTCGATCGGGATCATCGGGAAACGCAGACCTCAAATGCCGGCTAGGTAAGCTGCCCTTAAGCTTGCTATATTTCTGCCTTTTCCTATGTATCCTATCTGTCGGTTCTCAAGGAAACCAGACCACTCTCGGACCTTTCTGGTTGGGTAACGTGTGTGTGTGAATGTGTTTGTGTCCCCCTTCACGGGTTGGACTGTGTGTGGATAGGGAAAATCCTCTGCAGTTCCCTGCGTTGACTCCTTGTGGGCGACCTGGGTCAGAGGCGCATGGTAGGGTCAGATAAAACTCACAGAGAAGAGAAGAGACGAGGAGGGTCTCTTAATGAGTGTTTTGTCTATTGTCATAAACCCCTTCTATCCACGTAGATAAGTGGAGACTATTCTTGTAAATCTGCAGATTTGCTGTACTATTTGTTTTAGAGGCAAGAGGGTATAGGCACAAGTAGAGAAGAGAGAAGACTGGCCAGTCATTATGGGCATTAAATTAATTAAGGGAATGAAGGGAGAGAGGCCTTCAGAAAATGCCCAGCGCAAGATGAGCGCTAGAGAATATATGAACCGAAGGTACGGTTCTGCTTATACTGAGCCCCTAGATAAATGGGTAGAATGGACAAAGGGAACAGCTAAACCTTTAAAATCTGAAGGGACTTTTGATTTAAAAGTATGGCAAACTTTTCTGCACGATTATGGCCCACTACTGTGCAGTGAAGGAACGTGGAGAATAGCTTGCACATGGGAGACAGAAGCTAAAGTAGCAAATCAAACTGGCTTGACGGAGATATTTAATAAAAGTACTGCCCAAATTTACTACGTCTGGCCAGAAGACTCTGTAGAGGAGGACCCCCCACCTTATGTGGCTGCCAGTTTGGCTTTAAGGGGTCCACGCACAAAAGCAAAAGAATTAGATTACATGGAACACACAAAAGATGAGCTATGCAATATAGTAGAGAGCAGAGGTTTAACAGCCCCATATCAACCTACAAAGAGGGATTTGGCTCGTATCCTAGAAACAGATGATTGGCATAAATCAAAAGGCACATATGCAAACCTGGATCTCTCTGAACTTAAGGCTTTGGCCAGAGAAAGAGAGATAGAGTCTGAACTTCCGGAGCAAACCATAATTTCCAAATTGTGGCAGCAAGATGAAGAGAGAAGGAAGGGAGATGCCAGCCCTTCTGCCCCTGGCATAGAGAAATCTGTTGCAGTTTATCCTGTCAGAACCCAATTAGTTTTTGAAGGTGATGCTGTTGACAGTAAGTCTCAAATTAAATGGCATGTACCTTTTAGTCCCCAAGATATGAGAGCCATATTAGAAGGATTGGGAGATCCTAGAAAGAATCCAATTGGGTTTGCAAACAAACTTAGTGCTGCACAGGAAGCATATGAGGCTTCTGCTACTGACATTCATCAGCTTCTTATTAAAGCAGTGGGAAGCAACATGTCTGGCTATATACTTAAAGAATGTGGTGTAGACGTAAAAAATCTAGGTAAGATGGTTAGTGGACGGGAGGTTTGTGAGAAATTGAAGGAAAAATTGCCCCAAATATATGGACAAACCAGACATGCTGAATTTATGAATGCTAAGCAAGGGAAAGAGGAAGCAGCAGGGGCTTATTGGAGGCGGTTAAGTGAGATGGCTGAGGAAGCAGGCATTAAAATAGAGGAAGAGAAGGCGGGAGAAACTGCAAGTCCATCTACACAACTGGTGAAACAAAGGTTTCTTGATGGTTTAATACCCCAGTTGAAAGAAAAGTTGTTCACAGCAAGGCCTGAGGCAGGCAATATGTCTATTCGAGACGTCCTGCCTATCCTGTTGTCCATAGAAAACAGGATTAACCAAAAAGACAGCAAACCCAAGGTAATGTACATGGGGAAGCAGAGAGGAAAAGGAAGAGGTAGAGGCAAAGGCAATTTCAGAAATCATGGCAATCGGGGACCAATTATATGCTACAATTGTGATGGGGAAGGACACATAGCCAAATTCTGCCATCTTCCTGACCGTAGACTAGAAAAGAGCTTAGAGGCCCCTCATGCTGATCCCAGTTCTCTGCCAAAAGCAGTGGATCAGGCATAGGAAAATGGCATGCCAGTATCAATCATGTTAAATAGGAGAGACAATGGTCCCGAGGCCAGAGTAAAAGTATTTTTACAAGAACTCCCCTATCCTGGAGGAGAAACAGAATTAACCTGTTTAATTGATACTGGTGCAAGCCGAAGTGTTTTTAATATAGAGGACTTACCTCCAGGATTATTATCTACAAATGTTATCTCTGCTGTTGGCCTAACCGGGACCTCTACTGATTTGGTTGAGTCCAAGCCACTTAAACTCAGGCTAGGACAGCAAACAGAAATTGTCACTAAAGTTTTAGTTTCAGACACAGTTCCTACCAATCTTTTGGGAGCTGACATTTTGAACCAAATTCTAGCAAACATAGACTACACTCCTACAGGAGTCCAAGTGGTCAGTAGTCTATCAGGAGAAGTTTTAAATTCTGCCTGTGGAGTATTTTTAATCCAAGACTCCACTCTGCCATTTCCACCAGAATTGAAAGTGATTCCCACTGAATTATGGGCCACCAGCAAATATGATGTAGGTCTGCTGGATTGCACCCCAGTCATGATAAAAATTAAACCAGGAGCCCATCTCCCACAGATTAAACAGTACCCACTGAGTATTGCTCAGACTGAGGGGATAAAGGATCAAATCACTCAACTGAAAGCAGCAGGGGTTGTTGTACCAATTAAGTCCCAGGTCAATACACCCCTGTTCCCAATTGCAAAGAAGCCAGACAAGAAGGGTGGGCAGGTGACATATCGCATGGTGCATGATTTGAGAGCCATTAACAATATAATAGAGGCAGATACCCCAATCGTGCCCAACCCCCGCACTTTACTAAGTGGAATACCTGCCTCCAGCACCTGCTTTACAGTGATTGATCTTGCAAATGCTTTCTTTTCGGTGCCCCTGCACCCAGATTGCTGGCACCTTTTTTCATTTACCCATGATGCCCAAAAGTTAGCATGGACAAGATTGCCCCAAGGCTGTGTGAGTAGCCCCTCTGAATATAATACTGCGTTAAAGCAAGTATTGGACCAATGGTCCCCCTTACACCCAAACACAGTTTTGCTTCAGTACATAGACGATTTGCTTATTTGTTCTGATACAAAGGACATTTGTAGCAGAGAAACAGTAAGCCTTCTCCTGTTTCTCTATAACAGTAACAACAAAGTTAGCAAAGATAAGCTACAATACTGCCAAGAGAAAGTGATCTTCCTGGGTCACTGCATTTCACATGGAATCCGTCACCTAACCCCAGATCGAGTTAAAACTCTACAAAACTTTGAAAAGCCAAGAAATTTCCGGCAACTACGTGCCTTCCTGGGGTTAGTGGGATATTGTAGGGACTGGATTCCAAATGCATCAGAACTTATGGCTCCTCTATATGAGGCTACCACTAGAAACCCTTTCAAACTCACATGGGACAATGAATTGCAGATGAAGGAGCTTATTAAAATTTTGTCTGAAGCGCCCGCCATTGGACTTCCTGACTATACTAAGACTTTCTCGTTGTTCTGTCATGAAGTCAATGGATTTGCTGCAGGTGTACTCACCCAGCTACATGGAGACAAACAGAGGCCTGTGATGTATGTATCAGCCTCATTAGACCCTGTCATCAAAGGCTCCCCCAGTTGTATGCGAGCCATAGCAGCCTGCATTTTGCTGCTAGACAAAGTAACGGAGCTTGTACTAGATTCTGCTCTGATCCTGTATGTGCCACATGCAGTGCAGGAAATCATGAATCAAGTAAATACTAGACATGTGTCTGCCAGTAGATTTGACAAGTACCAGTCTGCTCTTTTTGCTCCATCGAATTTAACAATCAAACGATGTGTTACTTTAAATCCGGCTACTCTTCTTCCTATAATTGATGAGGAAGATGCAACAAATGGTACTGATGTAGAACCTGAGAGTTTTTCTCATGATTGTATGGCTCTTATGGAGGTAGAAAGGGCCTCTGTCACACCAGCAAAAGATGAGCCCTTATCAGATTGTGACACACACTTATTCGTAGATGGTTCCAGATTTTACACTGACGATGGTCAGCCACACACAGGGTTTGCTGTAACCACTACAGACACCATTTTACATCAGGAAGCATTGAAACCCCAGATGTCAGCACAGGAAGCGGAGTTGTATGCTGTAGTCAAAGCATGTCATCTCCTAGAGAAAAAAAGGGGAAATGTTTACACTGACAGCAGATATGCATTTGGAATAGCCCACGATTTTGGGCCTATCTGGAAAGCACGCCACTTTCTGACTAGTGCAGGGAAGCCAGTGAGACATGCAAAACTCATAGAGCGGCTATTTGAGGCCTTTCAGAAACCAGCAGAAGTTGCCATCTTGAAGGTAAAAGGGCATGCAAGGGGAAGTGACATGACAGCCAGAGGAAATGCTTTAGCGGACCAAGCGGCAAAGGATGCTGCCCTTATGGCATTTGGAGTCACATCCACTGTAGGGGTCGCCCAGGTAGCAGGGACAGATTCCCCTCATCAAGAGCAGTGGGATGTAGACACTCTAATTCAGTTGCAGAACCAGGCCCCTGATGAAGAGAAGGATAAGTGGATCAAATGTAATGCTACCCAAAATCAGCAGGGCCTGTGGAGCGCTGACAACAGGTGGTGTCTACCCAGGAGTTTGTACCCAGTTTTAGCACAGCTGGCACATGGCGTCAGTCATCTTGCTAAGGGCGCGATGGTGGCACTTACTGACTGCTATTGGATAGCACCTGGATTTAGTGCATTTGCAGCCAGGTTTTGTGCTTCATGTCTCACTTGTGCTCTGTACAATGCAGGGAGGCCTGTTCATGTTCCCCAAAGGCATTCTCCAAAGCCAGATTTCCCTTTCCAAAGAATTCAAATAGACTACATTCAGATGCCCAGAATAGGCACCTATGAGTTTGCTTTAGTGTGTGTTGACATGTTTTCAGGTTGGCCCGAGAGCTGGCCAGTAGCCAAAGCAAATGCAAAAACAACAGCAAAGAAAATTTTGAATGAAATAGTTTGTAGATATGGAGTTCCTGAAACTATTGAGAGTGACAGAGGAACCCATTTTACTGGGGAAGTAATGAAAGAGGTAATGGAAGCACTTCACATACAGCAAGCTTTCCATACACCTTATCATCCACAAAGTAGTGGTAAAGTTGAGAGACTTAATGGAATTTTGAAAAACAGATGTGCAAAAATTAAAGCAGATACAGGAAAAGGATGGGTGGAAGCTTTGCCATTAGCCCTATATTCTGTAAGAACTACCCCTAAACAACCACATGGGCTGTCCCCCTATGAGATTTTATTTGGAGGGCCACCCAAAACAGGGCTATATTTTCCCCAACAGTTGCAGGCTTCTCACTCTAATCTGTTAGAATATGTTCAGATTTTGCAAAGAACATTGAATAAAATACATGAAGGTGTTTATAAATCTATCCCCGACCCAGATTCTGTTTCAGGTATTCACAGAATCCAACCAGGTGACTGGGAGGTGGTCAAGCGACACGTCAGAAAGCCACTAGAACCAAAATTTGACGGACCACATTTGGTGCTTTTGACAACCGGTTCTGCTGTCAAGTTGGAAGGAAAACCCACCTGGATTCACGCCAGTCACTGCAACAAAATCCTGAAGTGATGATATCCTTTGAAAAAAAGATGATAATGTTTCTTTTCTTTTTGTTGTTTGTGAGAACTGAGACATGGAAAAATAACCCTTTCATCCAAATGTTAAAATTGTATGCAACCCATAGCAACGCTAGTAACTGCTGGGTGTGTTCTCACTTACATCCCCAAACAGGAACGATACCCATGATAGCAATGCCTCTCAATTTCACTGATCTAAACAGGACCAGAATAAATGGCTCATACATAGTCTCCACAGCTAATGAGCACAGATCAGTAACTTTGATGGTTTCGAAACAGATAAACACTCCACAGATTTGTTTAAACATTACATGCCCGTTTAACACTAAATGTAGACGGTTGGGCAATTCAGATTGCACTGGAGCAAAAATTACAGTTTATGGAGGAAACTATGGTCAATATTATTATATCCCAGATCCAGAACTAAATAGAACCCTTTATAGTACAAATTGCTCACAGTTTCCAATATGTGAAAATATCGGTTTCCTGAGATTCCATGTTATTGCTTCCAGTTTTTTAGGAGCAGGCATACCGTCCATACGTAGAGGGTTATATTATATATGTGGAAATAAAGCTTACGCCTGGCTTCCTACTAATGTTACAGGTACATGTTATATTGGGAAGTTAGTACCTGCTTTGGCTGTTCGCAAAGATACAGTGCGACCAGATCAAAGTCCAGAATACCCTTTAGTGTTCAAAAGAGAGCTGTTCACTGAAGGTGACATGACATGGTCATGGTTCCCTTCCTGGACAGGATGGGGAATTGAAGCAATGAAAAGACTAAATAATTACACTAGAATTGTAGATGAGATTATTAACCTTACTACCACTGATATAGGTTTATTAAATGAAGAAATGGCTCAGCTTAAAAAAGTAGTATTAGAGCACAGATTAACGCTAAATTATCTCACTGCAGCTCAAGGTGGGATGTGTAAGATATTTCACACTGACTGTTGTATATACATTTCTGATAATGAGGACATTATTAAAGGGCATCTTGCTAAGATAAGAGAACTACAGAATAAGGCCAGAGATATTGCTAAAGATGGATGGAACCCCTTTCAGGGTTTAGGAGGTTTTGGTGATTTTTTATATGGCATAGCAACATGGTTACAGAAACTAGGCGCTTACATTGTGATGTTCCTATTTCTCATGTTTGTTATTTACTTCCTCATCAGGCTATGCCTCTGTGTGACTACCCGCTGTACCAACAAATGTACCACCAGCCCTGATGAACCCATTATTGTGAGAAAGCTAGGAGAGAGCTGAACAGGACGCCGTCTCTCTGCGCCAATGTAACAGGAGTTACCAGCAATCGGCTGAACGTAACGCGGAGAAGAATGGTGTCAAATAAACAAAAGGGGGGAAATGACATGGACATTCATTGTACTGTTCATTTAAGCACAAGAGAATCCATTTTGTTCTCACTGTTGAAATGTGTTCTGTAACCTTCACCTAACACACAGACACTTCTCCTACTAAACGCTCTCTACTCCCCCCTCCCTTTTCAAGGTTTAACTTTTGCAATTGTTCTATTCACTAGTTTTTAATAATATATTTCTATTTGTTAGCTTTTAATAACATATTGCTATTTGTTACTTTTTAATAACATCTCACACCACCCCTTTCTTATCTATGTATAAAATAACATGTAATAATAAATTTTTCACTGAACGGACATTTTAAACACAGTGATTGAGTCCTGTGAATCTGTTCCTGCAGCTGCAGTATTAACTTTGTTTTAGAGTCCCAATCAGAAATCAGTCATATCACAGGTAAACCAACATTAATAATCATTTTGTTAAATATTCTCACTAATTTCAATACATTATTTATTTTCTTACGTAATTTATGTACAGTGAACCTGGATTTATCAATCTGTGTATTGGCATTTAAGCATTCATTGTACATATATCTCCACAAGTGACTGTCATTTGGATATAAAGACACATCTTTAAACTCTAGTTTGCTGTCTCTAGCTATTTCATCAATAAATTCCATAACTTTTACTCACCGTATTTAGAAGAATTTCTCGTCTTCAACCGTCTGTTACTGGACTGTTGTCCACATCTGACGTAACACAAACGCCTCTTGGTTGATAGGTTCTGAACCGTCTTTTTCTCGAGACTTGAATATTCGCAAAACTGCGCTAATCTCTCCCCCCTCAGCAAGGATCGAGATTTCCGTTAAAAATTGAGAAATGACGGCAGTTGCTGGCTCGCCAAAATGAAGAATATTATTAATATCTAATATTCTTGTATCTCAGAGGCGCTTCTGGATGAATAGCATTGATAGCCAAACTGACTTAAAACAAAGTGTGAGTTTATTGTCACACAATTGGCATCATAAATACAATGTAAAAAATATAATAGTTCAGTTCAATGTAGGTAAAAATATATGAAATAGAATAAAAAGTTATAAAGTTGTAATAAGCTTATGAAAGCATGTGTGGTTCATAGCTGCTGTCTGTCTTCATGCTGTCTTGTGTGTCGTCCAAGAAGAAACAGGAAATGACGTTCTCAGTCTTCTGGCAGAATTGACAGCTGACCCAACTTGTCTCAAAGTGTCTTGTGAACATGTCAATGTCGTCTATCCTAGTGACTATGTGTCTGTGTGTCTGTCTGTGTGTCTGTGTGACCTTCAATATGGAAGCATTGGCTTTATATGTTACATGTGAACGTGTGAACGTCATAACCTCACACCAACTTAGAACCTTGTATGGCACATATTCATTTCTGCTAACTTCAGCAATATGCTATCCAAGAGAAGACTCTAACTCGGAGTCATATATAGCATAGGATTGACAAGCCCACATGTAACACTCCATACTTGAAGTAATGGGCTGATCATGTAATGTCATATAACCAAACATCTACATAATATGAACACATTTTACCAACTTTACATTAAATAACTATATACTAGTACTTATTAATATGACTAGAACTACAAACTAACTTAACTTAACAGGATATAATTCACAATGTATATTCCTTTAGCTACGTGGACACGTGTCTATTTTTGTCTTCTCATGACATTCTACACCAAGATACTTTAATTGTCATACTCAAATTGGCTACACCAGAAAAATCCAGCAATGCTCAGCTTTAGAAGAAGAATCATGTCAAATCTATTGATCAAGGTCATTCACACATACTCTATTTATCATGATTAATCATAAAACCAAATATATTTTGCAAGCTTGCCATGAATATAATATTACACCTATAAGTGCCGAATTATGAATTTGGAATAATATTCTAACAATTACAAAGGCCAAAAGGCATAACGAGGTACTTATAATGGCCTGTTCTGGTATTAAATGCAGATTTCCACTCGTCGCCCTCCTTAATCCTCAGGAGATTATATGCCCCTCTCAAATCAAGCTTCATGAAAACCATTGCTCCCTTGAGGCGGTCAAATAACTCCGTAATCAACGGAATTGGATAGGCATTCTTAATCGCAAAATGATTGAGACCCCTATAATCAATACAAGGTCTCAGTTCACCACAAAGAAGAAACAAGCACCAGCAGGAGATGGTATGGCACCAGGTTGAAGGTCAATTGCGCAATCATACGACCTGTGTGGAGGCAAACTACCGGATTGACCTTTGTCAAAGGCATCGATAAAATCACGGTACTTCTCTGGCAGGGAGGAGAGTGAAGAGGTGCATAGGACCTTGTCTACCTTCTGGAAGCATGTCTTACTGCATTGTGGTGACCAGGAGAGAACCTTAGCACGGAGCCAATCAAAAGGGTTGTGCCTCTGTAACCAAGGATAACAAGTAACCAGTGGAAACTTAAGTGAGGAAATAACTTGGAATTGGATTATCTCATGGTGAAGATTCCCTACGGCCATAGACCAAGGAACAGTCTCATGGGCAGGCTGTAGAGGTCTTTCGTCAAGAGCCTCATTGGCAAGTGGAGTATTACGCAGCTGCAGCGGAATAGAGTGCTTTGATACAAAGGCAGCATCAATGAACAGGCCTGCAGCCCCAGAGTTGATTAGAGCTTGTATCTCAACGGACGACTCAGCCCAAGAAAGGGTAACCGAAACCAGGGGCTTATTCTTCAGGATAACTGCTGACAAAATAACGCCACCTAAGGTCTGTCCATGACAGGACCTCAAGGTTCGGGCGTTCCCTGGACGGGTAGGACAAGACTTCAAAAAGTGACCTGCCTGGCCACAATAAAAGCACAATTTCTCCTTCCTCCTAAAGGTTCTCTCATCCGCAGAGAGACGCGTGAAACCCAAGTGCATGGGTTCATCTTCACTGACCGACTCAGTACCAGGAGGCTTGGGAGGTGAGGGAGGCAAGGGTGGGACTGCAAAGCTCGGAGACAAATGTACAGGAGGCTTCCGCAAGCGCTCCTTAAAAGAGAGTTTTTCTCTGAGTCTGGAGACAATGAGGATGGAAACGTGATCAATTTCTCCAGCTCAGTGGGTATATCTCGGGCTGCTATCTCATCCTTGATGGTATCCGAGAGACCATGAGAAAAAGCAGCCACGAGGGCCTCATTGTTCCAAGCAACCTCTGCTGCCAGAGTACGGAATTTAATGGCGTAATCGGCAACAGTACTCGTACTCTGAAGGACATGAGGCACTTGGCAGCAGAAGTGTGAGAACATCAAATACCCTTTTAAAAGAAGCCAAGTCTCTCTCAGAAAGCAAAGATATCATGAAACCTACTTTGCTTCTGTCCGTGGAAAACATCTGGGCAGCATCTCAAAGTATATCTCAAACTGGTTTAGAAACCCTATGAATTGGACTGGATTGCCTCCAAATCGCTGGGGAAGCAGAGCAGAACCAGACATACCTCTTATATAGGTAATACTCGAGGCGGGTGCCTGCACAGAGACTGGAGCAGCAGCAGGGACAGCCTGCAATACAGGTTGTACCAAAGCAGCCACAGTGGCAGATTCCAGGTGAGCCGTGTGACTCAGGATCGTTTGTAATACCATGGCAAACTGATCCATGCAGTGATCCTGCTCATCCAATCTGGAAAAAATATTACCAACAAGTGGATTGACTGCATATTCTGAATTCATGGCCTTTGCCTACTGTCAGAAACCATGAATCAGACTGAGACAGAAGTACAGTTAAATCCCACTTGTTTAATAATAATAAAAAAAGGTAAACAGAGTAAATGTAGTCAAAACATAGCCAGAGTTCAGGAACCGGAACGAATAGTCAGACAAGCCAAAATGTCAGGGAGCCAGAGAACAGCATAGTAGAACAGCAAGCGGGATCTGAAGCCAGAAGGAATATCAGCCAAGCAAGTCTTTAGCAGGAACACAAGAGAGCATCTCTAGAGACGTGACCAAGGTGAAGGCAGAGATCACCTGGACTGGACGGCTTAAGTAGGCAGGACTGACGAGCAGGATATCATCAACAGGTGAGTCACTGTGGAGAGATTGGAGCTGGCAATTAGCCAACAGCTGAGCGGCCAGCTCAGAGAAGGAAGTGCTGAGCCCAGCCCTGACAGCTTCTCCTCCCGGCCAACTCGATCCTTCCTGATTGGTCAGGAAGAGAAGCCGGAAGACGATAGCAAATATCATATACCTCTCTCTCTCTGTATACTAAACAGTTTATTCCATCAAAACATTACTCACAAACGCAGCACTGAGGTGGAGGAGAGCACTTTTCAAGTTTTCTGCACTACTGGTGTTTTTATGATTGAAAGTCATTTCCATTTAGAAGATTTTAAGGACTGCTGTGGACTTTATATCACATTTTCTTTTGATCACTTTGATTTATTATATTATTTTCACTGTGTTAATTTTCAGTGTGTATTATTCCCAATTTGGGAACACAAATATTTGATTGTGCACCAAGTATCTTGCTATTTTGCAAGTAAATCCTATATTCTCATGAGGTTTTTTCTGTAGCAATTTTGTTATTTAGGCAGCACATCACTGTTTTGTTATATATATTATTTATGTGAAGTGAACACATTTTCTGTGTGTGCAGCAGCCAGGAGGGGGGATATATATTTTTTTGTGTGTGATTTGTGCGGTATCTTTGAGATATCACTCACTGTTAGTAGGTTTAGTTCACACATAGTTTTCATTTATTTGCACTGATAGAATTCTGTTTTAGATATCGATTATTAATTTGCTATTGTCACAAGTGGGTGGGTTCGGGGTGCAAAGGTTGGGCCTGAGCCCAACCTTTTTCAATGTGGCTTGAAAAAAATAAAATGAGTCCAGTGCCCTGCAACGGGGTGGCGCCCCTGCGCCCACAATGGACTGGTCGCCCCTGGACATAGAGCAGACTCTGTCAAGCAGATCCACCTGCTCAGCAGGGGGATCTCTCTGCTGATCCCTGCTGTGCAGGTGGATGACAGGTCCGTGTCCGCTCCGCTGATGCAGAGTGGACACAAACACAGCCCGCTGTTCTCTATGGAACGGTCAGATGGAAACGGACCGCCTGTCCATTTCCATCAGATGCCATCCAATCTGCTAGATGGATGGGGAATGGAATCCCCATCCGTCTGTTTTTAGTGGACTGGATCGGATGCAGGCGGGTGTAAATGGACACATGTCCATTTACATCAGTCTCTCCATAGAGAACAATGGGTGGTCTGATTTGGGCCGCCTGATAAACGGACAGGCAGACCCAATCAGTGTGCTTGTGTGAAAGGGGCCTAAGTCCTTGTTCACACGGGGCATACACATGGGGCATACACAAAGTACCTTTACAGGGATGCACAGGTGTTCCATGCATCTCTGTGCAGGCCGTCCCATTGATGTGGGAATTTGGGATGTAGCAACTGCATGCACAGAGCCGTTGCTTCAATTTTACATCCATATAGGTCTGCATGCATGTCCCTGAGCTCACACTGTCTGCGTTCAGGGTCATGTACCCACACGGATGTCAGATTGGAAACAGCAGCTATGCCTGTGCAGCTATGCTTGTGCAGTCATTGCATCCCAATTGACATAAATGGGACTGCCTGTACGGGGATGCATGGAACACCTGTGCATTCCTGTGCAGGTAAACATGACGGTGCGCACACTTTAATATGCCACATGTGAATGAGGCTTTAGTACTAATTTAGCAGGAATTTTGTAACTTACGTTGTGTTTATGTGCAATATTGATGATTTTAGTGTATTTTTAGTGAAAATAGAGATATGATTAACATTTGCGCAATTATTGCGGGGCCCAAAAAATCTGTAGCACTTTTTTTTATTCTACAGGTCATGTGCTTTTATAAAATGTCTAGTTTGAGGGGTCCTTTCAAATTCTGAAAGCTGTAAGTGAAAAATGAAAACCTCCAGATTTTTAGAGAAATTTTTGGGTACGTTTTCACCATTTTGCAAAAAGGCAATTTTAAATTTAGAAATATTTGTTATTTATTAAGTCCATACAGGTTAAGTTCTTATATTTAGTAGAGATTTAGCAGGAATTTTGTAAAATCAGCTATGTTTTTATCTGCTAATAATGGTTTTAGTGTATTTTTTTCCAATATATTGGTTTGATAAACATTTGTGCTAATACCGCAGGGTCTAAAAAAATCAGTAGCACCTTTTTTTTAATTCTACTTATTGTGTGCTTTCAAAAAATATATGGTGTGGGGGGTCTTTCACAAATTCTGAAAGCTATAGGTGAAAAATAACAAAGCAAGGGAAAAAGTGCAAAAATGGTCTGGCCACCTGAGTGTACAAAATGGAGCACAGGGCCTGGCAGAGAAAGGGTTAAAACAACAAAGTAATGAGAAAAAAATAATTGCTGGGTTTATATTTGAGAAAAGCTTCCATATTATTTCCTTTGCCTTGAATTTTAATTCTCTTCAATAGGAATTGCCACAACTGAACAAACACAACACAAAGCAGGTTAAACATAGCCTCTGTCATATAGTCAATGGTAATCTGATGACCTACATTTGAGGTGCTTTTCAAAAACACATCAAACATAGGCAAACAACACCCATCTACAAGACCCCTTATTTAAATACATTATTAACATGTTAATATTTATATAGCTTCAATTATTTTACAATGATGTATCATTTATGTGAAGCTGAATGCAACCTGTTTTGTGTTAGCTGTCATTTCAGACTGAGTAGAAGATGAGAAAAAATCTGCTTGCTTGTCATTCAGTAAGATTACTCATCAGGAAGACTGAAGAGTGTAGAAAAATAACCTCAAACCCAAATAACTGTGATAAGAAATAACAAGCCATTTATAGAAACACATTTTATAGGAGCTTAAAGTTTACTGTCTCACTAAATAATGGAGAATTTTATTTCCTTTCAATCAATAATTGAGTTAGATTTTTCATAATACATTCACTATATCCTACTGTCCATGTGTTTGTTTTTACACAGTTCAGTTTGTTCACTATAACCTATTACTTTTTTTACACAATAAGCAAACTTAAAAACATGTGTATCCCAACTAACTATATTATTAATATTAGTTTTGCCAAAAATAAAGCAATGGTCAGCCACCATTTTTTATTTATTTATTTATTTTTTACAATGCATACAGAACAAATGTAACTGTCATCCTCTGAATAAAGCCACTAATTGGAATTAGACATAATTACACTATATAAGATACCCAAGGCTTTTCTATCTTTAAATAAATGGAATAATTCTATTTGCATTTGACTCTGCCAATTCATAAAAAGGATTTATGAGCTGAAAGCAACATATTTAAATGCCACCATGGCACGGGGTAAGTATTTTGTAGGGATTAGTTATGCATTTTAAATGAAAGTACTAATAATTAAGTGTAAAGGTTTATAATTCAGCATAAGAAAGAAAGGAAACTTGAGCTCTCACCACTTCCTCTAAGCTTCCCTTTGGATGCTGTGTTAAGCTGTCTGGTAGAACAAAAGTGTTTATTATAGGTTTAACATTAATTGAAAGCCAAGAGGAAATAGACTTAGGCATTAGACAGTATTTGAAACTGATGTGTTAGAACTGAATGAATTCATCATTAAGATTTTTTTTCTACTAGGCAAATAATCTAATAAACTAATTAATGATTTACTGTTGAAAATATTTATTATCTAATTTTACATTGCGGTAATGCTAGTAGCATAAAACAGAGACATATTTTTATCACAACAACATATTCTTTTTCTGGTCATGATCCCGGACCATATGTTGAAATTAATAAAGAGCCAATAACAAGATGAATCTCTATGCTCAGTCTCCTTGGAAATGCATTCTTTGCCCAGTTGTTAACAAGGCGGATGCCATGTATAACATTGTATGATCATCCCCATGCTCCATGGCAGCCTCAGGCTTAACACTTCCATATGCATGACACCTATTAACATTCCTTTAAATAGTCAGTCCCAGCAAGAGAAGCAGCTTTCTCAAGCCATTGAGTACAGGATTTCATCTGAGCATGCTCATTCAGCGGAGATAATCACTGGAACCAAGCTGACTTCTTGCAGAGAATGTGACTCCACTCTCAGCAAGAGAGCAAATTGAAAATGACTCGGGGCAAGGTTTGCTAAGCTGGAAAAATGAATTAGATACACTCCTAAGACTAACCTGAAAAGATTACATTTGAAGGAGAAAGAGAAATCTGAAGAGCTGAATTCTGTTTGCACCTGGGGATTGGAAATTGTCTTTAGCTTTAAAATAAGACCTCCCTGTGTTTCACTTCAAATCAATGTGTTTATTGCCATTTTGCTACAGGAATACCACAAATTAACCTATCCAATTGAGTTGCCTTATTTCTAAAGAACAGTTATATAGGAAGACAGCTCAATGTGATCTGTTTTTATTAAAAATACATTTTAAGAGGTTCATGTTTCTGTTCTTGGCTCTTCACGTGTTATATTATTGTTGTTACCTAACAAAAAGAATGTCTTCACAAAGCAGATATATCCTGAAATGCTATTACACAATGATGAAAGGTTCATTTAACAGCCTTTTGTAGACTATCAAAGGTCATCTTTAAGCAGTGTAACTAATGCTGAATAACATTTCCCGTGATGCTTAACCATCTGAAGATTTACTGAACATTATGAGAGGTTTTCTGTTTTTAGAGACATTTGGCAGGTGGTAGTGAGAAGTGCAAGACAGTTGTATGCATTTAGATTTGAATTATTTTAGAACCCATATTAGACTGAAAAATGCTGACCTTTTTCATTTTTAAATATAGGACAATTTCAGACCATGTCATAATGTCACCTTGAGCATGTCTCCAAATCAAGGAACTCACACTCAAATTGTAAAGCTAAAACATTTTTGAAGATGCGGATCAGATAGTTTACAGGGATTTATTTAGTAATAAGAAATTTTGTCTTACCGCAGAGCTGGGAAGGAATTTATTATAAAAACTTTTTGAGCATCACAATAAATAGGACAGTGAGAGAGGTACTTTTACTTTCTGGATATACTGTACGACATATTAAGTTACTGGAATTTTCTAAAACACATTTAGAATATTTTTAAAATGAAATTATTAGGGATGTTACATGGTAAGTGCCACTATTTTTTGATATCATATATAATATATATTTTATATTTTATATACACTATATTACTAAAAGCATTGGGACGCCTTCCTTTACACGCACATGAACTTTAATGACATTGCAGTCTTATGCCGCGTGTACACGATCGGACATTCCGACAACAAAATCCATGGATTTTTTCTGATGGATGTTGGCTCAAATTTGTCTTGCATACACACGGTCACACAAAACTTGTCTGAAATTCAGAATGTCAAGAACACGGTGACGTACAACACGTACGATGAGCTGAGAAAAATGAAGTTCAATAGCCAGTGCGGCTCTTCAGCTTGATTCCGAGCATTCGTGGAACTTCGTGCGTCGGAATTGTGAATTTATGACAACGGATTTTGTTGTTGGAAAATTTGAGAACCAGCTCTCAAATTTTGTGTGACAGAAATTCTGATGGAAAATGTCAGATGGAGCCTACACACGGTCGGAATTTCCGACAACAGGCTCCCATCGAACATTTTCCATTGGAAAATCCGACCGTGTGTACGGGGCATAAGTCTGTAGGGTTTAATATTGAGTTGGCCCACCCTTTGCAGCTATTACAGCTTCAACTCTTCTGGGAAGGCTGTCCACGAGGTTTAGGAGTGTGTCTATGGGAATGTTTTCTTCCAGAAGCGTATTTGTGAGGTCAGGCACTGATGTTGGGCGGTAAAGCCTGGCATGCAGTCTCCGCTCGAATTTATCCCAAAGGTGTTCTTTTGGGTTGAGGTCAGGACTCCATGCAGGCCAGTCAAGTTCCTTCAACCCAAACCCACTCATCTATGTCTTTATGGACCTTGCTTTGTGCACTGGTCCAAATCATTTGGTGGAGGGGGAATTATGGAGTGGGTTTGTTTTTCAGGTGTTGGGCTTGGCCCCTTCGTTCCAGTGAAGGGAACTCTTAAGGCATCAGCATACCAAGACATTTTGGACAATTTCATGCTCCCAACCTTGTGGAAACAGTTTGAGGATGGCCCCTTCCTGTTCCAACATGACTGTGCAGCAGTGCACAAAGCAAGGTCCATAAAGACATGGCTGAGGGAGTTGGGGGAGGAAGAACTTGACTGGCCTACACAGAGTCATGACCTCAACCCGATAGAACACCTTTGGGATGAATTATAGCAGAGACTGTGAGCCAGGCCTTCTCGTGCACATCAGTGCCTGACCTTACAAATGCGCTTCTGGAAGAATGGTCAAACATTCCCATAGACACACTCCTAAACTTTGTGGACAGCCTTCCCAGAAGATTTGAAGCTGTTATAGCTGCAAAGGGTGGGACAACACAATATTGAACCCTACAGACTAATGCCCCGTACACACGGTCGGATTTTCCGACAGAAAATGTGTGATAGGACCTTGTTGTCGGAAATTCCGACCATGTGTGGGCTCCATCACACATTTTCGATCGGAATTTCCGACACACAAAGTTTGAGAGCTTGCTATAAAATTTTCCGACAACAAAATCTGTTGTCGGAAATTCCGATCGTGTGTACACAAATCCGCTGCACAAAGTGCCACGCATGCTCAGAATAAATTAAGAGACAAAAGCTATTGGCTACTGCCCCGTTTATAGTCCCGACATACGTGTTTTACGTCACCGCGTTCAGAACGATCAGATTTTCCGACAACTTTGTGTGACCGTGTGTATGCAAGACAAGTTTGAGCCAACATCCGTTGGAAAAAATCCATGGATTTTGTTGTCAGAATGTCCGATCAATGTCCGACCGTGTGTACGGGGCATAAGACTGGGATGCCATTAAATGTCAAGTGTGTGTAAAGTCAGGTGTCTCAATACTTTTGGTAATATAGTGTGTATGCATATATATATATATATATTATATAAGACATGAGGGGAACCCTCCAACAGCAGTACAGACAGAAGTAAAAATTGTTTGTTGTTAGTTAAGTAGGCGAAGGCTGGAACCCTTGTATGATTTGTGTCTGCAGTATCTACTATATATATATATATATATATATATATATATATACATATATATATATATATATATATATATATGATACTGCAGACACAAATCATACAGGGGGTCCAGCCTACGCCTACTTAACTAACAACAAACACTTTTTACTTCTGTCTGTACTGCTGTTGGAGGGTTCCCCTCATGTCTTGTATAGTAATATGTTGCCATTGAACAAAATGAAGAAAAATCTCTCTTATGGTGCCCCCAGCAACCATTAGAACATAGGTTCTAAACCTTCCCCAGTCTATCCAAAACCAAGAAAAAAGTTTTTTTGGGGTTTACATTTACACTTATTTATTTCAACTGTTAAGCTTCAGCTTAAGCTAGTATATCATCATGGGCTGTACAGTTATGTTAGTTTAAAATAAATGCTATGTCTATCCATGAAAACAGTTTAGTGCTAACCAATGCATCCTCCTATTTGACTGGGGAGTGGCCAGCAATTTTCTAAGGTTTTTCAGCAATGCTGACTGTTTTCCCCTTATAGCCATGGGAACAGAAGAGCACCTAAATATTTCTGTTTTTATATCCCTTTTCTTTAAGAGCCCATTCATACTTGTGCTTTGCCGCAATGTGCACAATGCATATGTGCTAATGTATTGCCAGTGCTTTTTCTCAGCCAGAGTGTGCCTGAAATCTCTACTTTCCTGAAGAAGTGAGGGAACTGTGGATGGAAAGGGGGGGGGGGAGAGGTGGTTGGGCAGAGAAGCAGCTGTGGAAAGGTTGTGAGCTTATTGCGGGGGTGAGAGCTGGGTATGGGTTAGAGTGCAGAGTGCAGAGAGGAGAGCTGGTAAAGAAAGGGGGTGGATTTGTGCAAATAGGAGAGCTGGGACAAGTTTTTGCACAGAGGAGAACTGGGAAAGTGTGTGTGGTGGGGGGGATTTGTGCAGAGAGGAGATCTGGGAAGGTGGGGAGAGGATATTTTTCAGAGAGGAGACCTCAGAAGGTGGGGGGATGGTGATTTGTGCAGAGAGGAGAGCTGGGTGG
The DNA here is from genome assembly GCF_042186555.1 of Aquarana catesbeiana. Classification (NCBI taxonomy): domain Eukaryota; kingdom Metazoa; phylum Chordata; class Amphibia; order Anura; family Ranidae; genus Aquarana; species Aquarana catesbeiana. Next base: position 354,290,394 of record NC_133328.1, on the reverse strand, counting down.
GGAAAATGTTAACAGAATGGAGAGCTGGAGAGGGGGGATTTTAGCAGAAAAGGGGAGCTGGGGTGGATTTGTGCAGAAAGGAAAACTGGGGAACGAGGGATTTGTGTAGTGAGGAGAGCTTGGGGGATTTGTGCAGTGCGGAGAACTGGGGGGATTTGTGCAGAGAGGAGAACAGGGAATGTGTGGGGTGGGGTTTGTGCAGAGAGGAGAACTGGAAAATTGTGCGTGTGTGTGTGTGTGTGTGGGGGGGTGTTGTTTGTGCACAGATGAGATCTGGGTGGGTTGTGCAGTGAGGAAACCTGGAAAAGTGTGTATGTGTGGGTGTTGTTTGTGCACAGATGAGAGCTGGGGGGGTTGTGCAGTGAGGAGAACTGGGAAGTGGGAGGGAATTTGTGCAGAGAGGAGAGCTGAATGGGGGGATTTTAGCTGAGAGGAGAGCTGGGGTGATTCATACAGAGAAGAGAACTGGGGGGGGTTAGCAGAGAGGAGACCTGAGGGAGGATTTTAGAGGAGAGCTGGGTGGGATTTGTGCGAGGTGAGGGAACATTTTTTCTGCACCCTGTGCAATACTCACGTCTCGACGCTGCACAATACACACTGCTGAGCCCTGTGTGTTACACACTCCTGCGTCCTGTACTTTGTGTGTTACACATTCCTGAACCATGCACCTTGTGCGATACGCAGTTCTAAGCCTTAACTTATTACAATTATTTGGCGCTGCTGTACTTTTCTCCTCCAAGGAAGGTGTGGCCAGGGGCAGGGTTTGGATGGGGTTAGGGGCAGGGAGTTACAAGGGGAGGGAGAATTCCTGCACCTATTCTCTGAGAAAGAAGCCCTGTGTACTGCAATGCATAGCTGAAGTGGGATTTAGTGATACATGCTGTTTATTTACACTGCCCACCTTTGGAATAATATATATAAAATGAATACATTGTAATTTTGACTGCTGTATTATACAGGAAAAATAGACTAGACAATGTTAGCTCTGTATTGCACGTGACTGTTCTAACTGGTCAAGCGAAGTGACTGGATCTGCTAGCTTTGCAGTTACTCCAAAAATCAGCATATGTGCATGTGAGTTATCACAGTAGAAATGTCAAGAATAAAAGGCTCTAGCTAAGCTGGTAACTGAGAAATACCGAAGAGTAAATTTGCCCAGGTTCGATTTGCAATATTAACAAAATTTGCTAACTGCGAACATTAAAGTGAATCCTATTGAAGTCAATGCAAGGCAAGTCCTGAAAGTCTATTTGGTCCATTTTCAAGGCTATTAGGAATCAGATTGTCAAGAAAAGGGCATGGGGAGATAGGCGCTGTCCTGGGGGAAATGTACTAAAGGAAATGGGGAGGAATGCTTTAAAAAAATCTTAAAGCAGAACTATGCTCACCTCCACTTCAGCCCTTCAGTGTCCAGGAGCTCCCACCAGCCACTGACATCTTTGAGCAGTCTTTACCCTGGTATTAATCTTTATCTGTTTTCATTGACCGGGCTCAGATGATGTCACTCCCATGCATATGCAGGAGTTCATGCATCTTGGCAGTTAATGAAATAATGCAGATAGTCAGGTAAGAAGCTTTAATGCAGAAGATATATACTGTAGGGGGAGACTTACTAAAGCTGGATTACTCAGAATCTGGTGCAGTTGTGCCTGGTAGCCAATCAGATTTTAACTACAGCTTGTTCAATGAAGATTTGACAATAACATTTGGAAGCTGATTTCTATGCAGAACTACACCAGTTTTTGCACGCTCTAGTTTTAGTAAATTCCCTCATCATATGTCTCTTCTGAATTAAAAACCTCTCTATAAGAATATTTTTTTCTTTAACTTATAGGTCCACTTAAACGTGCAACATTATAATATACAATTCTTTTAAATGGTTTAAATTTAAATTAATTGTATATTCTTGTATATTCCTTTGCCTCGGAAGATGTTTATTGATGAAGAATAGTGTTGGGTGGAGACTCTACTGCCATCATTGCATATTAGTAAGTGGATGTACATGCCGATTTGTTGTGGATTATAACATGCACATGTTTTTAATATTGATTTAAGTGCAATTCTTTTATCCAGTAAACTATATTATTATATTTTATGCTGTTTTACACTATGTAGAGAGGTTTTTCCCTTGCTTTTCATGATATACCATACAGAGAGTTGGGCTGAGTGTCGGTGGGCCAGAGTAATTTAGAGGCTGTGCGGAGGCTCTTCATATCTCCCAGAGAAATTACACAAACGCTTCATGACTATTCTATAATTAAGGTGGTCATGGGAAGCTGGTAAGCATATCCCCCATTATCACTTTTGAGTGGAGGTTTTTGTTGGTGTTTTAGGCACAGAGGAAGAATTGTTTTATTATGTTTCAGCACACAGCTATTGGGATTTATATATGGGCTTATATGCACATACTATTCATTAATATTCAGTTGTTTGTCTATATGCACTTTGTACTTTGTATTTTAGTTTTTCATGTTTAGCGCAACACATTTTTTTGAAAGCAATTCTTTTAAATAACATGCTTGGAAATGTCTGCGGGCTGGTCGGTAAGTTAAGCTTGTTTTTTTCCCTTGGGTTTATCCTTGGTCTTGTTTATACCTGTTGTTAGCCTTCCAATGCATCTTACTGCGATAGCCAGCTATAGATGGGGGAAAGTGGCGTCTTTTTTGTATCACTGTTGTGTTTTCTTGGTCAGGCAATGCACTGACACCTTTGCAGCCATTGTGCTATATACTGGGTGTTCAGTGTGCCCCTGTACCTTTAGGAAGGGGTGGCTCCCCTTCAGTTCACCTGCTCTCACCTATCCATCAGAATGCATGAGCCTCCACTGTGGGGACACTTATAAGTTAGTGTTAGGTACCACAGATAAAAGAGTGCCTTGACGAGGCTCTGTGGCTTATGCATGCATTTTCAAATGTGTGCAGACTAAACCCCTGCTTTTAACGCATACTGTTAGACAGGTTTAATTGGTTGTCTGTGGGCTGGTCGGTAAGTTAAGCTTGTTTTTTTCCCTTGAATTTATCCTTTGTCATTTTTATACTTGGGGATGCTTTATACCTGTATGTGAAGTGGTACATCTGTATAATGTACTAGAGCAAAAAGTGACATTTACAAAGAAAAATTCAATTTTCTAGCTGCTTAGTTTTGTTTATAAACACCGCAACCTCAGATTGCCTTCAGGCCCCATTCAGATAGGGTGATTTGAAATTGCAGACAAAATCTCTACAATTCTGCCCATAATTTCAAATTGTGGCAGAACGCATAATGTGCGTTTGTGTGCCAGTATTCTTAATGGCACCCGAAACATGGTGCAATTCTGCTGCAATTGTAGAGTGACAGACTGTGGGTGATTTCCCCATCTACTGGCTGAATGAAAAAAAAATGAAGAATATGTAGCCAGCTTAAGGTGGGCAAGAGCACTTGTATGGGCAACTGGGTCAGATTAGACCACTTTGCACTCTGTACATATTTAGCAATGAATGTTTTCTATAGGGCTAAATATCTTATGGCAGTTCAGACACATTAACAAAGTAATGCCCTGTACACACGGTCAGACATTGATCGGACATTCTGGCAACAAAATCCATGGATTTTTTCCGACGGATGTTGGCTCAAACTTGTCTTGCATACACACAGTCACACAAAGTTGTTGGAAAATCCGATCGCTCTAAACGCGGTGACGTAAAACACGTACGTCGGGACTATAAACAGGGCAGTAGCCAATAGCTTTTGTCTTTTAATTTATTCTGTGCATGCGTGGCACTTTGTGTACACACGATTGGAATTTCCGACAACGGATTTTGTTGTCGGAAAATTTTATAGCAAGCTCTCAAACTTTGTGTGTTGGAAATTCCGATGGAGCCCACACACGGTCGGAATTTCCGACAACAAGGTCCTATCACACATTTTCCGTCGGAAAATCCGACCGTGTGTACAGGGCATAAGTCTTATCTGAGTGTAATATAGGTTTGTCATTGATAATTTCCTTCTGAAACCTCTAATTCTCTGTCTGGCATACTGATACCTCATTTAGTGCTTTCTGAGTCACTAACTAGGAAAAATTAAAAAGTGAAAACTGAAAATTGGAATTAGGCATTACCCTAGAAACTAGGAGTAAAGCATAGCAGTGGTAGCAGTAGTAGAAGTTGTTACCCATTTACTATATTTTGAGATTTAATATCTCTCAGATATGATTTTGGTTAAATGAGAGTTCTTTGACCATGAGTGAAAGCTTTAACTTTAACACAATAACAAAAATGTATTGGCATATAGCAACATAGGCCTAGACTAATACATAGCACTCTATCTAATTGTACAGGAAAAGGGTAAAAATTTTGGATTACATGAAGGATTCCGCTACAAAGCAAAGGGAGAATGAAGGTTCGCAGTCCAAGGACCTCGGCTATGGAACGCTCTTCCGACTCACATCCGCATGGAAGTAAACCATCTGGGAAAAACTCAAGACCTTCCTCTTCTAAGAAGCTGACAACACAAAACGCATTCAGGGCCTTGAGGCGATTCAGTTCGCATTTGCAGCGCTTTACAAATTATTCATTCATTCATTCATTCAAGGAATACAGAGTATATTCCTTAAAACATTAATCTACAAACAATACATTGGGATAAAATTTTAGAAACAAATAACACGGAGAAGAGATGGGATTGCTTTAAGAGCATATTAAATAAGGGCATTAGCCAATGCATCCCATTGGGTAATAAATTTAAAAGAGTGAACAAAAGTCTTGGCTGGCTTAACTCCAATGTAAAAATGCATATAAAAGCAAAAGAAAATACAAGGTTGAGGGATCATCATCAGCATCCAGACTTTATAAAGAATGTAACAAGAAATGTAAGGGTGCAATAAGGACGGTTAAGATAGAACATGAAAGACACATAGCGGAGGAGAGCAAAAAAAATCTCAAGAAATTCTTTAAGTATGTAAATAGTAAAAAAGGATGACAGACCATATTGGCCCCATAAAGAATGAGGAAGGACATCTGGTTACAAAGGATGGGGAGATGGCGAAGGTATTGAAATTATTCTTCTCCTGAGTCTTCACAAGGGAATCGGGGGGCTTCAGTAACCAAAACTGCAGTGTTTATCCTCATTACTAGGGATGAGCCTGATGTTCGAGTCAAACGTAAGTTTGACTCGAACATCAGGTGTTCGTCTGTTCGCCGAATAGCGAACAATTTGGGGTGTAGATTCGAAAGCCGCGGAACACCTTTTAAAAGTCTATGGGAGAAATCAAAAGTGCTAATTTTTAAGGCTTATATGCATGGTATTGTCATAAAAAGTGTTTGGGGACCCGAGTCCTGGCCCAGGGGACATGTATCAATGCAAAAAAAAGTTTTAAAAATGGCCATTTTTTTCGGGAGCAGTGATTTTAATTATGCTTAAAGTGAAACAATAAAAGTGAAATATTCCTTTAAATTTCGTACCTGGGGGGTGTCTATAGTATGCCTGTAAAGTGGCACCTTTTTCCTGTGTTTAGAACAGTCCCTGCACAAAATGACATTTCTAAAGGAAAAAAGTCATTTAAAAGTACTCGGGGCTATAATGAATTGTCTATAGGAGAAATCAAAAGTGCTAATTTTAAAGGCTTATATGCATGGTATTGTCATAAAAAGTGTTTGGGGACTTGGGTCCTGCCCCAGGGGACATGTATCAATGCAAAAAAAGTTTGAAAAACGGCCGTTTTTTCGGGAGCAGTGATTTTAAAAATGCATAAAGTGAAACAATAAAAGTTAAATATTCCTTTAAATTTCGTAACTGAGGGGTGTCTATAGTATGCCTGTAAAGTGGCACATGTTTCCCATGTTTAGAACAGTCCGAGAGCAAAATGACATTTCTAAAGGAAAAAAGTCATTTAAAAGTACTCCTGGCTATAATGAATTGTCGGTCCTGGAAATACACATAAAAATCATTGAAAAAACGTCATGGGATTCCCCCCAGTCCATTACCAGGCCCTTTGGGTCTGGTATAAATATTAAGGGGAACCCGGAACCAAAATTTTTTAAAAAATTGCGTGGGGGTCCCCCCAAATTCCATACCAGGCCCTTCAGGTCTGGTATGGATATTAAGGGGAACACTGTGCCAAAATAAAAAAAATGGCATGAGGGTCCACCCAAAAATCCATACCAGACCCTTATCTGAGCACGCAACCTGGCAGGAAAAGAGGGGGATGAAAGAGCGCCCCACCCCTCCTGAACCGTACCAGGCCACATGCCCTCAACATGGGGAGGGTACTTTGGGGTACCGCCCCCCCAAAGCACCTTGTCCCCATGTTGATAGGGACAAGGGCCTAAACCCCACAACCCTTGCCCGGTGGTTGTGGGGGTCTGTGGGCAGGGAGCTTATTGGAATCTGGAAGCCCCCTTTAACAAGGGGACCCCCAGATCCCGTCCTCCCCCCGTGTGAAATTGTAATGGGGTACAAATATACCCCTACCATTTCACAAAAAAAGTGTGAAATGGTAAAAACGACAATAAACGCCTTGGGTCAAGTCCTATATTAAAAAATTAAAAAATAAAAGTGTCCCACGAAGTCCATTCATCTTCTTCACCGAAAAAGAAAAAACAAAAAGCTGCGCGCCGCCACCGATCTGCCTCTGCCATGGGAGGCACCCGTCGTAATGACTGGCCTCTCAGATGAAAGTTCTTTTATAACTGAGGGCGGGGCCACATGGTGATGTCGCTGGGTGACCCCACCCCCCTCTGATGCACGGGGACATCCCTATGGCTTCCCTTTAGCGTCAGAGGGGGCGGGGTCACTCGGTTACGTAAGACAATTGCCAGACAATTGTTCCTAATTTTTAATGACAGTCTACTGACTGGAATGGTACCAGCTGATTGGAGAAAAGCCAATGTAGCACCAATATTTAAAAAGGGCCCAAAATACATCCCTGAGAATTACAGACCGGTCAGCCTAACATCAATAGTATGTAAACTCTTGAAGGGGATGATAAGGGACTATATACAAGATTTTAGTAATGAGAACGGTATCATTAGCAGTAATCAGCATGGATTCATGAAGAATCATTCTTGCCAAACCAATCTATTAACCTTCTATGAGGAGGTGAGTTGCCATCCAGATAAAGGAAGGCCCGTAGATGTGGTGTATCTGGATTTTGCAAAAGCATTTGACACAGTTCCCCATAAACGTTTACTGTACAAAATAAGGTCCGTTGGCATGGATCATAGGGTGAGTACATGGATTGAAAACTGGCTACAAGGGCGAGTTCAGAGGGTGTTGATAAATGGGGAGTACTCGGAATGCTCAGGGGTGGGTAGTGGGGTCCCCCAGGGTTCTGTGCTGGGACCATTCCTATTTAATCTGTTCATAAATGACCTGGAGGATGGGGTAAACAGTTCAATCTCTATATTTGCAGATGATACTAAGCTAAGCAGGGCAATAACTTCTCCGCATGTGGAAACCTTGCAAAAAGATCTGAACAAGTTAATGGGGTTGGCAACTACATGGCAAATGAGGTTCAGTGTAGAAAAATGTAAAATAATGCATTTGGGTGGCAAAAATATGAATGCAATCTATACACTGGGGGGAGAACCTCTGGGAGAATCTAGGATGGAAAAGGACCTGGGGGCCCTAGTAGATGATAGGCTCAGCCATGGCATGCAATGCCAAGCTGCTGCTAACAAAGCAAACAGAATATTGGCATGCATTAAAAAGGGATCAACTCCAGAGATAAAACAATAATTCTCCCGCTCTACAAGACTCTGGTCCGGCCGCACCTAGAGTATGCTGTCCAGTTCTGGGCAGCAATCCTCAGGAAGGATGTACTGGAAATGGAGCGAGTACAAAGAAGGGCAACAAAGCTAATAAAGGGTCTGGAGGATATTAGTTATGAGGAAAGGTTGCTAGCACTGAACTTATTCTCTCTGGAGAAGAGATGTTGAGTGGGGATATGATTTCAATATACAAATACCATATTGATGACCCCACAATAGGGATAAAACTTTTTCGCAGAAGGGAGTTTAACAAGACTCGTGGCCACTCATTAAAATTAGAAGAAAAGAGGTTTAACCTTAAACTACGTAGAGGGTTCTTTACTGTAAGAGTGGCAAGGATGTGGAATTCCCTTCCACAGGCGGTGGTCTCATAGGGGGGCATTGATAGTTTCAAGAAACTATTAGCTAAGCACCTGAACGACCGCTACATACAGGGATATACAATGTAATACATATAATCGCACACATAGGTTGGACTTGATGGACTTGTGTCTTTTTTCAACCTCACCAACTATGTAACTATGTAAGAGTGTGTGTTTCCCTCCCATCTAGTCTGTGTATATCATTACAGGCTAATGCCTCATTGGTTGGCATGGCCTGACTCTGATTGGTGGGCTTCCCTATTCCTGGTTCAGGATTGGCTACATCTTCAATCCCTATACTTTGCATAAGTCAGCCCCCTTTAATGCAAAACCTTGTCCCAGATTGTTTTGAGCAGGAAAATTAACCTTGTAAGTAGATTACATTTTCAGGGAAATTAAGTATACATGATGGACTGGCCACGGCCCCTCATTGCATATTTAAACATGAGATCCTTTGAGTATGTGTAGAACAATGAGGTTTGGGTCCCATTGTTTGATACACAAGCCTAGGCACTGACTTGTCTTTGGGACACTATGTTACATAGATACAAAGCTAACTGAAATATATTCATAATTACAATATTTTACAGCTATTAATGGAGATTTCACATAAACTCATAAGGCAACAGATGGCCCTTGTGGCCAATTGAGAATATGAGACTCGGCCACACCTAAAATAATGGTTTATGTGTAATCTCCTTTAATATTTGGAACTTTTGGCTTTGCCTTCTGAAATAAAAAAAAACTCTTTGAGAAAAAAAAACTTTTAAACTCTCCATCTCTACAGTCCACATTTCTGGATCCCAGTATCGGTAGTCATCACTTGTTCTGGATGTAATAAGTCCATAATAAAAATCATAAGAGACAAAACACCAAAAAAACAAGAAGAAAAAAACATGAGGATCCTTGTTCTCAACAGTCCAATAATAATAGTACGAAAGTCCATAATGCCAATCTGGTCATGTTGTTTTGCTTCTTGGACAGCCTTCCGTGGTGATTCCAATTGGATACAGCATACAGTAATGGCCTTTGGACCAGCTTTCCGAGATTATACTTTATTAATGTGGACAGAGGTAGAGAAATAAAAACACAAGTACTTTTAAGACATATGCCTTCAAAGTATGCCTACAAAGTAATGTGGTGCAGGTACATCGATGACATCTTCATCCTATGGGAGGGATCCATTGAATCACTTCATACTTTTCTAACCATCTTGAATAAAAATTAATTCAACTTAAAATTTACGATGATCTATGATCATACATCTATAACATTCTTAGATGCGGAGATATTTAAAGATCCCAACAACCTCTTAGCTTGTAAACTTCATCGCAAACCTACATCTGGCAACACCATCTTGCACTCTGATAGCTTTCACCCGAGATCACTTATCAACTCCATCCCTTTTAGTCAATTTCTTAGGATTAAGCGCAACTGTTCCAACAATGAGGATTTCCTCCGAGAAGCCAGAGCCCTCAAAAATCACCTTCTAGAGAGAGGCTACAGCCATAGATGTCTAAAAAGAGCTTTCAAAAAAGCCAATAGTCATGATAGACAAGATCTGCTACGATCACATAATAAACCTACCTCTGTCTCAAATCCTTATACTAGAATAATTACGACCTTTTCAAACGAACATACAGAATTAAGACAAATTCTAATCAAATACTGGCACGTTTTAACCAACCATCCAGCGGTGGGCCCCTTTGTATCTCCTGACCCGTTGGTCACCTTCCGACGTAATACGTCGGTGGGTGACCGTCTGGTCAGAAGTGAATTTAGGGGACTCACTCGTGGAGATCCCTGTAACACTCTTGGTACCTTTCCCTGCGGTTCATGTGGCTATTGTCGATACATGAATACAGCTAAGAATCCACATCTTCCCAATGGATGGATATTCTCCCCTAAACACTATGCTAACTGTCAGACCACATTCGTTGTGTATTTGATACAATGCAAATGCGGCTGCTATTAAGTGGGAAAAAACATCCAAAAATTATGTAAACGTCTGTATCACCACATTACAGCCATGAAAACTAAAAATCCAGACTTTCCCTGGGAATGGCATGTAGCCACAGTCCACAATGAATGTCTCCCAAAAATATCAGTTTTGATATTGGACCGTCTCCACCAAACCCCCAGAGGAGGTGATCTGAACAAATTACTCCTCCAACGGGAGATGAGGTGGATCTTGAATTTAAATGCCACCTCACCGCCAGGCTTGAACGAGATACTAAGCTTCAAACCCTTTTTACAGGGTTTCACATCAGGGGGTTACGAAGGCGATATGTAGGTTTATATACAGTATATGTTCCATATATATTCAGTATATGTTACTCCTCATGATCACATTTTCTGTCCTTTGTATTTAGACATTATTGAATATTGATACATTGTTTGTACACGTACAATACTGTCATTCAATGTACTCCATTTATGTCTTATCTTGGCACTTCTGCCAATATAAGTTTTGAAGTTTTGCTGTTCTTCCTAATATTGCCTGCAAATGTACCATAATATGATTATACAATCTATAGTTATGTCATCTATGCTGTGCTGTTTATCTAGCCTGCATTATCGTATTTATTGTATTGTCATGGACTTCACGCTGCGCGCGTGTCTTCCTGAAGACGTGCGCACAGCGTGAAATATATTGAAAGGGAGGCTCGACACGCAGCAATGAGTCCTCCATTCCTGGATCAGCTGGAGCGCACGCCGAGATGCTATCGAGTACCCATAGAATCGTAAGGTACCGCTTGGTCTTTGCTTCTCCTCCTTAGCTGCAGCCCAGTCTGTTTCTCGTCCTGTACCTTGCACATTGTTTTGGCTGTACAGTTTTAATCTGGATTAAAGACGTTTTTACACTATTCAAGTTTTTGTGGCCACTCTTTGCAGATTTGGTTGGTGAATTGATACACCGAGGCTCAGGTATAAGAAGTTATATATAACACACTCCTGCTGTCTGGTGATTAGAGTCTGTAATGGAAATTTGTACGTTCTGTATATAATTGTATTCTATTTTGTATGTATTGCACACTGCCCTCACTGTGCACAAAGCACTAATAATGTTTTCAGTACATGTTTACATTCTTTCGAGTCCTGATTAGAATTAGCCTGCCTATGTAATGCCCCTTGTTACCATAAACGTACAGTTGTAATATTAAAGTGATACCTACGTAATCATGTGTATAAAAACCTTCAATTGTGTCATAATAAAGCAGAACAGTTATTTGGAAAGATGCTGAGCGTATCTTGTGTGTCTGTTCCCTACTGCAGTAGTTATTATTAATTTGGAACCACTAATCATCATGAGGATAGGAGTTGCCTATCATCAATTTAACCAAGTCAGCATGGCAAGCTTTGCCTTAGGAGGGGATTCCAGGTGACCCTGAGTATCTGAAACGAGGAGCTTGAGACGATCTGGGAATTGCTGATAATCAGCCGGCTGAGGTAAGCCTTTTGCTTACATTTGAGTTATCAGACTTCCTTGATTGGTAAGGCATTTTTGGAACAAAGGGTACCTATTTTACTCCCCTTAATCGAACTGTATTGATTGGTGGTTATATGTTGTGTTTTCCCTGTCTATTGTCCATCGGAGTGTTATAGATAAGAAAGGGAAGAATAGTGCTGTTCACAGGTATATATAGTACATCTGCTAGATAAAGTAGTTTAGAGGTAAGAGGGTATAGGCACATGTAGAGAAGACTGGCCAGTCATTATGGGTATTGAATTAAGTAAGGGAATGAAGGGTAAGAGACCTTCAAAAATGCCCAGAGCAAGAGGAGCGCTATATATGAACCGAAGGTGTGGTTCCGCCTATACTGAGCCCCTAGATTAATGGTTAAAGTGGACAGGGATCCAAAATGGGTAACTGGGTTACCAAGGTCCACAGGGACTAAGAATCATGCAGAGTAAACAGCTAGAGAAACAACTATCTACGTGAGCAGGATGGATCAAGGGTGACATTAACACTAGACAGAAAGGGACATTTTCATGTTAAGTTGTGGGATGAATTTGCAGTCAGGCACTACAACTAGTAAAAGTCAGAAACAGAGAAATGAGAGTTAAAACAGAATACTTTATATGTTGTCAGAGAGGGAAGATGGGATGAGCACTCCGGCTGCCCGTCTGATCATAGAAGCTACATATAAAAGATATCTGAACAAAATAAGGAAAGCAGAATTTAGGCAGGAAAATATTAATGAGTTAAAAGAAAGTGAGAGAATGATATGCATGTGTTGTGTACAAATGGGAAAAATGTAAGCGATTTTACAGAGATATTGGTGTATGTGTGTGCGAATGCTGGGACCTTTAGTTCTATTGCTTGTGTGTGTCATGTACGCAGATGTGACCCCCTCCTTTGTGCTCTCCTGAAAGAATGTGGCTGAGATGAGAGGTCAGTGATAAGCTGGAAGGACACCATGCCAATTCCAGTTTTTTAGACAAAACATTTATAACAAAATGTGCCGGGTTAACGAATCTAATGGTAAACAATGTGATCACAATTAATTTTTGAATCTGTTTTCCAGACATGGTAAAATAAAGGTTACATTTAACCGTGTATTACACAAATTGAAAAAGGGAAATTAAGTAAAATTAAGTAATAATGAGTATTCATTTCTAATATGAGTTTAACAATTTTATTAATAATATAGAAATATTGAAACTGGTTTAGACAACCTTTGGTTGGAAATGTAATTAATATTATTAATCCCATCTTTTCCATGCCTGAGGGTCACTCTGTGGCCATTACTGTCTGGTGAGCGCTTTGATATACCACTTCGGGTGAAGCACGAATAAGATAGCATGTGCACTCTATTATTATGTGGTGATTGGATCTACTAAGAATATTATGTTTTTGATTTATATCAATTAGAGGATTTCAGAATATGGAGAAGTGTGATATCACCAGTTACTTGTGGCTTCAGGAACAATCAAACTAAATTACTCTTAAGTTCAATTGTACTATACTCCTGTCATGAAAAGGTTCACCCACGGGTGTCTTCCAACATCCAGGACTTGTAATAAGAGGACTCACCTGCTGGTGGCACTGTTTCATCCTTGGGCCATAGTACCGGTGTCCACCAGCGGGTGTATTTTGCCAGTGTGGAGCAGGCAGCACCTTCTGCGCTCAGGTGTAACGTGAGGTCAAATCACTGCAGTCTGATAAATACCCAGCAAGCCCTCACATCCTTGCCTTGATGTCTCTCTCCCTGTGCCCTGATCTTGCTGCCTGTTATCTTGACCTTGAGCCTGCATTTGTCCTGACCTGACCTGACCTAATTCGATCTGATCCCTATCGAAGCACATCCTGGACTTGTCCCTCTTGTTTCCTGATTTCCCTGGATCCTTGCCATGCAGCCTATCCATCCTCTCCCTGTCCTGTTAGTTTCCCGTCCTTACCCATCTGCTGACCTCCCTGTGTATGACCTCGGCCTGGCTTTGTTTACGATTCTGGTATTTCCATTTATCTGTATATATACTATTTGTTGTTCGTGGGTCTGTGGTTGGTTTTTGCACTGTTTATATTTCACTTACTTGCCACCTATTTAACCATTTGACCACTGGGCACTTAAACCCCCTTAATAACTAGACCGATTTTCAGCTTTCGGTGCTCTCACATTTTGAATGACAATTACTTAGTCATACAATACTGTACCTATATGAAATTTTTGTCCTTTTTGTCACACAAATAGAGCTTTCTTTTGGTGGTATTTAATCACCGCTGGGTTCTTTATTTTTTGCGCTATAAAAGAAAAAAGATTGAAAATTCTGTAAAAGAGGGGCAGGAGGCGGAGCCTAGTGGAGCAGACATGCATTGTTAGAGCTCCACACCGCTGAGGAGAGAAGAGAAGGACAAAGCGGAGCCTGCAGGCTCAAAAGGTATCCATTTGAACCTTTTTGCCCCAGGGAACAAACTGTGAAAGTTTGGGCAGGAAATATGGTACTGGGAGGAAACCGTGGCAGAAATAAAAATCACCTCACAAAGAGCCCACAGGCACTCACTGCAGCTGAAGCAGCTCCAGTCACCTCACAATATACAGCACCAGGGCGCTCTCACAGACAGAAAATGTCACAGCAAGACTCTCCATTTGAGTCAGATACAGAACAAATCCTCTCACAAACTTCTCCACAAGCCTCCTCAGCATCCCCAGTAATATTATTACAATTTGAAAAGATGCTTCATAAGGCTTTAAAACAAACCTCAGACCAAATAACAAAAAGCCTAACCAAAGAAATAAGAGAGCTGGGAAACCGCACCGCAGCCTTAGAAATAAAAATGGATGAAATTGAAATTACAACCCAAGAAAATATAACAGAATTGGAACAATTAAAAAAAGAGAATTTAATACTTCAAACTAAGCTTGAAGATTACGAAAATAGAGCCAGACGTTCAAACTTGCGCATAAGGGGAATACCTGAAACTGTGACAGACCTGCAATCTACTATTACTGCTCTATTACAAGAACTAAAGCCAGATATCCCTATTGAACGTTTAGAACTGGACAGAGTACACAGAGCCCTCACAGCCAAAAACAAAGATGGACCCCCACGTGATATAATCACAAAATTTCATTATTACAGAACGAAAGAACAAATACTAATTGCTGCAAGAGAAAAAAAGGAACTTAATTTTCAAGGACACAATTATCAAATTTTTGCTGACCTATCCCAACTTACTATTACTAAAAGACGATCCATGAAACCCCAACTAATGGAACTGCAACGCCACAACATTATGTATCAATGGGGCTTCCCCTTTTCAGTCAGATTTAACTACCAAGGTACAATTTACAGAAGCAGATCAGCAGATGAACTACAACAAACCCTTTTAAAATTAAATCTGACAGAACCCACAAGCAGCAACACTCCCACACGCAGAAGAATGGCATCATCTTCACCTTCAGGCAGCACCCAGAAAATTTCAGAACAAAATGGGAATCATCATTCTCACAAAAGAGGCCGTTATGCCACATCATCCATAGACCAAGAAGATTCAATGGACTGACATCCTAATTCCTGATATCTCTTCATTTATTATACTAAGAGATGGTTCTCTATAAAAAATCTATATTTATAACTGAATGTAACTGCATTCTGATAGTCACACACTGTGTGGGATCATGTTACATTCCAGTTATAGTTCTTATTACTTCTGATTCATATAGCCTTAGAATATATAAGTGAAATAAGGAAATTCTTGTTCAGTTGTATATTATCAGGTAATAACAATAGATTTATTACTTTTTAGGACAAATATGTTCAATAATCCAGAAGTAATTGAAGCTTTTTCTTTCTTTTCTTAAAACAAATATATTATTACCTAACTAGTTCCTAGAATTATGTTTTTGTTTATTCTAATCTGAAGCAATACAACCTCAATTTTATGAGTTAACATATCTAAACAGTTACATATGAATAAAATATGTAATTGTTTACTCTAAAAGGGTTAAAATCCCAAAATAATTCAAACTATCTTCATCAATACCAAAGTTATTAACAGTACCTTTCTAACTGAATTATTTAGCCTAGGGCAAGACTAACCATATACAACCACCCTGGAATAAATAATTTCAACAAAAACTATATTCTGCACTCCAATTAATGAAACATCATTTTGATGTCTTTTGACATAGCACTTCTCTCCTGTAAGCGGAAGATCTGTGTACCCCCATTAGCCCTCCTCATTCTCCCAACCATATTATGTGGGAGTGTGACGAAGGCACTTATTCCCCTGAGAGAGATATTTATTCTCTTTCACGGGTAAATTGTGATTACTTGCAAAAAATAATTTATACAATGTATCATCTAATCTCATATGTTTTTTGTTTACTCTTTACTCCAGAATTCAATGGTTTCTTTTCTATCTATTCATCTCTTCAGTCCACACAGGTTGATCTGCGCAGTCAGCTCTGCATAACAAAAAGTAAGTCAAAACTATTTGATCTATTGCCATGGCACCACTGAATATACTTTCCCTGAATGTTCAGGGAATAAATGTCCCTCAAAAAAGGACCAAAGCCTTCCGTACTTTCCATAACAAGAAGGCTCACATAGTATGCCTCCAAGAAAAACACTTCACCAAAGATTCTACTCCAAAATATATTTCTCCTTTTTATCAACAAATTTACACGGCTTCTGCCTGTACCAAGCAAAGGGGAACTCTAATTGCATTTCACCGATCCACACCATTCACCTTATCATCAGAAATTAAAGACCCAGAAGGTAGATACCTGATACTCATGGGTTATATAATGGATACAGCAATCACGGTGATTTCCTACTACGCTCCTAACAAACAACCTACACCATTCCTCTCACATATATTACAAGTGATTAATACACACAAAATAGGAACAGTGATAATGTGTGGGGATTTGAACCAGGTCCTCCTCCCATTTCTAGATAAATCACCTTTTACACCATCCAAAATAACCTCTAGATTACCTTTTTCTCAACTTCTTTCCAAATACAATCTGGTAGATTCGTGGAGAGAAAGTAACCCAATGAAAAAGAAATTCACTTATTTCTCGCACCCTCATCAAACCTTCACCAGAATAGATCATATTTTTCTAACAATAGGAATGATACCAGAAATTATTGCATCAGATATAATTCCGATTCCGTGGTCTGACCATAATGCAGTATACACTACTATAGCCTCAGCCATACCAAAAGCGCATGACCCAACGTGGTACTTACCGGACATAATGCTCAAACACCCACTACATCAGATGGCCATTGAACAAGCTTTAAAGGAATACATATCAATTAATAATACAACAGACATCTCCCCAATAACACTGTGGGAAGCTCATAAGCCTGCCTTGCGTGGTACAATACAAAGACAAATGGCACTATTTAAACGGGAACGCAAAAATCTAGCAAAAAAACTAGAACTCAATTTTAATGCAGCCTACATATCATTTCAAGATAATCCATCTCAGAGTACAAAATCTCATCTGGAAAAATCTAGATTGGAATACGATCTATTTCTCACTGAGTCAGTTGATAAATCCCTCAAACGCTCCAAACACAATTTCTACATGAATACAAACAAACCAGGTACATATTTGGCTCGGGCATTAAATTCAACTAACAAATCTTTCAAACCAATAGGTTTGAAATGATCAAAAAATGTTTACACTTGTAATCCAGTTAAAATAGTCCATAAATTTCACTCACATCTCGCAACTTTATACAAGACAAACAATGAATTTAATCCTACAGAGGCTGAATCCTTCTTCTCAAAAATAACCTTACCTGAGTTATCTCAGAATCAAAAAAGCAGTTTGGATGAGCCTATAACTATAGATGAAGTTGCTAACGCCATAAAAGACCTAAAACTTAACAAAAGACCAGGCCCAGACGGCTACTCGGCTTTATACTATAAAACATTCTCAGAAATACTCTCTCCCATTCTCACTGAAACTTTTAACAAACTTCTAGATGGACATCCTTTTCGGCAAGAAACACTAATGGCAATTGTTTGTATGATCCCAAAACCCCTTTCTGATGATACTTCCTGTGTGAATTATTGGCCTATCTCTCTGTTAAACCTTGATATTAAATTATTAGCAAAAATAATAGCAAAACGCCTCAATAGCATTATAGGAAAATTAATACATAGAGATCAAGTAGGCTTCATGCCAAATAGACAGGCAGGCGATAATATACGCAGGGCAGTGTTATTGGCACATATTGCTAAAAAACGGAAAATCCCTTTATGTTTTCTATCTCTCGATATTAAGAGGGCATTTGACACAGTATCCTGGCAATATATGCAATATTCATTACAAAAATGGGGTTTTGGACCCCACTTTTTAACATGGATCAAAGCATTATATAATAAACCCAAAGCCTATATAAAATATGCTGGATACAAATCTGAAGCCTTTAATATCGAAAGAGGTACCCGACAGGGTTGCCCATTATCTCCCTTATTATTTGCCCTTATACTCGAACCCATGGCCCAATACATCAGAACAAACCAAACTATAACTGGCATTGAAGTAGGAGGTATTACACACAAATTATGTATATTTGCAGACGATATATTACTTTTTCTATCATCACCACAGGTCTCTGGTCCTAACTTAATACCAGCTCTTGATGGATTTGCAGCCCTATCCGGCCTTATGATTAATCCTAAGAAATGCCTAGTGCTTAATATTTCACTCACAAACATGGAATTGATCCCGGCTAGGGCTGCACTCCCATTCACATGGGCAGAAAAATCAATCACATATCTTGGAATTCATTTAACACCATCTCATTCTGACTTATTCTCAACCAATTATCCTCCTGTATTAAGACAGATCACAAATCTAATAAAACAATGGTCGCAACTTCCTTTATCCTGGATAGGGAAGATTAAAGCAATCAA
Organism: Aquarana catesbeiana; assembly: GCF_042186555.1. Classification (NCBI taxonomy): domain Eukaryota; kingdom Metazoa; phylum Chordata; class Amphibia; order Anura; family Ranidae; genus Aquarana; species Aquarana catesbeiana. The sequence continues at coordinate 354,271,900 of NC_133328.1, read as the reverse complement.
AATGACTATTCTACCCAAATTGCTTTATCTATTCAGAGTCCTCCCTATTCCAATTCCTTCCTATTTTTTGAGAATAGTACAAAAAAGAGCAACTTCGTTTATATGGGGCTCTTCTAAACCACGTATACCTATACACACATTACATCTTCCAAAAATAAAGGAGGCCTGGGATACCCTAATTTTACTAACTACTACAGAGCAGCACATTTGGCCAGTCTGTCCAAATACCATGCAAAACAGGAAATTCCATTATGGGTATTTATAGAGGCTTCAGAAAATGACCCTCTATTAATATCAAATTTATTATGGCTTGATCCTAAAGACCGCTTTAAAATTCATAATCCCATAACTAAACACTTCTTATCTCTCTGGGATAAACTAAAAACCAAATATCAGTTACAATCTCCACACAATCCTCTCCTTTCTTTTATCAGAAATCCGGCCTTTTATCCGGCATGGATCTACCCAAATTCTTTTAAAGCTTGGACAACATCAGGCATTCAGACACTAAATGACTTCATAGCATCTAAATCATTCCTTTCATTCCCATCGCTTAGAGAAAAATATGATCTACCAAACTCTGAGATATTTAGATATCTCCAAATCAAAAATTTCTATACACCATTCCTAAAGGGGGATACACCATTATCCCAATTATCCATTTTTGAATCAATCTGTACAAAAGATCCATTTGCTAAAGGTACAATTTCATCACTTTATAATCAATTATATGGAGTAGCAAATCTTAATAGACCCTCTTACGTTCAGAGGTGGGAGGAGGACCTGGGACGAACTTTAGAAGACACGGACTGGTCTAACATATGGCTCACATCTAAGTCATCTTCACCCAACATCTTAGCACTGGAGACAAATTATAAAGTCCTAACTCGCTGGTACCTTGTACCCGCTAGAGTGGCAAAATATTCACCTAATACCTCAGCTCTTTGTTTTCAAGGATGCCCAGAAATAGGCACATATTTACACATATGGTGGACGTGCCCAGTAATCCAAACCTTCTGGAAGGAAGTCTTCGTGATTGCATCTAAAATATTTAAAAAAATAATACAACCAGATCCATATTTAACTTTACTTAATCTAAAACCGGAATGGTTAACACTCTCTCAATTCAAACTTATGATCCAACTAATAACGGCTGCAAAACAAACAGTGGCCAAGGCATGGAAATCTCCTACATTGGTACTAGCAGAAACAATTCACAGAATGAATAATACAATGTCCCATGCTAAGATGGTAGCCATCGATCAAAATCAAATTCCAAAATTTGAAAAACTTTGGCATCCTTGGATAAAACAACAGTTCCTGTCAAACTTCAATGACTCTGTCCTGTTGCCATGGTAACAGATTAAATGACTTACAGAGACACCCATTCTAAGGCTTCAAAGAGAACTAAAAAGAATAATAAACTGACGAGCGGGACAACCTTGTGGACCATACCTCTACCTTTCAACCCCTTTTCTTCTTTCTCTTTCCTTTTCTCCACCTTACGATTAAAGCTCATTATCAGAATTTATTTGACCTATATACACTCTACTTGTAAACAATATGTATAGTAGGTATAAATCATTTAAATACCTACAAAAGTAACTAAGGAAATGATATATATCTTTAATTTAGGTTTATGTGAACCCAATGTTTAAAATTTGAAATTTTATGATATTTACCTATATAAACCCTACTGTAAAACAATGAGCTTACTTTATAGATCCTTGTAAACTTACTTTATGTATCTTTATAACATTATATACTCAATAAACTTCTTTTGACAAGGAAAATTCTGTAAAAAAAAAGCATTTTTCTTTGTTTCTGTTATAAAATTTTGCAAATTAGTAATTTTTCTTTATATATCTTGGCCAAAATTTATACCGCTACATATCTTTGGTAAAAATAACCCAAATTGGTGTATATTATTTGGTCTTTGTGAAAGTTATAGAGTCCAAAAGCTAGTGGTGATGGTGCCAATATCTGAAAATTGATCACGACCTGAAGCACTGGCGGCCTATCTAATTTCTTGAGACATGCCATAACAGTACAAATACCCCCCAAATGACCCCTTTTTGGAAAGAAGACATTCCAAGGTATTTAGAAAGATGCATGATGAGTTTTTTGAAGTTGTCATTTTTTCCCACAATTCTTTGCAAAGTCAAGATTTTTTTTTCTTTTTCTTTTTTTTTCACAAAATTGTCATATTAGCAGGTTATTTCTCACACACAGTATATGCATACCACAAATTACACCCAAAAACACACTCTGCTATTACTCCTTAGTATGGTGATACCACATGTGTAAGACTTTTACACAGCATGGCCACATACAGAGGCCCAACATGCACGGAGCACCTTCAGGCGTTCTGGAGCACCCAGGCCAATTCTGACATTTCTCTCCTACATGTAAAAATCATCATTTATTTGCTAGAAAATTACATAGAACCCCAAAACATTATATATGTTTTTTTTAGCAAAGACCCTAGAGAATATAATGGCAGTCGTTGCAACTTTTTATCTCTCACGGTATTTGCACAGCAATTTTGCGAACATGTTTTTTTTGGAAAAAAAAAAGTTTTGTGCTTTAAAAAAAAAACAGTAAAGTTAGCCCAATGTTTTTGCATAATGTGAAAGATGAAGTTATGCCAAGTAAATAGATACCTAACATGTCACCCTTCAAAATTGTACACGCTCGTGGAATGGCACCAAACTTCGCTACTTTTTTTTGAAAATTCTGTTTATTTAATTTTTGGACATATAAACATACAAAAACAGTGGAATGACCCGGCACAACACCGGCCATTCCTTGACCCACATGGTCAACTTGAATCTAACATTGGAACAACCTAACACAGGTAACTTCTTGTACCAAACTCCCCCCCCCTCCCCTCAACATCCCGGACCACAGTTCACCACAATTAAGAAAAATTGCTTCACTTTTATTTTACCACTGGAGGACCATCTGAAGTAAGACCATGTATATATATATATGTATGTGTTTATTATACTCCCCAAAGCACTGCACCGTACTTGATGTTTAGCTAATTTATGATTCAAAGGACACAACTACCTGTAATTACCACCCCTTCTCATGTACTTGATTATATCAAAATCCCATGACTATTACTTTACCTCATAAAAGACCTAAGGCAGAACTAGCCAGCCATTACTCTGATCCAAACCAGGCCTGCCAAACGTTATCAAACTTTTTCCCGCACCCTCTAGAGTGGTATGTTGCCTTATAATAGGGCATCATGGAATTCACCAGCCCCTTCCAAAATGGAACACCAGGGGGAGCGGAATTCCTCCATTTCAATAATATGGCTTTTCTTTCATAGAAGAATAGAATGTTCAGTAAAGTTCTAAGAGCTCTGGACGGAACTATCTCCTCTACTAGGCCCAACAAACATACCCTAATGGACAATGGAATAGGTATATTTAAAATTTCTTCTATACATTTTATTACTCCTTCCCAAAAAGTCTTGATGTGCGGGCAATCCCAGAAAATATGTTTGGCATCTGCCGGTGAAAAGTCACATCTCCAACAAGCCGAAGAGACTGATGGGTAGAATCCCAGTCCTCCCCATCCATATCAGGGACTTCACTCTCCCAACGCTCTCTACATTTAGCCATTGCCGCCGGACTTTTCTTAAACAGTTCCTTATATGTGACTGACAAAGTTTTAGGGAGGTCTTCTACCATAAGCATGTCTTCTAAAGCTGATGGAATGGACTCTACCGCCCTATCTCTAAATTGGGCCTGAAATGCGTGTCGAAGCTGTATGAACCTGAAGAAATATGAATTAGGGAGGTCATGCTTAGTCTTCAGCTGGTCAAAAGTCAGAAGTATGCCATCTTTGGTGATGTCCTTTAGTAATTTAATTCCCTTGACCATCCACACCATGGGGTCCTGAAAGGAGTAGAAGTGAGACAACTTAGGATTCCCCCACAAGGGAGTCTGAGGTGAGAAACCCAAGTAGCTCGGGCACGCCAACACCACTGCCTCCCCCCAAGCCTTAATAGTGGCCTTCATGGCCAATGTCAAAGGAAGCTCCGACCCAACACCCCTATGAATGGCCAAACGGAGGGTCTCATATGACCCCAAATGAGCCGCCTCCACCACAGTTGCTGAATCAACCATTTATGGACAAATACCATCTGACCAGCTAGGTAATATTTCTTCCAGTCAGGCAGGGCCAAACCCCCCCACCCCCAGGGTTCCTGAAGCTCCTTGAGTCCTATGCGTGGTTGTTTGGGGGCCCATATGAATGAACTGGTAATGCCCTCTAGTTTTTTAAAAAAGGATTTGGGAGGCCGTACCGGAGCGTGTCTCAAGAAATAGAGTATGACTGGAAGGATTTTCATTTTCAGTAAACTTATCCTCCCTATCAGTCACAGAGGGAGCCTTTGCCAGGCCTGTGCCCTCTGATTAAAAAAGGACAATATGGGCAGTAGATTAAGAGTCACATAGTCGGCACTGTCTGCTGTAACTTTAACTCCTAGGTATGTGATGGAAGAAACCCACTTCAGCGGCAGACTTTGGTCAGCCTCTTTTCTGGCCCTAGTATCTAATGGCAAAATGGAGGATTTGCTCCAATTCACCTTTAGTCCTGAAAAAACTGTGAAATTATTGAAAATTTTTAGAACCGCCTGCAATGATGATCTAGGATCCTCCAAAAACAAGAGCATGTCATCCGCATATAAAGCTAGACATTCCTTAATGGAACCCACTCTAATTGCTCTAACTTCACTAGACGTTCTAAGTGCTACTGCTAAGGGTTCCATCATAAGCGCTAATAAAAATGGGGATAGAGGGCACCCCTGCCTGGTGCCTCTGCCCACTGAGAAGAAGGGAGAAACATCCTGACCCAATCTAATTGCTACTCTGGGATTGCAATATAACAACGTTATCCTCCTCCTAAAAGTGCTGCCGAACCCCATCACCTCCAGCACCCGGAGCATATACGACCAATCAATTGAGTCGAACGCCTTTTCTATGTCGATCGAAACAATAATTCTGGTTCCGTCCTCAGACCCCGATAACTGGAGGTGGGTAAACAACCTTCCTAAATTAGTGTCAGTGGATTTACCGGGCATGAAACCCGTCTGGTCAATATTGACCAGGGAGTGGATCACCCCGACCAGTCTGTTGGCCAATACCTTCGTCAGGATCTTCAGGTCTGTGTTTAAGAGGGAGATGGGCCTGTATGAAAAACAATCTAAAGGATCTTTACCCGGTTTCAGTAATAGTACCATATAGGCATCCAGCATAGAGGCCGGAAGACTGTTCAGTTCTAAACATTTGGCCAGAAGTGTATTCAGTCTGGGGGCTAGTTCGTCAACATGGTTTTTATAAAAACCCGCGGGGAGGCCGTCTGGTCCCGGAGCCTTACAAGGTGGGAAGTCAAAAATAGCTGCAATTATCTCTTTGGTGGTGATTTTACTATCTAATTCCACCCGGTCAGTCTCAGATAAACTCGGGAGGGTCAGCTTATCCAAAAGAGCATTCAAATCTGCCTGATCATACCTCGGTGTAGGAGCATATAACTTAGAAAAGAAGTCTCTAAATTCATCCAATATACCTAAGGGGTCAGTGATCATAGTGCCATCCCGCCCTCTAACTACTGGGATGTTTGTTATTTGATTATCAACTGCCACCAGTCTTGCCAGCAACTTCCCATTTTTGTCACCTTCAGCAAAAACTAAGTTCGCCCTGTGACCCAACTCGGTATGAGCCAGATCCGAGAAATGCAGGGAGAGAAGACGCCTAGCCTCCATCAGAGACAAATATGTGGACTCAGAAGGACTGCCAGCATGTCTTCCCGCACATTCCTTCTCATCTTCCTGTAACCTGGCGACCTCAGCATTGTGAGCCACCCTTTCAGCTTTTATCGCAGAAATACATTCTCCCCTTATCACTGCCTTGAATGCATCCCAAACCACCGGAGGGTCCGCTGTATTCTCATTAGCTGTCCAGTAAGAAGCGATAGACTTCTGCAAGCGTGAAGATACCTGCTCATTTTGCAGCCATCCACGGGACAGCCGCCAACCCCCTGCCCCCCTTCCAGCCGACAGACTGAGGTCAAGGGACAGAGGGCAATGATCAGATAAACCCCCTGCCAGGTAAGCTATGTCCTTCACAAATGGTAACAAGGCTTGGTTCCCAAATGCCATGTCTGTCCTGGCTGACGAGTGGTGGGTCAGTGAGACATGAGAATAGGCTCTGCGAGATGGATTTCTAGCTTGCCACAGCTCTGTCAACCCAGTCACTGCGGCCCAGGATATAAGATCACCAGAACCCACTCTCCCTGGATTGGAGGAGTCCAACGCATCTAAAATGGCGTTGAAGTCACCCATCAGTATAAGAGGGAGGTGAGCAAAGGGAGCCAATCTGGTAAATAAATCATATAAAATTTGGACGTTTACAGGAGGAGGCAGGTATACATTCACTAGTAACATTTTGTAATGATAAACATCCAATAGAACAGCCACATATCTACCCCCTGGAGAACACCTGATGTATAGTACATGGCAAGGCCTTGCTGATAAGAATTGAGACACCTCTGGTGAATATGGAAAAAGTCACATGAAAAGATTTTTTGACCCAGGGTCCAGGACCCTACTACCATCTAGATGTGTCTCTTGCAGGAAGGTGACATGCGGCTTGGACTGTTTAAGGAACTGAAATATGGATGCTCTTTTATACTTGTTATTCAGTTCTCTCACATTCCAGGAGACAATTTTTGCAGACTTAGCCATTAACCTGTAAACAGAATATGAAGTAGCAGGAGCCTAAGTGCAGTGCTTTGACCATTCTGCAAGTATTTTTGGATACACCATACCCAAACCACATACAAACTATCCATATTCCCCCTTGTGAGTGGTGAACTGTGGTAAAATTTTCCCCTTCTGCCATTATACCAGAACCGACAAAAAGAAAAAACATAACAATCACTGGTATGTGGCTTAGTCCCAAAAAACTCCCAAAAAGGGGGAGAACAAAAAAAAAAGAAACTGGAAGTACGTGTGCCGAACTGTTCAGCAAGTGTAGATGACCTTTTCTTGTGTCTTCATGGAGCCCCATGGGATACGGATCAAGGAGCCCAGTTCCGCTCATACAAGGCCTTATAGCAGTAATGAATGAGAGTATATTTAAAGCTTATATAACCACCTGAGTGCATACGACCTTCTTTGCACCGGCTTTGGGAAAACAGGAAAAAAATTAAGAAAAAGAGAAAAAAAACAAAAATTTTTTAGAATATGAAATAAAGGTGATGATTCACGTCAATCCAGGGTGTCCAGCCACTCTGAGACATCCGAGGGGGCCTCAAAAAATTTCACAGAGCCCCGGTGTTCCACTCGGAGCCTACTGGGGTACAGCATACTATACTTAAGCCCCTTTTCCCGTTGCCTCTTCCGGACCTCCACAAAGGTGCAACAGCGCCTCTGTAACTCCGGGGAAAAATCCGGAAAGAAATGCAGGGTGGTATTTTCAAACCAGAGCTGTGGTTTCTTCCGTGCTTCAGCAAGGATGAGATCCTTATCTCAGTAGTTGAGAAAAGGAACCAGGAATGGTCTGGGAAAAGCGCCCTGCGGTCTCGGGCCTGATGGGCCCTGTGAGCATGCTCCACAATGTACGCTGAGGAAACTTGCTGCAAGTCGAGGATATCTTTAAAGAAGTTTTCAGCAAAGCTGGCTGGTTGTGAGCTCTCCACGCCCTCAGGAAGACCCACCACACGCACATTTTTATGCCTATTTTCGGCATGTTCGGACCGCGCCATCAGAGTCTTTACTGTGCGTTGCAGGTCAGCGACATTCCACGAGGTAGTAGACGTATTATCTTCTAAGTCGGAAATGCGGTTCTCTGCGGCAGTGACTCGGCCTCTAAACTTGTCCGTGTCTTGTCGAATAAGGCCACACTCCATGGCCAATGTGTCTATCCTTCCCATGACCATAGTTTTACTCTCCTCAATGGCCGCCAGGATAGCTGCAGTGGAGTCGGTAGCTTCTAATTGCCCCACACCCCAGTGCCGCAGCTTGTCTCCAACATCGTGTTCCATATCTCCGAGAAGCTGCAGAGCCGTCAACGTGGCTGCGGCTCTGTCTACACCTGAGGGCCGACCGACCCCCGCACGTGTCACTGCTGGGCTCTGTATCTTAGGAGGCGGCTGTATCTTTGTTGATCTCCTGGATGGCATCTAATAAACATACAGCAGAGCAAGCAGAGCGGGAGATTTATACAGAGAGCCGGGTTGGAATCAGAAGGGTGCAGAGGATGCAGGGCCCCTGGATTTTGTGGCCTGGTCTCACAGGCAGCCTCCATCAGATACTATGGCTTTCAGGCTGATGGGGTAGCCGGGGACGGCAGCATCCGCGCTCCGGATTGCAGGCCACACCCAGCTCCTTCGCGGGCCAGCGGCGCAGGAAAGTCCGGTGCGTGGCAGGCTTCACTAGGCCGCACTAGGCCGCAACAGGCCGCGGCCTCCACGGGAGAATCACGGCGGCCCCACAGACTCCCGGACCCCGCCGGACACACAGGAGGGTTTGCTGGATGATGGTGGAGGTCCCTTACCTCACTCCCAGGCCAGCTGCAGCTCTGCACCGGAGGATGGAGGCCGGATTGATGGCGGTGGCCGCGGGCCTGTAGGAATCCACGTCTATCCTGCCGGATCACCGCCAATCAACCCCCAGGCAACAGCGGAGGACTCAGAGGGACAGGTAAATTCACGAAAAAGGTTATTTTTATGGCTATTGAGCATGGATGGCTTCGGATAATTGAAGGATTTTTGGAGCTCCTCTCTCACACGTCCTTCTCCACTCACATCCGGACACGCCCCCCAAACTTCGCTACTTAAAAATCCCCATAGGAGACGCTTTAAAATTTTTTACTGGTTACATGTTACATGTAAACACCCCTTGTAATAGGAATATGGCATGACAGGTCCTCTTTACAGTGAGATATAGGGTCAATAAGACCCCACATCTCCCCTCTAGGCTGGGAAGCCTGAAATTAAAAAAAAAAATGATCCTGGCTTCGATCGTAGAGGTGAGTCGGTAGAAGCACCTGAGGATGGCGGGAGGGGGGACATCCCCTCTCGCCTCCTGTAAGAAAGATCAAGCAGTGGAACAGCCACTATGATCATTCTTATGGTGTAGGGCATCTCTGGCTGAAAAAGCTGATATCTGAATGATGCCTGTAGCTGCAGGCATCATTCAGATATCCCCGCACAAAGTCAAGGACGTCATATGACGGCCAGCGGGCGGGAAGTGGTTAAAACGCATTATTTTTAACACAAAGTTATCCATTTATACAATATTTATAACACATAGCATGTACACATACCAAAAATGACACCCCAAAATAGATTCTCCTACTCCTCCTGAGTATGGCGATACCACATGTGTGAGACTGCCACATAAAGAGGCTGAGTACAGCCGAGTATGGCTGGGTATGGCTGGGTATGGCAGAGTATGGCTGGGTATGGCAGAGTATGGCTGGGTATGGCTGAGCATGGCTGGGTATGGCCGAGTATGGCTGAGTATGGCTGGGTATTGCAGAGTATGGCTGGGTATGGCAGAGTATGGCTGGGTATGGCAAAGTATTGCAGAGTGTGGCTGGGTATTGCAGAGTATTGCAGGGTATTGCAGATTATTGCAGGGTATTGCAGAGTATTGCGGGGTATTGCGGGGTATTGCAGAGTATTGTGGGGTATTGCGGAGTATTGCGGAATATTGCAGAGTATTGCGGGGTATTGCAGAATATTGCGGAGTATTGCAGGGTATTGGTATTGCAGGGTATTGCAGGGTATTGCAGAGTATTGCGGGGTATTGCAGAGTATTGTGGGGTATTGCAGAGCATTGCAGGGTATTGCGGGGTATTGCAGAATAGTGCAGGGTATTGCTGAGCATGGAGGGATGGCTGAAAATGGATGGATCTATCCATGGATGTGACTGTATTTGTCACAGAGCAGCGCTGTGGGCACTACACATCCAGCCCACAGCAGGGGAGGGAGGAACCAGCGTCATGACATGACGCCCATTTGTTACATGTGATCGCTCTTTTACCGTGCTCCGTGATGCGCCGGGTCCTCTGGACCCGGCGGTCACGGATGTTCTTGGGTGTGCGCCCCAGGGGGCACGCAAGAGCAGGATTCTGGGAGGACATCACTGTACGCCCTCCCAGAGTTATCCAACCGCCCTGCAGCCGTCATTTGGCTATGGGCCGGTTGGTAACTAATTAATAAACACTAATATCTTTTCACTTACATATGTTTCTGGTTTCCTCTGTGCAGTCCACACAGTCTGGCCTACTAAATTCCTTGACAGTACATCAAGACCATCCCTGACCAGACGTGGCTGCATTGAGGAACCATCCTGGTTTGTTAGTTCTGCCAATATGGATTTCAATGAAATAATTTATTATTCTCTACTGGCAGAAGAAGATAGTGAATATTGTCGCCAGGTTTTAAAAGGGTGGACTAGTGACCGGCTGATTGAAACAATCTGATCAGCTCATTCACTAGTGGATCAGGGAGACACGTCATTTGAGGATGTTCAGCTCTTAATCCAGTTATGTGCAAAGGCAGCCCTGTCATGTTTTGCTGAAAGAAGCGATGATTTTTCTCCTCCCTTCAATTATGGCCAAGTTGAATCCCTGGTATGGTTATTAGAGGATGATCCAGCCTTTTTCATGGAACGTTGTTCAGTTTGTTCACAGCAGGTGTCTGATTGCATCCATTCAGTGCAATCCCTGGTTAGTCAGGCTGTGTGTGAATCGGCATTTGTTCAACCTGTGCTACAGGCATGGTCAGATCTCTTGCATTTAGCAAAGCCACAACATTCCAGCCCTGCCATTAATCACCTGCCTTCCCAAGAATCTATCTCTCCGTTGCCTATGGCAACCTCAGCTACAGCCCAGTTTACTCAGCTCCCTACCAAATACTATTACCCAGTCTCCAAGTGTAGCACCTATCCTACCTTCAATCCACCTGCCTCTTCTCCTCCACCTGTAACAACCTCACAGAACCCTCCTCCAGCCACTGTTCCTTGGTCTTCCTTTTGCCCAGCTACATTATTTTCTTATGACCCTGCAACTACGTACAAAGCTGCAGTGGCTAAACCAAAAAGAAGCAAAAGTTCTTCCCGACCCACACAATCCTGCCAGTAACCCAACCTGCCTCCACACCAACCAACCTGTTCCAGCCTGCGTTCATGCCAGTTGAACTTGATGATCCACCTAAACCTGCCAACCCAGTGCCTTCTATCCAGTCTGATGTGCCTGCCTTCCAGTCTGATGCCCTGATGTGCCTGCCTTCCAGCCTGATGTGCCTGCCTTCCAGCCTGATGTGCCTACCTTCCAGTCTGATGTGGCCGATTTCCACTCTGATGTGCCCACTTTCCAGTCTGATGTCTTGATGTCTGCCTTCCAGCCTGAAGCCTCGGTGCCTGCCTTCCAGCCTGATGTGCCTGCCTTCCAGCCTGATGTGCCTACCTTCCAGTCTGATGTGCCCGATTTCCAGTCTGATGTGCCTGCTTTTCAGTGTCATGTCTTGATGCCTGCCTTCCAGCCCAAAGTCTCGGTGCCTGCCTTCCAGCCTGATGTGCCTGCCTTCCAGGCAGATGTTCCCGCTTTCCAGTCTGATGTGCCCGCTTTCCAGTCTGATGTGCCCACCTTCCAACCTGGGGCCCATTACCCAGCCTGCTCAGCCGGTCCCTGTGATCCAGCTTGCCCTTACAGTGCTCGCTGTTCAGCCTAATGTTCCAGAGCCTGCTGCCCAGCTTGACGACCCAGAATCTGCTGCCCAGCTTGATGACTTGGAGCCTGCTGCCCAGCTCGACGACCCAGAGCCTGCTGCCCAGCTTGATGACCCAGAGCCTGCTGTCTGCTCTGATGTGCCCGCTGTCTGCTCTGATGTGCCCGCTGTCTGCTCTGATGTGCCCGCTATCCGGTTTGACGTATCTGCTGCCCAGTCTAAAGTACCTGATGCCCAGCCTGATGTGCCCTCATCTGTTGTTTGGTGTGAGGCCATTAACTTTGGACAATTTCATCTAGTTGGAGCGTCCGGAGGCTGCTCCTTTGTGGGGGGTACTGTCATGAAAAGGTTCACCCGTTGGTGGCGCTGTCGGTCTCTTGGATCACAGTACTAGTGTCCCCCAGTGGGTGTCTTCCAACATCCAGGACCTGTAAAAAGAGGACTCACCTGCTGGTGGCACTGTTGCATGCTTGGGCCATAGTACCGCTGTCCACCAGCGGGTGTATTCCGACAGTGTGGAGAAGGCAGCACCTACTGCGCTCAGGTGTAATGTGAGGTCAAATCACTGCAGTCTGATAAATACCCGGTAAGCCCTCACATCCTTGCCTTGGTGTCTCTCTCCCTGTGCCCTGATCTTGTTGCCTGTTATCTTGACCTTGACCCTGCATCTGTCCTGACCTGACCTGACCTGATCCGATCCATATCCCTATCCCAGCCCATCCTGGACTTGTCCCTCCTGTTTCCTGATTTCCCTGGATCCTTGCCCTGCAGCCTATCCATCCATCCTCTCCCTGTCCTGTTGGTTTCCTGTCCTTACCCATCTGCTGACCTCCCTGTGTATGACCTCGGCCTGGCTTTGTTTACAATTCCGGTATCTCCATTTATCTGTATATACTATTTGTTGTTTGTGGGTCTGTGGTTGGTTTTTGCACTGTTTATATTTCACTTACTTGCCACCTATTTAATAAACACCAATATTTTTTCACTTACATATGTTTCTGGTTTCCTCTGTGCAGTCCACACAGTCTGGTCTACTAAATTCCTTGACAACTCCCTGCTATTTGCCGATCACTATGAGTCTCACAAGTTCCAGTATATCTATATGATATTCAAGCAATGTTCTTTGAACTTAGTTATGGCACAAAAAAGAAAGAAAACTGACCTACAAAAAAACTGACCAATGACCACATATTAGGACTGTAGAGAGGATTATGTGTTACATATACAAAGAAAATAGTGACATGACTGTTGCTAAACCCTGGTGTTACTGTTACTATTGTCATAGTTGGTAATAGCTACAATGACATCAATTTATATAAAACAATCATCCAATGTCAAAAAAGAAAAAAAAAGAAACAGAACTGTTGTAACTTGGCCCAATCCCCAAAATGCTATAGGGAAGCTTTAATATTCTAAGTTAAAGGGAAAGGACACTCACATTAGTAAAGACAAAAAAGGCTGCACACCCCAAATAATGGATCAAAAAAACGGGAAATCCCCTAAAGAGTGGCTTTTTAGCAGCCAGCAATAATAATAATCAAAAGGTACAAAAATGGTAACGTAATAAATAATTTTTATTATTGCATAACATCAAAGGGTATTAATGCTGACATGTATAGTCAGACCATGAACTGTGGTACAAAAGCAATGGGTTTAGAAGGCAACACCAATGACATAAAGTGATACACGATATGTTACACCATATGCGACAGTAATACAGTAATACAGAAGTCTTCTATGTAAGATCCTGACGTGTTTCGACCCCAATGGGTCTTCTTCAGAGGATATTTTATTTTATTTTATTTATTTATTTTAGGTACTTATATAGCGCCATAAATTTATGCAGCGCTTTTACATATACATTGTACATTCACATCAGTCCCTACCCTCAAGGAGCTTACAATCTAAGGTCCCTAACTCACATTCATACACATACTAGGGACAATTTAGACAGGATCCAATTAGCCTACCAGCATGTCTTTGGAGTGTGGGAGGAAACCGGAGTACCCGGAAGAAACCCATGCAGGCACAGGGAGAACATGCAAACTCCAGGCAGGTAGTGTCGTGGTTGGGATTCGAACCAGTGACCCTTCTTACTGCTAGGTGAAAGTGCTAATCACTACACCAGGATATATGTTTACATGTTTACACCTTTACAGTTTTTATACATATATCCTCTGAAGAAGACCCATTGGGGTCGAAACGCATCAGGATCTTACATACAAGACTTCTGTATTACTGTATTACTGTCGCATATGGTGTAACATATCGTGTATCACTTTATGTCATTGGTGTTGCTTTTGTACCACAGTTCATGTTCTGACTATACATGTCAGCATTAATACCCTTTGATGTTATGCAATAATAAAAATTATTTATTACATTACCATTTTTGTAACTTTTGATTATTATTATTGCTGGCTGCTAAAAAGCCCCTCTTTGGGGGATTTCCCGTTTTTTGAAGCTTTAATATTCTATATCAACATTTTTAGCTGTTTTAAATGTTCTCCATATAATGTTCCCCATACTCCCCCTTTTTTTTTCACCACAGCGAAACCAAACTCAAGAATCATCAAAAAATAAATGTGATATCAGAACAAAAGAAAAATAGTTAACAATAAATAAAAAAATTTAAAAAAATTTAACAAAATGTATTAAAAAAAAAATACAGATTTAATGCTGCCTCAACCTGAGATTTGTGATATCCCTTTCTCTTTAAAATTTTTAAAGAGCATTGAATCTGTATTTTGTTAAACAAAAAAAAAAAACAATTGAAACTGCCTTCAAACATTGCAGCTATATAAAAGGCAACACCCTCACTCAGTAGTGATTAACCACTTCAGCCCCGGAAGGATTTATCCCCTTCCTGACTACAGCACTTTTTACAATTTGGCACTGCGATGCTTTAACTGCTAATTGTGCAGTCATGCAATGCTGTACCCAAACAAAATTTCCGTCCCTTTCTTCCCATAAATAGAGCGGTTATTATTTTTTGCGCTATAAATGGAAAAAGACCGAACATTTTGAAAAAAAATGATATTTTCTACTTTGTTATAGAAAAATCCAATAAACTCAATTTGAGTCATGCATTTAGGCCAAAATGTATTCAGCCACATGTCTTTGGTAAAAAAATGTCAAGAAGCGTATATTTATTGGTTTGCGCAAAAGTTATAGCGTCTACAAACTAGGGTACATTTTCTGGAATTTACACAGCTTTTAGTTTATGACTGCCTATGGCATTTCTTCAGGTGCTAAAATGGAAGGGCAGTACAAAACCCGCCCAAATGACCCAATTTTGGAAAGTAGACACCCCAAGGAAATTGCAGAGAGGCATGTTGAGCCCATTAAATATTACATTTTTTTGTCCCAAGTGATTGAATAATGATAAAAAAAAAAAATTACTAAAAGTTGTCACTAAATGATATATTGCTCACACATGCCATGGTTATATGTGAAATTGTGCCCCAAAATACATTTAGCTGCTTCTCCTGGAGCGCTGGAGTCATGGCTTTATGTATCGTGGGAGCAAATGCTGTTGCTGTCAAAATAAATAAATCCACGCTGCAACTGAATGGGGTACCTGCTAAGCAAATGATGGTTAACAATAAAACAAAGTAACATTACAGTATAACAGTAAGACTTACCATAACTGCAAAGCAAATACAAAAAAAAAATAGTAAAAAATAAAACATTTTTTAACGCAACCTGTGCCTAAAATATATACAGTGGGGACGGAAAGTATTCAGACCCCCTTAAATTTTTCACTCTTTGTTATATTGCAGCCATTTGCTAAAATCATTTAAGTTCATTTTTTTTCCTCATTAATGTACACACAGCACCCCATATTGACAGAAAAACACAGAATTGTTGACATTTTTGCAGATTTATGAAAAAAGAAAAACTGAAATATCACATGGTCCTAAGTATTCAGACTTTGCTATGACACTCATATATTTAAGCTGTCCATTTCTTCTGATCATCCTTGAGATGGTTCTACACCTTCATTTGAGTCCAACTGTGTTTGATTATACTGATTGAACTTGATTAGGAAAGCCACACACCTGTCTATATAAGACCTTACAGCTCACAGCGCATGTCAGAGCAAATGACAATCATGAGGTCAAAGGAACTGCCCGAAGAGCTCAGAGACAGAATTGTGGCAAGGAACAGATCTGGCCAAGGTTACAAAAAATTTCTGCTGCACTTAAGGTTCCTAAGAGCACAGTGGCCTCCATAATCCTTAAATGGAAGACGTTTGGGACGACCAGAACCCTTCCTAGAGCTGGCCGTCCAGCCAATCTGAGCTATAGGGGGAGAAAAGCCTTTGTGAGAGAGATAAAGAAGAACCCAAAGATCACTGTGGCCGAGCTCCAGAGATGCAGTCGGGAGATGGGAGAAAGCTGTAGAAAGTCAACCATCACTGCAGCCCTCTACCAGTCAGGGCTTTATGGCAGAGTGGCCCGACAGAAGCCTCTCCTCAGTGCAAGACACATGAAAGCCCGCATGGAGTTTACTAAAAAAACACCTGAAAGACTCCAAGATGGTGAGAAATAAGATTCTTTGGTCTGATGAGACCAAGATAGAACATTTTGGCCTTAATTCTAAGCGGTATGTGTGGAGAAAACCAGGCACTGCTCATCACGTGTCCAATACGGTCCCAACAATGACATGGTGGTAGCAGCATCATGCTGTGGGGTGTTTTTCATCTGCAGGGACAGGACGACTGGTTGTAATCGAGGGAAAGATGAATGCAGCCAAGTACAGGGATATCCTGGACAAAAATCTTCTCCAGAGTGCTCAGGACCTCAGACTGGGCCAAAGGTTTACCTTCCAACAAGACAATGACCCTAAGCATGCTAAAATAATGAAGGAGTGGCTTCACAACAACTCTGTGACTGTTCTTGAATGGCCCAGCCAGAGCTCTGACTTAAACCCAATTGAGCATCTCTGGAGAGACCTAAAAATGGCTGTCCACCAACGTTTACCATCCAATCTGACAGAACTGGAGAGGATCTGCAAGGAGGAATGGCAGAGGATCCCCAAATCCAGGTGTGAAAAACTTGTTACATCTTTCCCCAAAAGACTCCTTGGCTGTATTAGATCAAAAGGGTGCTTCTACTAAATAGTGAACAAAGGGTCAGAATACTTAGGACCATGTGATATTTCAGTTTTTTAATAAATCTGCAAAAATGTCTACAATTCTGTATTTTTCTGTCAATATGGGGTGCTGTGTGTACATTAATGAGGGAAAAAAATTAACTTAAATGATTTTAGCAAATGGCTGCAATATAACAAAGAGTGAAAAATTTAAGGGGGTCTGAATACTTTCCATCCCCACTGTATATGCCGAAGCATGGGGGCATCCACCCGCAAAAGGTAGGAGCAAATCGCTCCTCCGCCCCTGCTGCCCCCATGCTTCGGCATATATGCTCTTTTTTTTAACTGTGGTGGTGAAATCACCTCCGACAGCGCTGGAATCACGGCTTTATGTATCGTGGGAGCCATCGCTGTTGCTGTCAAGATAAATAAATCCGCTCTGCAGCTGAATGGCGTACCTGAAAACAAAAAATGGTTAACAATAAAACACAGTAAACAGTAAAGTATAAAAAAAATTGCATACCTATAAAGCAAACATGATAAAACATAATAACAATAAAACATTGCAGAATAGAATACAGTAAAAAAGAGCAGAACAGTAGCGAGAGAATAGAGAGAGAACAATAGAACAACAACTATTTTTATTTTTTTATTTCATATATTTTTTTGTGTTTTTTTTTTTTTTTACTTTTTTTTTTACACTTTTTTTTGTAACTGTAATGCCCCGTACACACGGTCGGATTTTCCGACGGAAAATGTGTGATAGGACCTTGTTGTCGGAAATTCCGACCGTGTATAGGCTCCATCACACATTTTCCATCAGATTTTCTGACACACAAAGTTTGAGAGCTTGCTATAAAATTTTCTGACAACAAAATCCGTTGTCGGAATTTCCGATCGTGTGTACACAAATCCGACGCACAAAGTGCCACGCATGCTCAGAATAAATAAAGAGATGAAAGCTATTGGCTACTGCCCCGTTTATAGTCCCGACGTATGTGTTTTATGTAACCGCGTTCAGAATGATCGGATTTTCCGACAACTTTGTGTGACCGCGTGTATGCAAGACAAGTTTGAGCCAACATCCGTCGGAAAAAATCCTAGTCCAATCATGTGTACGGGGCATAACTTTTGTAACTGTAACCAGTTCCAGGTTCGGGTCTCTCAAAATGCGATGGCATCTTGGGAGACCCTGTGAAAGTGTGCCTAGTCTGTGCAGTGCTGTACCCTATGCTAATACTCAACTAGTGTATGGTAGCGTTCAAAACATTCACCAATGCAAAGACCAGGATTGTCAGGACAGGAGGGACAATAATAGCAGGTGTCATGCCTATATCCACACTTGCTGCAGACACAACATCTTTTTTGGGGGGCTCGTTGGGTAGGGGTACTCGGGAGGACATAAAGAAAATGCCTCTCATGCAGCCGGCTTACTGCATTTGGTTGGGGAAGGTGAGGTGGAGCACTGTCTGGAAACAGAAGGGCTCTGACAATCTCTTCCTGGAATTTAAGGAAGGATCCAATCCGTCCTGAAGCTCTGTATAGCACATAAGCATTCAGCAAAGCCAATTGAAATAAATAAACAGACACGTTCTTGTACCAGCGTCTGGCCTTACGGGCAACTAGGTACGGCGCCTACAACTGGTCGTTGAGGTTCACCCCTCCCATATTTTGGTTATATTCATGGACACAGAGGGGTTTCTCCACAACACCAGTCGCCGTAGTAATTTGGACCGTCATGTCTGCATGAAGGGAGGTAAGAACGAGAACATTCTTATTATCCCTCCACTTCATATTGAGCAAATTATTACACTGCAAGCAGGCTCTCTCCCACAGCCTAAGATGGGAATCTACAAGCCGCTGGGGAAAGCGCCGGAGATTAGGTCGCACTGTGCCACATGCTCCAATCTGCTGATCAAACAAGTGACTAAAAAGTGGCACGCTCGTGAACTAATTGTCCACATATAAGTGATACCCCTTTCCGAATAAGGGTGACACCAAGTCCCACACAATCTTGCCAGCGCTTCCTATGTAGTCAGGGCAGTTTGTCTGCCCTACGTGACTATCTTTTCCCTCGTAAACCATAAAACTACATGTATAGCCTGTGGCCCTGTCACAGAGCTTATACATCTTGACCCTGTATCTGGCACGCTTGCTGGGAAGGTACTGTTTGAATGACAAGCAGCCATAAAACTTAATCAGGGACTCATAAATGCAGACAACTTGATGGGGAGTAAACAAGTCCGCAAAACGTTGGTTGAAGTGGTTTACGAGGGGGCGAATTTTGTAGAGCCGATCATATCCAGGGTCTCCACGAGGATGACAGAGTTCATTGTCATTGAAGTGCATGAACCACAAGATCTGCTCATATCGTGCCCTGGTCATGGAGGCAAAGAACAAGGGCATATGGTGAATTGGGTCAGTGGACCAATATGACCGCTACTCACTCTTAGTTATGCCTATGTTGAGGGAAATGCCCAGAAAGAGCTTAAATTCGGAGACCGTAATTGGTCTCCAATCTCTGGCAAGGGAGGACTGGGGAATAGTGGCGATGTGTTGACCAGCATACAAATTGCTTTGGTCCACAATAGATCTATAGAGATCTTCAGTGAAAAACAGGGAATAAAAATCAAGTGATGTAAAATCAACTGTTTCCACCTGAATGCCGGGTTGGCCAGTGAATGGGGGAAGTACGGGTGCTGCAGAAGTGGTGGGTTCCCAATTCGGATTGGCGAATGCAGCAGGAAGGGCACTATGAGCACGACGGGCCTGTGTTCGTCTTCTTGGTGGCAGCGGGACACTACTTGTGCTTGCCACCTCACCAGCTTGAACTGCACTTATGGGACTCGCCACATCACCACGTGATACTGCAGTGCTGGATGTATGACCAGGGTGTACTAGGCCACTGGTGCTTGCCAGTTCACCAGAAGGAATAGTGGCGCTAGTACTGCTCTGCTCCATACGAGGGACCAGTGGTTCTTCCACATCAACGACAGAAGAAGAAGTTCAGGGTCTGGTACGCCTGACCTTGGCAGGGACCACAACTCCGTCGTCAGAGCTATCTGTCATGGAGCCGCTGTCGTCTACAGGATCGTATTCTGAGCCTGAATCTGACAGATGAGTGACTTCCTCTTCACTATCTGTCATGCTCCAAAACGTGTAGGCCTCTTCACTGGTGTACCTTTGATTTGCCATTTTTGGCTCTAAATTTAGTGGTACACTAGTGAGACTCACAGGTAAAAAAGCTCCTGACTGTTAGCGACTGTATCAAAATGCTACCAAAAAAACTGTTAGCGATCGCAGGGATCAGGCCTGACTCTGCGAACGCTGCAGTTATGTGTGTTTAGTGTTTTGTAAGTGACAGTGATCGATCGATACTGCACTTGGGTGGGCTGTGCAGGGCTGGGTCGAGGGGCAAAATGCAGGTGTTAGCAGGTATCTGGGCTGATCCCGCTAACACTGCGTTTTTGGGAACCCTAAACTGTTGGGGATGCTAGTATAGATCTGATCAGATCAGATATTGATCCGTTCAGATACTATACCACTAAGGGAGGTGTATGCTGGGTGCGTGGGTGTTAGCGGTACTGGCACTAACCTGATGCTGCCTGGGGCAATACAGACCCTATCTGACCCTAAAACCTAACTTATATCACTGCCGGGCGATCAGGGGGTTAAACCTTTATTAGGTAATAAACGGCAGGTGCCCTGAAACTATAAAAAACAAACTAACTAGCCAGTGTCACCCGTAACATTTATACGGTGATCACTGGTGAAAGGGTTAACTAGGGGGCAATCAGGGGGTTAAACCTTTATTTTTACCTTTATTAAGTAGTATATGGGGGTCCCTGATGCTATAAAATGCTGACGGTGAACCTAAATTCTTACCTCCCTAACTAGAGTCACCTAATACATCGATCAGAAAAATGATCACTTAGTGACACTGGCGATGGGGTTGATCATGGGGTTAAACCTTTATTAGGGGGTTAGGGGGGTACCCTAGACCTAAAGGGGGCTAACACTAACTGCCCTACCACTTATAACTGTCACAAACTGACACCAATGCAATAATCAGAAAAAAAATGCTATTGGTGTCACTGTGACAGGGGGTACAGGGGCGTGATCGGGGGTGAAAAGTTTGCCTAGAGTGTTCTACTGTAAGTGTAGTGTTGGTGCACTTACTTGGATGTCTCCTCCCCTTGGCTCCGGAACGAAAAAGACCGACTCAAGGAGAGATGACATCACTTCCTCTGCCACTGTTTACATTACAGAGGCACAGGAAGTTTGTCATTCGTTGGGAGCGATCGTGAGGGGGCGGCCACGAATGAGTGGCCTCCCCCTCAGCATTGATCTCTCCCCTAATGATGCCGACCGCCTTGGGCACCGAAGGGGGCGCGATTCACCCCCCGCCCGCGGGAGGCAGATCACGTGCCAGGTACGTGATTTTGCCTGCCCGTGCCATTCTGCCGCAGTATATCTGCATTAGGCGGTCGGCAAGTGGTTAACATATTAATAGATTCTCAGTGAAGATCAATTTGCAAGTCAATCAGGCCACAAGAAGTTGTATTAGAGAGAGGACAGAAACTCTGTTTAATGAAACACACCACCAAAAAATATATATATTTTAGAATTTAGTTAGGCCTGACTGTCATTAATTCCATTCAAGGCTTCTCCATAAAACAAACATAAAACAATGCGTTAAGGTCCTCTGTGTTTTTCCCAGTCTGGGTCCACTCTGGATTATCCATCCATGTTTGTGTATTTACCCTAAAGTTACAAAACTCAAAAAACATTAATAACACCTCCCTCTACCTCTCTGAGAGGTTTCCAGTGACTACACTAGTTGTGGATGCTTGGAACCACCTTCCAGCAAAGATAATGAGTCCATCAATAGTAAGTATGGTCAAAAATGCACAGACACACCCACATATCTGTACTCTGACAAACAAAAGTTATAGGAAAACTTGGTGGGTTTGTAATTACTTAAGGTCTAAGAAGACAACATGTAGACATAAAACCTTCACACATATTAACAGGACATGAGTCAACTTGGAAGGAAAAACAAAACACAACACATACTGAATCCATAAGATGCAAAATAATGTATTATCATTTACTTTCCCAGTGTCAGAGTGAATAAAACCACTCCAAGCCCCGGGAAAGGGGAAAAAATAAACAAAACAAAATCCCTACAGTTTCTCAGAGTTATAGGGATCAATATCTCATATCTGTGCACATGTTCATTTATTCAAGAATAAACTTAAACTTGTAAAAAAAAAGTATAAATGTAAACTGGTACCAGTACTGAGCTCATTACAAACGGAAACAAAAAATACAAAGCATGAGCACTAATGTGATCAGATTTGTTATTGATGGCCACCCAACAATGGTGTGTACACACCCCTAAAAAAAAAAACTCTGTTTTCACACATAGACAGTTCATACACATCCATTACATCACTCAGCCACACACATTCATTTAGATGGAATCCCATACATTCTGGGTAGAGAGCTTCGGTAATTGCAAATGAATTGCTAGGCGTTTCTGGCCACTGGGAGAGTACAAAAGAGAGAAAAAAAACAATGGAATATTATACTTTACCTTCTGTTAGGCGTGTGTGTTTATGCATATGTACAGCTATCTACATACAGATGCTTTATATGTAAATATACTTTCAGGAACTCGCTTAACCTGAAAAAAAATAACCTGTAGACAACAGTTATTACTCTATCCCCTTTTCTTTTTTTTTGCTTTAGCCCGGGTTCACACCTATGCGAATTAGATGCGGCTTACACTGCATCTAATTCGCAGGACATTTTAAAATACATTCATATGAATGCATCTGGTTCACATATGTGCGTTGCATTCGCACTGCGCATTGCACAAAAAACATGTGCGTTTTCTGGTCATTGCGGTGCGAATTACGAGCCCCTTATCTTCTATGGGAACGCATCTGCTTCGCAGATGCATTGTGTTCCGAACATGGATTTTCTCCTTCTCCTCACCACACCCCCCCCCTCTCCCTCCCCCTCTCCCTGCTCACTGATCCTGAGCTAAAACGTAGATGAGCCTTTGAACAGGAGATTTTTATCTCCCCAGGGAAACCTGAGCTTCAATTCGCACCGCACATGTGTGAAACCGGGTTTAACCTATTTAAAACCACTTCAATACCAAGCACTTAGACACCTTCCTGCCCAGGTCAATTTTCAGCTTTCAGCGCTGTCGCAATTTGAATGACAATTGCGCAGTCATACAACACTGTACCCAAACAAATTTTTTATCATTTTGTTCCCACAAATAGAGCTTTCTTTTGGTGGTATTTTATCACCTCTGTGGTTTTTTTTTTTTGCGTAACAAATAAAAAAAGACCAAAAATGTTGAAAAAAAACAAGTTTTTCTTTGTTTCTGTTAAAAATGTTTGTAAATAAGTATGTTTTCTTTCGATGATGGGCACTGATATGGCTGCACTGACAGGCACTGATAAGGCAGCACTGATGGGCACCGATGAGGTGGCACCAATGAGGTGGCACTGATGAGGTGGCACTGACGGACACTGATGATGGGCACTGATAGGCGGCACTGATGGACACAGATAGGTGGCACTGATGGGCACTGATAGGTGGCACTGATGGGCACTCGTAGGTGGCACTGATGGTTACTTATGGGTGGCACTGATAGGTGGCATGGATGGGCACTGATGCGCACTGATAGGTGGGCACTGATGGGCATGGATGGGCACTGACAGGTGGCACGATGGACACTGATGGGTGGCACTGATGACACTGATTGGTGGCACTGATGACACTGGGTGGGATTGCTGGGCATCACTGATATATAATGGTGCCAGTCAGTGCCCATTTGTGGGCAATGATTGGCACAGATTGGGCATAATTTGCACAAGTGGATGGCCATGGGGTACATACCTGGCCATCCACATGTTGCCCCCTTCCTTGGTGATCAGGAGAGCCGTCACTCGTTTGTCAGACGCGAGTGAGGAAAAGCCGATCAATGGCTTTTTCTATTCACGTCATGAACAGCCGTGATTGGACATGGCTGATCACGTGGTAAAGAGCTTCCACCGGAGGCTCTTTACCAAGATCGGTGGAGCGGTGTGTCAGACTGATATACTGCTCCACCGATCGTCGTGATGAGTGCCCCCACAGGTGCACGGCGGCTGTTATCCTGCTGGACGTCATATGACGCCCAGTCAGGATAACTGAACCACTGCCTGGCCATCAATCTGCTATAGGCTGGGCGGGAAGTGGTTAAAGCAAACAATACAACCTTCTTATGTGTACATTGGTAAATGGTCAATGACATTCCCACTTTGATCTAGTGAAACTAAAATGCCATAGACCTCTACAACATAACTTACATCTTGTATTTCATCCCCGGTTTTAGTGTACTGGTTTGCTGGTTTGGTTCCCAATGGACAAGTTACTTCCTCCATTTTTCCAATTCAAGGATTCAATAATGTTTTTTTTAAAGGATTGGAATTCTTTCACAAACTCAACCCGTTCCTATTTCATTTGCTTAATTTCATACTGTAAAGGCTCATTCTCGGCCTTAATAGTTGAGGAAGGGATGTATGATTTTGTATTTTCATATTTATTACCCCTAGACCTCCGCCTCAGAGTGGTGAGTACACTTCCACATCACACCTCTTTGTTGTATATTGATTCTGTTTCAGAATCTTTTCACCAGAAGACAAATAAAACTGAGTGTTGTGACCGACTAACCCACAGGTGTAGCATTTTATGTCTTGTAAAGTATTAAAGCATCTCTTAAAAACTGATGTGGTTTTAGGCTGAGAATATTCAATGACTAAAACCTGTTTAACAACTTTTTCTGTCTTCATACGAGATATAGGGGCACTTTCAAAAGAGCCGTGATTGGACATGGCTGATCACGTGGTAAAGAGCCTCCACCGGAGGCTCTTTACCAAGATTGGTGGAGCGGTGTGTCAGACTGACATACTGCTCCACCGATCGTTGTGATGAGTGCCCCCACGGGTGCACGACGGCTGTTATCCTGCTGGACGTCATATGACGCCCAGTCAGGATAACTGAACCACTGCCTGGCCATCAATCTGCTATAGGCTGGGCGGGAAGTGGTTAAAGCAAACAATACAACCTTCTTATGTGTACATTGGTAAATGGTCAATGACATTCCCACTTTGATCTAGTGAAACTAAAATGCCATAGACCTCTACAACATAACTTACATCTTGTATTTCATCCCCGGTTTTAGTGTACTGGTTTGCTGGTTTGGTTCCCAATGGACAAGTTACTTCCTCCATTTTTCCAACTCAAGGATTCAATAACGTTTTTTTTAAACACACGCCTCTTTGTTGTATATTGATTCTGTTTCAGAATCTTTTCACCATAAGACAAATAAAACTGAGTGTTGTGACCGACTAACCCACAGGTGTAGCATTTTATGTCTTGTAAAGTATTAAAGCGTCTCTTAAAAACTGGTGTGGTTTTAGGCTGAGAATATTCAATGACTAAAACCTGTTTAACAACTTTTTCTGTCTTCATACGAGATATAGGGGCACTTTCAAAAGAGCTCCCCTCTTTCAATAAATTGTTGAAACTAGCACATACTCCAGATGGAGATAATTTCCTGTTGCATCTAGAAATACTCAAACCGCTTTCATTTACAATCTATGATGTGTGGAGATTGCACAAGCTGCCCTGGGATGGAAGATGTAGACAATTGTTTACATTTACTCTCTGCAGCCTTCAGCCCATGTGCCAGCTGATCAACCTCTCCCTGCTCGTTTTGGTTGTCTATTGTTGGTTGCTGGTGGCTAGCATTCAAATTTGTCATAGAAACTTTTAGAGTACCGATATTACTTTTGGCTATTTCTAGATCCTCCTTGAGAGATATGTTTTGCAATAATAACTGTTGGTAATTGTTAGCCAATCAGCAAGCAGAAAAAATTAGTGCAGTCTTATGCCCCTTACACACGGTCGGATTTTCCGATGGAAAATGTCCGATCGGAGCGTGTTGTCGGAAATTCCGACAGTGTGTGGGCTCCATCGGACATTTTCCATCTGATTTTCCGACACACAAAGTTTGAGAGCAGAAGATAAAAATTTCCGACAACAAAGTCCGATCGCGTCAATTCCGACCGTGTGTGGCCTGTTCCGACGCACAAAGTGCCACGCATGCTCAGAAGAAATTACGACACGGAACAGCTCGGTCTGGTAAACTTAGCGTTCGCAATGGATGCAGCACTTTCGTCACGCTGCAATGTTAAAAATGGTTTAATACAGCGCACTCTCTTCTTCTTTATAATGTGACAAGAATTATGTATTTTTGCTGCTCATTTTCACACAGACTTCTCACAAACTTCTTTTTTTACTATTTATCGGGATTCCCTCAATATATTTGGATTTGTCACATCTGACAACATTATTTTGTTTTTTTTGTTTTTTTGTTTTTTAAGGCCGATTATTTTTTTTTTGGTTTGTCTTTTTTTAAGGCTTATTTTTTTTGGGGGGGGGGGATTTTATTTGTACTCCTGAAAATTTTTGTGTGTGTTTTTTGTGTCAAGTTACCACAACACCATTGATATGTTGTTCTATTTAATCTGTAGGAGATTGTTTGGTGTTGTTGTCCCTTGTTAATTTCACATTTTATGTTAGAAATGTACCTGAATCGTCACCAACAAACTGTCCTTTTTGGCTGAAAACACACATAGGCGAGTATAATTTTCAAAAAAATAACTTTTATTAAGGGCTCACAACTAAACAAAGAGGGAGGCAACGCTGGAGAAACAGCAGAAATGGGTGAAGCCTGGGACCCCCAGGGCAGACATCAATTATTTTCAAGCAAAATTGGTGGCCTGAGGAGTCCTTATCTAAGGGAGTGCAGTCTGGTCCAGAAGTTCCAGAGATCCGGAAAGCAGCAGATGACATCTGTGTCCCCAGGCTGTGGTCATACGAGAGACTGCAGCTTTTGTCAGACCAGACTGAACCCAGGGTCATCACTCTCTGGTCTTCCTTCCAGGCTTCCTTCCATGCGGTGGCTCTGGTGGTGGAGTTGTGGCAGCAGGAGGAGGAGGAGGATGGTGCAACTCAATAACATCGGTCTTGGGTGTTAGTTCCCCACTCACCCCCTTAGTTAGGACTTTATAAATAAGTTGCTCACACAGAAGTCATTGACCCTCCTGCATGCCCTGCAGTTTGGTGGCAGCCATGCAGGCAAAGGCCTCTTCAGGAGTGGGTAAGGCTCGTAGGGACGCAGAAGCCTCCTGAATGAGCCTGAGCGCTGAATCCTGCATGGGAGTCGTCTTCCTTGCTCTTTTATGTGGAAGGCGAAGGGGAGGAACCTGCGATTCAGTCAGGCTGCGACTGGTCCCAGGCTTCTCTTGGCTGCCACTTAGCCCCGCCTCCTCCTGGCTGCCACTAATCCCCGCCTCCTCCTGACTGCCACATTCCACAACCTCCTCCTGGCTGAGGTCTTCCTGTGTATGAAAAAGGGACATAATTTTAGTTTTTTATTCATCAATCACACACAATTTTCACCTCCTGACTCTTGCAAATTGAATGTTAACAAATATAACAGACTATCATTCTGAGCCCAGCAGTTTTCATTCTTGTCCCAATTTTGGGTGCCCACTACTGTCTATTGATATGTAAAACACTTTTTTCAATCAGCAATTAGTGATCAATAATAACATCTAGTAAACATCATTTATTTATTGACCAGAAATCTGTAGAAGAATGCTATACCTGACTCCAGCTGGGCTCCTCCACTTCTTCCTGGCTGGAAGGCCCAGGTTGGACATCGGAAGCCTCAGCTGTGGTGGAAGGAAGAGTGGAAGGAAGAGTGGAGAGGGATTCCCTGACTTCAGTGTGGTCTGACAGAAATCGCAGTCTCTCATAGTACCACAGTCTGGGGACATAAATGTCATCTGCTGCAGCTCCGGATCTCTGGGAATCTGTGACCTTCTTGCACTCCCTAAGATATGTGCTTCTCAGGCCACCAATTTTGGCTTTTAAATAGGGGATGGTTGCTGTGGGGACCACTGGCTTCACCAACTCCAGCAGTTTCTCCAGCGCTGCCTGCCTCTTTTGTTTATTATTGTAATGGGGGTGTCTCACCTGCCACAGACAGGGCACCTCCCTGTATTTGTCTATGAACAGGGGTAGGAAGTTGTGGTTATTGAAGCCATCCATTTTCTCTGCAAGACACAACACAAGACAAACCCTAAGGTCAGGGCAAACTCTCCTAATCTTGTTACAATATAGGCTTCAATTTCAAAGCAGGAAAAACTATCGCGGCCTAAGTTACAATATAATTAATAGTGGATATAAGTACCATCATCCCAAAAGATCATAATCAAAGAAAATAAGAGGGTAAAGACGCAGTCGCAGTTGCTGCTACTGTCAACTCCCGTCCTGACCCCCCCAAAAAGAAGAAAAGAAGTGGGACTATTCCGGTACTCGATTGTTGGTGTATGGTGATTAGTATAAGGATAAGTTAAAAACCTTATAAAATTACAATTTTTAATCACAAACAATAATAAAATTACAGTTACAAATACAATTGTAATTACAAACAACATCATCATAAAAGGGAAATACCACACAATCAAAACAGTGGATTCTGCAAGGTTTGGATGAGAAGTGTATGTAGAGCTTTAAATCTCGACTGGTTTCGCGGTTAAACACCGCTTCCTCAGGAGAAGCATATCTAGAACATGATGTAACATGGTTTTAGCATATACAGTTAAATACATTAAATCATTACAGCAGCATTGTTTACAACGATTATCAAATGCATCATACAAATGAAGTGAAAATAAGGACAAGCTCACCCAGTCAGGCGGTTTCCGTGGGTATGCAGGACCCAATAAAAGTCCCCCCGCGGCGGACACAGGGGATGACAAACAGCCTCTAATGGATAAGGATAGAAATAACCAGACTGTAGACATCTCAGTACTAGTAAGGTCCTAAGGGGGTGTGCCATTACCATAAGGATACAGAGGATCTCCCGTGGTGGTATAGAGAAGAGAAATAGAATTTGAAATTTTATAAGGTTTTTAACTTATCCTTATACTAATCACCATACACCAACAATCGAGTACCGGAATAGTCCCACTTCTTTTCTTCTTTTTGGAGGGGTCAGGACGGGAGTTGACAGTAGCAGCAACTGCGACTGTGTCTTTACCCTCTTATTTTTTTTGATTATCAATTTCGAAGCAGTATAGGCCCAAGTTTAGATCTTACCTTTGTTATAACGATCGGCGCTTTCGATGCTCCTTCCTCCGCTCACAGATCGTACGTAATACGCATGCGTGTTACGCTTTATACACACTGCGCATGCGTGTAACTCTGCCCGCCCCTGACGTTCTTTCTAGTCTATTCCCCGCCCCTTTTCGTTCGGCGCAGTGGGGGAAGAGCACATGGCGGATACACAGCAGGTGCGTGCTAATTATAGCAACGAGGAGTAGGAGGAGGAAAGCCCGGAGCCTGAAACATCACGATCCACAAGGAGATTTAAGGCCTCAAATATGTCCTTTGGGGAGATGTTGGAGATGGTCGACATCCTGAAGAAGGCCGACTATGAGGGGAAGTATGGGCCTTACCCCAACCCCAATGTCCGAAAGGCCAAGATCATGGCGAAAGTGGTCAGGAGTCTGCACCGGCATTTCGGGGTACAACGATCGAAAGATCAGCTCAGGAAGCGGTGGTCGGACCTGAAATTAAGAGAACATGAGAAGTACAGAAAGATCCGGAGAGTGCTGCAAAAAAGTAAGTAGTTGTCCTGTGTTCCTATTCTTTATGTTTATTACGTTCGTGCTGCTCCATGTGCTTTTCTTACAAGTCTACATTTTTACATGGCAAATTTCATGTTCATGGGTACATTATTTGTTCGTATCAAACATTTTTCTTTCGGCCTATAAAACACCATTTTTACGCCCTACTTGTATGAAACTATTTTGGTTGTGTAGATGGCTTTGTTACTAGAATGAAATGCAAACTAGATTCTGTGTAAGGAGAGGACACTCAGCAGCTGTTTACACATCTGGACGCTGGAGCACTAGTGTGGGACACAAGAACACCCTTTTTATTAGGGGGCCACACAGGTGCTCCAGTGTATACTATAGGGGGGGCTACATCTGTGAAGCTTGTACCAAACAGGTAAAGTATTGAAGCTTGACAAAGGACACTGAAAATGCCACATTTTGGAACTCTGCCAAAATAGACAATTGTACCCCACTTCCAAGCAATGTTTTATATTTATAGTTCTGCCATCAAATCACTGTGTGCTAAGTATTCCATTTTTGTTTGACATCCGAGGAGAACACAGACCCCCCACCTCTGGAAGAAGGTGAAATCCCACCAACCCAAGAAGTGCAGGAGGAGGAAGAAGATGTGGTGGAAATTGTTACCACAACAGGTGAGTGTCTGCGACCACAGACTCAGGTAAGAGATGGATGACAGCATATTTTTTATACCTTTTTTTGGGGTTTCTCTCTTTTTAGGTGATCGTGATGTTGTGGATCCAGATCCTTTCACATCAGAAAGTGCCCAGATCCTGATCGGGGAGATCATGGGGTGTAATTTAGAATTGGAAAACCTCAATAAAAACATCAATGATGTTATTAAAAAAAATAAAAACATCATTGATGTTTTGGGGCGAGTTTAAAACCCCTCACAATCCCTTTGTTTTTTTGTGTGCTCCAATGTTCAAAATGTTTGAAAGATTTGTTGAAAAGCCTAATTTGGAGGATGCACACAGTGTGCCAACATGTGCTATCTGCCATCACGGGAGATCAATGGACGCGTTTTGGGGGTGCAACCCCTTCCTCAATAATAAAGTAGCTGAGAGGAAGGGGTTTCTCCCCCAAAACACGTCCCTTGATCCCCCGTGATGGCAGCTAGCACATGTTGACATTCGTAAATTGGTGTGCATCTTCCAAATTAGGCTTTTCCTGGGGTGACTTCACCCCATCTGAACACAATATCAAACACAGTTCCTAAATACTCATGTCTGATATTGCCTTCAAGTTCTACCAAATGTGAACTTTGTAAGTTCAAGATTTGTGGCTTTCTTGTTGGTTTTACACAGGCCTGTTTTAGCTTAAATGGACATTTATCTGTTTGATAATGCTACCCCAAACATTGTTATACCACAAACATGTTGTTTTGTTAGAAAAAACTTTTCTAAATGCACATGTGATTGTGCAGGTATTAAAGAGATTGTTAAGCAAGAATGTGTGAATTATTGTGTCAACGCTAAAAACACTTTGTTGGTGATGTCATTGCTGTTTTCTGTGAAAATGGGGGTTATTTCCTAAGGGCAAATCCTCTTTGCACTACAAGTGCAGTTTCACTGCACTTGTAGTGCAAAGTGTCTTTGCCTTTAGTAAATAACACCCAACAGTGCTTTGTATAAGGTTACACAATCACGCCATTTTCTGGACTCAACACATTTCTGTCACAGTCAGCTAAAACAAACACAAGCAGTAAATGTCCACAAAGATTTTCTTTTTTTTGCTTTTTTATTTTATAAAGGCTTCACAAATTTGCTGGCATATTGATGGCCCCCCTACCCGCAAAGAACTCCAGGTATCGTAACCGGACATCACGGGCACTCAGGGAGGGCAAGCCAGGACAGCCACTTTCAAGCGCCGTCAGTGTTGTTTCATGGATCATTCCGGCCTCAGGCCCAACTGAGCCAGCATAGTTGGCGGAATGTTTGCGTAAAAAGTTATGGAAAATACAGCACGCCAGGATTATATGATTAAGTTTATACTCCGCCATATGGATGGGTGTCAGAAATAGGCGGAACTGGCTGGCCAGGATTCCAAATGTGTTCTCCACCACTCTTCTGGCTCTGGCCAGCCGGTAATTAAAAACTCTCTGTTCCGGGGTGAGGGTCCTCATAGGGAATGGCCGCATAAGATGGTCCCCCAGCGCAAACGCTTCATCAGCAACGAACACGAATGGGAGTCCTTCCACATTGTCCTCTGGAGGTGGCAAGTCCAAGCTGCCATTCTGGAGGCGCCTGTAGAACTCCGTCTGGGCGATGACTCCACCATCGGACATCCGGCCATTCTTCCCCACGTCCACATACAAGAAGTCGTAATTAGCCGACACCACCGCCAACATCACAATACTATTGAACCCCTTATAGTTGAAATAGTATGACCCCGAGTTGGGTGGTGGGACGATGTGGACGTGTTTCCCATCAATTGCCCCTCCGCAGTTAGGAAAGTCCCACCCCTCGGCAAAGTGGGAGGCCACAGTCTGCCATTCCTGTGGCGTTGAAGGAAACTGTTGAGGAAAACAAAAATAAATTAATATTTTTGCACATAAACATGGCAAGCAGATTAGACACAAACATTCTTGGCCACCCTCCAGATAGCATTTATTAAGGGGAATTTAACAACACCAAAGTATAAGGTACACCTATCATATTCCCCCCCCCTCTCATGGGCCATTTCTAACATTATGGGGGGTGGAGAAATCTTGGACAGGTAACCCTCTCCACTTCATTGAGAGATGAATGCCTAAATACAGGGTATTACTTGGAACAGCCCCTCCTTAGTTACACTATTGGCAGCCCACTGGACAGGTAAGAAGTGTCCTAATACAAAGATATAAATACACATTGTACACATTTGAGCACATTTGGACATTCTGCTATTACCTATCAAGATAATAATAGGATACAAAAACTTTAAACAGTACCATTTAAAAGTATACATGCAGGCCCTTGCACTACATGCTTTGGGGAATTCATCCATAAATCTGACCACAAAAGAGATGGCTATAGTGTGTATGGGTTTGGCAAAGTCAGCAGATAGATGATTGAGGATAGATAGAGAATTGGGATCAGCTGACTTAGCAGTTGGGGGGAGGGAGGGTTACTAAAAATGATTTGGGGACACCACAAAAAAAAGCCTCTGGCACTCTGCATGAATTTAAAGCAAAAATCGAGGGGGCAGGAGGCAGAGCCTAGCTGAGCAGACATGCATTGTTAGAGCTCCACACCGCTGAGGAGAGAAGAGAAGGACAAAGCGGAGCCTGCAGGCTCAAAAGGTATCCATTTGAACCTTTTTGCCCCAGGGAACAAACTGTGAAAGTTTGGGCAGGAAATATGGTACTGGGAGGAAACCGTGGCAGAAATAAAAATCACCTCACAAAGAGCTCACAGGCACTCACTGCAGCTGAAGCAGCTCCAGTCACCTCACAAGATACAGCATCAGGGCGCTCTCACAGACAGAAAATGTCACAGCAAGACTCTCCATTTGAGTCAGATACAGAACAAATCCTCTCACAAACTT
Organism: Aquarana catesbeiana; assembly: GCF_042186555.1. Classification (NCBI taxonomy): domain Eukaryota; kingdom Metazoa; phylum Chordata; class Amphibia; order Anura; family Ranidae; genus Aquarana; species Aquarana catesbeiana. The sequence goes on along the minus strand of NC_133328.1, from coordinate 354,238,742 downwards.
CTCCACAAGCCTCCTCAGTATCCCCAGTAATATTATTACAATTTGAAAAGATGCTTCATAAGGCTTTAAAACAAACCTCAGACCAAATAACAAAAAGCCTAACCAAAGAAATAAGAGAGCTGGGAAACCGCACCGCAGCCTTAGAAATAAAAATGGATGAAATTGAAATTACAACCCAAGAAAATATAACAGAATTGGAACAATTAAAAAAAGAGAATTTAATACTTCAAACTAAGCTCGAAGATTACGAAAATAGAGCCAGACGTTCAAACTTGCGCATAAGGGGAATACCTGAAACTGTGACAGACCTGCAATCTACTATTACTGCTCTATTACAAGAACTAAAGCCAGATATCCCTATTGAACGTTTAGAACTGGACAGAGTACACAGAGCCCTCACAGCCAAAAAGAAAGATGGACCCCCACGTGATATAATCACAAAATTTCATTATTACAGAACGAAAGAACAAATACTAATTGCTGCAAGAGAGAAAAAGGAACTTAATTTTCAAGGACACAATTATCAAATTTTTGCTGACCTATCCCAACTTACTATTACTAAAAGACGATCCATGAAACCCCAACTAATGGAACTGCAACGCCACAACATTATGTATCAATGGGGCTTCCCCTTTTCAGTCAGATTTAACTACCAAGGGACAATTTACAGAAGCAGATCAGCAGATGAACTACAACAAACCCTTTTAAAATTAAATCTGACAGAACCCACAAGCAGCAACACTCCCACACGCAGAAAAATGGCATCATCTTCACCTTCAGGCAGCACCCAGAAAATTTCAGAACAAAATGGGAATCATCATTCTCACAAAAGAGGCCGTTATGCCACATCATCCATGGACCAAGAAGATTCAATGGACTGACATCCTAATTCCTGATATCTCTTCATTTATTATACTAAGAGATGGTTCTCTATAAAAAACCTATATTTATAACTGAATGTAACTGCATTCTGATAGTCACACACTGTATGGGATCATGTTACATTCCAGTTATATTTCTTATTACTTCTGATTCATATAGCCTTAGAATATATAAGTGAAATAAGGAAATTCTTGTTCAGTTATATATTATCAGGTAATAACAATAGATTTATTACTTTTTAGGACAAATATGTTCAATAATCCAGAAGTAATGGAAGCTTTTTCTTTCTTTTCTTAAAACAAATATATTATTACCTAACTAGTTTCTAGAATTATGTTTTTGTTTATTCTAATCTGAAGCAATACAACCTCAATTTTATGAGTTAACATATCTAAACAGTTACATATGAATAAAATATGTAATTGTTTACTCTAAAAGGGTTAAAATCCCAAAATAATTCAAACTATCTTCATCAATACCAAAGTTATTAACAGTACCTTTCTAACTGAATTATTTAGCCTAGGGCAAGACTAACCATATACAACCACCCTGGAATAAATAATTTCAACAAAAACTATATTCTGCACTCCAATTAATGAAACATCATTTTGATGTCTTTTGACATAGCACTTCTCTCCTGTAAGCGGAAGATCCGTGTACCCCCATTAGCCCTCCTCATTCTCCCAACCATATTATGTGGGAGTGTGACGAAGGCACTTATTCCCCTGTGAGAGATATTTATTCTCTTTCACGGGTAAATTGTGATTACTTGCAAAAAATAATTTATACAATGTATCATCTAATCTCATATGTTTTTTGTTTACTCTTTACTCCAGAATTCACTGGTTTCTTTTCTATCTATTCATCTCTTCAGTCCACACAGGTTGATCTGCGCAGTCAGCTCTGCATAGCAAAAAGTAAGTCAAAACTATTTGATCTATTGCCATGGCACCACTGAATATACTTTCCCTGAATGTTCAGGGAATAAATGTCCCTCAAAAAAGGACCAAAGCCTTCCGTACTTTCCATAACAAGAAGGCTCACATAGTATGCCTCCAAGAAACACACTTCACCAAAGATTCTACTCCAAAATATATTTCTCCTTTTTATAAACAAATTTACACGGCTTCTGCCTGTACCAAGCAAAGGGGAACTCTAATTGCATTTCACCGATCCACACCATTCACCTTATCATCAGAAATTAAAGACCCAGAAGGTAGATACCTGATACTCATGGGTTATATAATGGATACAGCAATCACGGTGATTTCCTACTACGCTCCTAACAAACAACCTACACCATTCCTCTCACATATATTACAAGTGATTAATACACACAAAATAGGAACAGTGATAATGTGTGGGGATTCGAACCAGGTCCTTCTCCCATTTCTAGATAAATCACCTTTTACACCATCCAAAATAACCTCTAGATTACCTTTTTCTCAACTTCTTTCCAAATACAATCTGGTAGATTCATGGAGAGAAAGTAACCCAATGAAAAAGAAATTCACTTATTTCTCGCACCCTCATCAAACCTTCACCAGAATAGATCATATTTTTCTAACAATAGGAATGATACCAGAAATTATTGCATCAGATATAATTCCGATTCCGTGGTCTGACCATAATGCAGTATACACTACTATAGCCTCAGCTATACCAAAAGCGCATGACCCAACGTGGTACTTACCGGACATAATGCTCAAACACCCACTACATCAGATGGCCATTGAACAAGCTTTAAAGGAATACATATCAATTAATAATACAACAGACATCTCCCCAATAACACTGTGGGAAGCTCATAAGCCTGTCTTGCGTGGTACAATACAAAGACAAATGGCACTATTTAAATGGGAACGCAAAAATCTAGCAAAAAAACTAGAACTCAATTTTAATGCAGCCTACATATCATTTCAAGATAATCCATCTCAGAGTACAAAATCTCATCTGGAAAAATCTAGATTGGAATACGATCTATTTCTCACTGAGTCAGTTGATAAATCCCTCAAACGCTCCAAACACAATTTCTGTATGAATACAAACAAACCAGGTACATATTTGGCTCGGGCATTAAATTCAACTAACAAATCTTTTAAACCAATACGTTTGAAATTATCAAAAAATGTTTACACTTGTAATCCAGTTAAAATAGTCCATAAATTTCACTCACATCTCGCAACTTTATACAAGACAAACAATGAATTTAATCCTACAGAGGCTGAATCCTTCTTCTCAAAAATAACCTTACCGGAGTTATCTCAGAATCAAAAAAGCAGTTTGGATGAGCCTATAACTATAGATGAAGTTGCTAACGCCATAAAAGACCTAAAACTTAACAAAAGACCAGGCCCAGACGGCTACTCGGCTTTATACTATAAAACATTCTCAGAAATACTCTCTCCCATTCTCACTGAAACTTTTAACAAACTTCTAGATGGACATTCTTTTCGGCAAGAAACACTAATGGCAATTGTTTGTATGATCCCAAAACCCCTTTCTGATGATACTTCCTGTGTGAATTATCGGCCTATCTCTCTGTTAAACCTCGATATTAAATTATTAGCAAAAATAATAGCAAAACGCCTCAATAGCATTATAGGAAAATTAATACATAGAGATCAAGTAGGCTTCATGCCAAATAGACAGGCAGGCGATAATATACGCAGAGCAGTGTTATTGGCACATATTGCTAAAAAACGGAAAATCCCTTTATGTTTTCTATCTCTCGATATTAAGAGGGCATTTGACACAGTATCCTGGCAATATATGCAATATTCATTACAAAAATGGGGTTTTGGACCCCACTTTTTAACATGGATCAAAGCATTATATAATAAACCCAAAGCCTATATAAAATATGCTGGATACAAATCTGAAGCCTTTAATATCGAAAGAGGTACCCGACAGGGTTGCCCATTATCTCCCTTATTATTTGCCCTTATACTCGAACCCATGGCCCAATACATCAGAACAAACCAAACTATAACTGGCATTGAAGTAGGAGGTATTACACACAAATTATGTATATTTGCAGACGATATATTACTTTTTCTATCATCACCACAGGTCTCTGGTCCTAACTTAATACCAGCTCTTGATGGATTTGCAGCCCTATCCGGCCTTATGATTAATCCTAAGAAATGCCTAGTGCTTAATATTTCACTCACAAACATGGAATTGATCCCGGCTAGGGCTGCACTCCCATTCACATGGGCAGAAAAATCAATCCCATATCTTGGAATTAATTTAACAGCATCTCATTCTGACTTATTCTCAACCAATTATCCTCCTGTATTAAGACAGATCACAAATCTAATAAAACAATGGTCGCAACTTCCTTTATCCTGGATAGGGAAGATTAATGCAATCAAAATGACTATTCTACCCAAATTGCTTTATCTATTCAGAGTCCTCCCTATTCCAATTCCTTCCTATTTTTTGAGAATAGTACAAAAAAGAGCAACTTCGTTTATATGGGGCTCTTCTAAACCACGTATACCTATACACACACTACATCTTCCCAAAAATAAAGGAGGCCTGGGATACCCTAATTTTACTAACTACTACAGAGCAGCACATTTGGCCAGTCTGTCCAAATACCATGCAAAACAGGAAATCCCATTATGGGTATTTATAGAGGCTTCAGAAAATGACCCTCTATTAATATCAAATTTATTATGGCTTGATCCTAAAGACCGCTTTAAAATTCATAATCCCATAACTAAACACTTCTTATCTCTCTGGGATAAACTAAAAACCAAATATCAGTTACAATCTCCACACAATCCTCTCCTTTCTTTTATCAGAAATCCAGCCTTTTATCCGGCATGGATCTACCCAAATTCTTTTAAAGCTTGGACAACATCAGGCATTCAGACACTAAATGACTTCATAGCATCTAAATCATTCCTTTCATTCCCATCGCTTAGAGAAAAATATGATCTACCAAACTCTGAGATATTTAGATATCTCCAAATCAAAAATTTCTATACACCATTCCTAAAGGGGGATACACCATTATCCCAATTATCCATTTTTGAATCAATCTGTACAAAAGATCCATTTGCTAAAGGTACAATTTCATCACTTTATAATCAATTATATGGAGTAGCTAATCTTAATAGACCCTCTTACGTTCAGAGGTGGGAGGAGGACCTCTGACGAACTTTAGAAGACACGGAATGGTCTAACATATGGCTCACATCTAAGTCATCTTCACCCAACATCTTAGCACTGGAGACAAATTATAAAGTCCTAACTCGCTGGTACCTTGTACCCGCTAGAGTGGCAAAATATTCACCTAATACCTCAGCTCTTTGTTTTCGAGGATGCCCAGAAATAGGCACATATTTACACATATGGTGGACGTGCCCAGTAATCCAAACCTTCTGGAAGGAAGTCTTCGTGATTGCATCTAAAATATTTAAAAAAATAATACAACCAGATCCATATTTAACTTTACTTAATCTAAAACCGGAATGGTTAACACTCTCTCAATTCAAACTTATGATCCAACTAATAACGGCTGCAAAACAAACAGTGGCCAAGGCATGGAAATCTCCTACATTGGTACTAGCAGAAACAATTCACAGAATGAATAATACAATGTCCCATGCTAAGATGGTAGCCATCGATCAAAATCAAATTCCAAAATTTGAAAAACTTTGGCATCCTTGGATAAAACAACAGTTCCTGTCAAACTTCAATGACTCTGTCCTGTTGCCATGGTAACAGATTAAATGACTTACAGAGACACCCATTCTAAGGCTTCAAAGAGAACTAAAAAAAATAATAAACTGACGAGCGGGACAACCTTGTGGACCATACCTCTACCTTTCAACCCTTTTTCTTCTTTCTCTTTCCTTTTCTCCACCTTACGATTAAAGCTCATTATCAGAATTTATTTGACCTATATACACTCTACTTGTAAACAATATGTATAGTAGGTATAAATCATTTAAATACCTACAAAAGTAACTAAGGAAATGATATATATCTTTAATTTAGGTTTACGTGAACCCAATGTTTAATATTTGAAATTTCATGATATTTACCTATATAAACCCTACTGTAAAACAATGAGCTTACTTTATAGATCCTTGTAAACTTACTTTATGTATCTTTATAACATTGTATACTCAATAAACTTCTTTTGACAAGGAATTTAAAGCAAAAATCACATTTAAAAAACATTTTAGGGGGTGTTTGGGGTAAAGCACTACTATGGAGCTGACAAAATACATTTTTAAGTGACTACATGAGGTGAATATAGGGCAGGAGAGCATGCTGGGGAGGTTAGTGAAGGCAAATCTGTATGAAGGACCTAAAAAATTAATTACATAAAAATCCAGCATGCATGAGGACAAAGGGGACATTCACAGCATATTACAATCATGGTAATTAGGGAATGAGGAAAGAAATACAATATATTATCAATCATTAAATACAATCAAATGTGATATTAAAGGATAAAAATCTTACCTTCATATACTCCTTCTGCAGGACCTGTATGATGGCAGAACAGGTCTCCGGGATAATGATCCCCAGAGCCTGGGGGGAGATGCCTGTCGAGAACTTCAGGTCCTGCAGGCTTCTCCCTGTCGCCAAGTACCGCAGGGTAGCGACGAGCCTCTGCTCCGGAGTGATGGCTTGCCTTATGCAGGTATCCTGCCTGCTGATATAGGGGGTCAACGAAGCCAATAAACGGTGAAACACGGGGTCCGTCATTCTGAGAAAGTTCCTGAAATCATCAGGATTATTCTCACAGATCTCACGGAGCAAAGGCATATGAGAGAACTGGTCATGCTGAAGCAATCAATTCTTGGTCCATGAACTCCTCCCCACCCTGTTTATGGACTGGACTTGTGTCGAGGTCAGGACCCCAACACCAAGCCCCCGCACAGCACGAACTCTACGAGGAGTACGTATACGAAACATGGCTAGAAAACGGTCGGCTGCTCAGAACGAAGTAACAGAACGCACTGAAGAACAGCAAGGCCTGTGAAGAGCGACCTGAAAAACAGCAACGAGCGGTCAAGATCGCACAGAAAACTCCAATACAAACTTACTGCACGCACTGAAGAGCAGATACAAACCCACAAGCACAAACTGAACCGCAGAAAACGATCTGAAAGCCACGAGTCTGAAAAAGCGCGAATCGTCTCTCACCAAACTTTTACTAACACAAAATTATTAAATGTGGCTGGGTGGCCCTCATTGTAATATGGCACCTCATCCCAATAATTTGAAAAGTCAAGCCAGAGGGAGGGAGTACGGGGATTATAGCGGTGCCAAGAGAAACACAGTATACTCAGAATAAAATCAAAATTATTTTTATTAACACAAATTTTTAAAAATAGACATGAGAATCACAGGAACAAGGTGTGCATAATCGATAAAAACAATTTTTGTAGCAGAATTTATCACGTGACTTGGCCTGAAGAGCGTGACGGCCAGTTCAGTGGATAGGTATTTAGATATCCGACATGTTTCGCCTGTGAAGGCTTCCTCAGGGACAGATGTTTAATACCTATGACGCTACAATTCACTCTATAGAGAAAAATATAACAATCAAACAAAATTCTAAGACCTTTATTACATTAGATATAGATATAGAGAATGCTTACAAATAATGTTTACAAATGTTTGCGAACTGTCAGAGTAAACCACCAACCACCCCCCAAGGATAACCCCAAAAGATCCCCCACGCACCAGGGCACCAATGAAATCCCCAACCAGGCTATCTCTGGATGGTAAAACAAATACCTGCAAGTCACCAGGGACAGGCGTAACACGCATCCGAAACAAGGCCTCAAACACAGATTACAATGGGTAGCTGCAGGGGGCAATCAGAAAGGCCTGACGGAATGTGTGTCTAGAATAAAAAATTGTATATATATAAATATATTGAGGTGGGTCCTGGAGAGACCCCATAGGGACCCATCAATTAAAAAGAAACATACTATAGGACTAACATAGTCTCTGACTTATACTTACATTGATTCTATTTTAAGTGGGTTACAGGACACCGGAGAACAATCAATTCAAGAGAATTTACCATAGACTACTGGATGGAATGTGTATCTCTAAAGATTATGCAGTATATAGAACTATCCTAGAGATGATAGATAAAAAATACAAGTTACAAACTAGCTGTGTCAACAGATGACACAGACTCTATGTGCAAAAGTTGTTTGGCACTTACCAATAAGAGCACAGATTGGGGTAAATGGCTGGAAAAGAAGTTACAGCCAATTGAATCGCCGGATAAAATGAGCTGAGAGACAAAACATACCATCAGCATGGTGTAGGCAGGCTAATAGAAAAAAATAAATTAAGTCTGCAAGATTGGGTAGTGAGTGGTGATGCTTACCGAATCAGTGGCCTGGGATGCCGGCGTTCTTATGCCCCCCACACACGTGTGGCGTCTGGCGTCGCCACACGTGCGAGCGGACGAATTAGAGCCACTGCGCATGCGCCCTTCGCAAATGCGTCCGGGCCTACAAGGTCCAGAAGGCATTGCGGTGGTGTCTATGGTGACGTGTGTGTAAACACCTCACGGACACCGTGCAGCATTAGATCGCCGCAACTCGCAGCGCAATACCTGGGGGATGTAAACAGACTCCCCAGTGTGCAGTGGCTAAGGCGGGCAGAGGAAAGACCAGTGCCCTTGAGTGTCCATACAGCTGGGGTATATCACATGTGAGAGGCTGGAGTGCCAGACGCAGTCCGCACTATCCATAGAGACCAACAGGGGCCGATGGGCAGATGTACCCAACGGGTAATGTGAGGGCATGGAGGGGGACACATGTAGTGTCCAGAGGTGCGGGGGGCCCAATCAGGACACAATAGGAATGATGAAAGTGGGCGGGAACACTCCAGGGGTCCAAATAGAGCCCCAAAGGGACGCCTGCACACAAGGCATAAACAGAGAGTGAAACAAGATAAGAGAAAGAGATAAAAAGGGGGGGGCAGGGTCCCTAGCATGTGCCCGCACAAATCACTCTGACAGTTCGCAAAGTATAGCTATAATTGTCAACACAGTGTATTAGACCTGAGATCAAAAATGAGCATAAAGGCAATGTGGCCATATATGTATCACAATAGACATACATGCTATTATTTCATTTAGTATTTCTATAAGTCATGTATCCAATGATGTAAGTGACAGAGTGAAGGAGTTATGTGAAAATGAAGCTACAGCCTGATTCATCAGGGCAGATCTCTAAAGTGGGGAAGAGAAGACCCCATAGGGAGGAATTTGAAAATTTTAGACAGTATATATAATATACAGGAGATTTGTAGAGTATTCATATCTGGCCTAGATAAGGGCTTGACTACAGAAATGACTTGAAACTAATACATTCCTTGAGCCCTGGATATGTAGTGGCCTCCAGAGTGTGTATCCATTTTGTCTCTAGTTGAAGTAATTTTTGATCTATATCTCCACCTCTAACATGTACAGGGATATGTTCCAGTGCTGTAAATCCCATGACATGGGGGTCAAAATTATGGTGGCTTGCTATATGTCGATTGATAGAGGTGGAGGTCTTGCGTTTATATAAGGGTTTAACATGGTCACGGATCCGTATGCAAAATTGACGTTTAGTTTTTCCGACATAGTAGCTGCCACATATACACGTGGCCAGATATACTATGCCAATGGTCTGACAGGTGACTTTGTGTTTAATTTTGTGTATTTGGCCATTTGGAAGCGGGTTCTCGCGTGTATCGTAGATAAACTCACACATATCACAATGGCCACAAGGAAATGTGCCAAAAGCTGTTGAAATAAACTCTGGTTTAGGTGCATGGTGACTGGCTGTAATTTTATCTCGTAAAGATGGAGAGCGACGGTAAGTGATCTGAGGCTGGGATTGAATATATTTTTTTAATGGTGTTGTCTGCAGTAAGGAGGGGCCAATACTTATTCAGAATGTCCCTAACCTCACTGCACACTGGGGAGTCTGTTTACATCCCCCAGGTATTGCGCTGCGAGTTGCGGCGATCTAATACTGCGCGGTGTCCGTGAGGTGTTTACACACACGTCACCATAGACACCACCGCAATGCCTTCTGGACCTTGTAGGCCCGGACGCATTTGCGAAGGGCGCATGCGCAGTGGCTCTAATTCGTCCGCTCACACGTGTGGCGACGTCAGACGCCGCACGTGGGTGGGGGGCATAAGAACGCCGGCATCCCAGGCCACTACACACGCCAGGGATCCACAGGACACCGTCGTATCAGCTATATTCTGATTCGGTAAGCATCACCACTCACTACCAAATCTTGCAGACTTAATTTATTTTTTTCTATTAGCCTGCCTACACCATGCTGATGGTATGTTTTGTCTCTCAGCTCATTTTATCCGGCGATTCAATTGGCTGTAACTTCTTTTCCAGCCATTTACCCCAATCTGTACTCTTATTGGTAAGTGCCAAACAACTTTTGCACATAGAGTCTGTGTCATCTGTTGACACAGCTAGTTTGTAACTTGTATTTTTTATCTATCATCTCTAGGATAGTTCTATATACTGCATAATCTTTAGAGATACACATTCCATCCAGTAGTCTATGGTAAATTCTCTTGAATTGATTGTTCTCCGGTGTCCTGTAACCCACTTAAAATAGAATCAATGTAAGTATAAGTCAGAGACTATGTTAGTCCTATAGTATGTTTCTTTTTAATTGATGGGTCCCTATGGGGTCTCTCCAGGACCCACCTCAATATATTTATATATATACAATTTTTTATTCTAGACACACATTCCGTCAGGCCTTTCTGATTGCCCCCTGCAGCTACCCATTGTAATCTGTGTTTGAGGCCTTGTTTCGGATGCGTGTTACGCCTGTCCCTGGTGACTTGCAGGTATTTGTTTTACCATCCAGAGATAGCCTGGTTGGGGATTTCATTGGTGCCCTGGTGCGTGGGGGATCTTTTGGGGTTATCCTTGGGGGGTGGTTGGTGGTTTACTCTGACAGTTCGCAAACATTTGTAAACATTATTTGTAAGCATTCTCTATATCTATATCTAATGTAATAAAGGTCTTAGAATTTTGTTTGATTGTTATATTTTTCTCTATAGAGTGAATTGTAGCGTCATAGGTATTAAACATCTGTCCCTGAGGAAGCCTTCACAGGCGAAACATGTCGGATATCTAAATACCTATCCACTGAACTGGCCGTCACGCTCTTCAGGCCAAGTCACGTGATAAATTCTGCTACAAAAATTGTTTTTATCGATTATGCACACCTTGTTCCTGTGATTCTCATGTCTATTTTTAATAATTTGTGTTAATAAAAATAATTTTGATTTTATTCTAAGTATACTGTGTTTCTCTTGGCACCGCTATAATCTCTGTACTCCCTCCCTCTGGCTTGACTTTTACTAACACGAGATTAACAAAAGGAGCCCAAAGGGTGCCGCGCTTGGTTCTGAACTGGCCTTTACTAGTCTCGTCGTACGTGGTGTATGTGACCGCGTGGTTGGCGATCGGAAATTCCGACAACTTTGTGCGACCGTGTGTACGCAAAACAAGTTTGAGCCAACATCCGTTGGAAAAAATCCTAGGATTTTGTTGTCAGAATGTCCGATCAACGTCCGACCATGTGTACGGGGCATTACTCTCACGTTTGCTGTAATTTTTCTCTGTAAGTTTTACATTTACATATTCTTGTGCCTGGTGCCATGGGCTTTTAGATTCCTCCATTGCTCTTATTATTTCTGAGTAGGGATGAGCCAAACACCCCCCGGTTCGGTTCGCACCAAAACCTGCAAACGGACCGAAAATTTGCACGAACATTAGAACCCCATTAACGTCTATGGGACTCGAACGTTTGAAATCAAAAGTGCTAATTTTAAAGGCTAATTTGCATGGTATTGTCCTAAAAAGAGTTTGGGGACTCGGGTCCTGCCCCAGGGGACATATATCAATGCAAAAAAAGTTTTAAAAACGGACAATTTTTCGGGAGTAGTGATTTTAATGATGTTTAAAGTAAAAAAAAAAGTGAAATATTCCTTTAACTATCGTACCTGGGGGGTGTCTATAGTATGCCTGTAAAGTGGCGTGTGTATTCCCGTGCTTAGAACAGTCCCTGCACAAAATGACATTTTTAAAGAATAAAAGTAATTTAAAACTGCTTGCGGCTTTAATGTAATGTCGGGTCCTGGCAATATGGATGAAAATCAGTGAAAAAAATGGCATGGGTACCCCCCCAGTCCATTACCAGGCCCTTTGGGTCTTGTATGGATATTAAGAGGAACCCCGCACACAAATTAAAGAAAGGAAAGGTGTGGGGCCACCAGACCCTATATACTCTGAACAGCAGTATACAGGCGGTGCAAACAAGACAGGGACTGTAGGTTTGTTGTTAAGTAGAATCTGTTTGTAATTTTGAACTGGTACATTTTTAAAGTGTAGCTCCAGCAAAAAAAATCTATTTTAAGCTTTTTGGAAAACATAGGGAAGGGTTATTACCCCTGTGACATTTGTTTTGCTGTTTGTGCTCCTCTTCAGAAGATTTTACCTCACTTTTTGTCCCAATGACAAATGTTTTTTGAAAATTTGGGGGTTTTAGTGAAACAAGGATTGGTGATAAAGCATCAGTGGAAAGGAGAAACATTTTTCCCATATTAACTCTTACAGGAGAGAATTTCCCTTCCTAGTAGAAGATTTCATCTCACTTCCTGTTGTCTCCTTCCGTTTGCAACTAGGAGTCGTTTGTAAGTTGGATGTTTGAAATTAGGGGCCTGCCCTATATACTGAGCAGAAATTTGGGCCTTAGGTGTTGGTGTTGCCACAACACTGAAAGCCCTCACAGGGCCCTGCTGTGAAATATTAGATCAAGAATTGTTATTACATACCCCTGTTGAACAGGGGCAGAAAAATTGGGCCTTTGGTGGTGGTGCTGGTGCCACAACATGGTAAGTTCTAACACTTGCTAAGACCCTCATGACACCCCTATAGTTGAACCCTTAGTACCCTAGGCCTAGTACCAGAGTTCCCTCTTGGGAAACCTCACCTCTATTGAAGATGAGTTGCACATTCTCCTTTCATAATATCTCCGAATGGAGTGGCTGAGCAGTGATATCTATTTTTTTTCTCTTTTTTTTGTTTTGTTTTTCTGTCGCTAACAGCATTGTTTTAGGCAGATAACCTGTTGTTAGGTACCGATTTACGTGGTACTTTTTGAGCCAGGGAATGCCCCAAGGCTCTGTTTTTGTAAATCTGTTAAAAAATCAATAAAGAGAATTAAAAAACATGGTAAGTCCTCACAGTTACCCTTGGTGGGCGCAGAAACCGGCCCTGCTGTGAAATATTAGATCAAGAATTCTAATTACATGTCCCTGTTGAACAGGGGCAGAAAAATTGGGCCTTAGGCACTGGTGCCACAACACTGCAACCCCTTACAGATACTCTAGTTGGAGCACGGGAACTAGCCCTGCTGCAAAGAATTACGTCAAAAATTGTAATTATACGGCCCTGTTAAACAGGGGCTGAAACTTGGGCCTTAGGCACTGGTGCTGGTGCCACAACACTGCAACCCCTCACAGATACTTTAGTTGGAGTGCAGGAACTAGCCCTGCTGCAAAGAATTGCATCAAAAATTGTAATTACATGCCCCTGTTAAACAGGGGCTGCAAAATTGAGCCTTAGGCACTGGTGCTGGTGCCACAACACTGCAACCCTTCACAGCCCTGCTGCAAAGAATTGCATCAAAAATTGTAATTACACGCCCCTGTTAAACAGGGGCTGAAAAATTGGGCCTTAGGCACTGGTAGTGGCACCCAGAACCAAAAAAATTCTTACAAGCTATCAAGCATTGAGGAGGAAGAGGATAATTACTCAGCATAACAGGATAGTCACTCAGCATCAGCATAGGCAGTCATTGAAGGGATCTGACATTTCAAAAAAAAATATTCAGTTACATCAGCATCAGGTGCTTGGTAGCTGGTGGTGATCCAAGACTGATTCATTTTTATGAAGGTCAGTCGATCGACCGAGTCGGTGGACAGATGCACCCTGTGATCGGTTACAAAGCCTCCAGCAGCCCTGAATGTGCGCTCCGAAAGAACGCTGGATGCAGGACAGGCCAGTAGCTCAATTGCATACTGTGCAAGCTCTGGCCAGTGATCCATCCTCAAGACCCAGTAACCCAGAGGATTTTCAGTGGGAAAGGTGTCCAAGTCAGATCTTGCCCCTAGGTATTCCTGCACCATGTAAAACAGATGCTGGCGATGGTTGCTGGAACTGATCATACCTTGGGGCACGGACTAAAAAATTGTCTGAACGCATCAGTCAGATGGCCACCTTCTCCACCGCTCCTTCTTTGACTGACCAAAGCCTCAGCAACATGTTGTCCAGGAACAGGAGTTTGTAACCTCCCAGTCTCTGGGAATGCGTTGCACAGACCTTTCTGCATGGCCTCCCAAAGATGTTTCATCCTCTGCTCCCTCTGCGATGGCAAGATAAGGTCCGCAACCTTACCCTTGTAACGTGGATCAAGGAGGGTTGCCAGCCAGTATTGATCCCTCTCCTTGATACCACGAATACGAGGATCCTTCCGCAATCTTTGCAGGATCAGGGAGGCCATGCAGCGTAGGTTTGCTAAGGCATTCGGTCCGGAGTACTCTGGGTCACTAAGGACGACATGATCCGCAGCCACCTCCTCCCAGCCACATACAAGTCCGTGGGTTTCTTTGGACTGTAAATGATCCCTTAAAGATTGCTGCTGATGCTGAGTGCCAGGCTCCACCTCCATGCTGACACAATCCTCCTCCTCATCCTCTTCCTGTGTGATTGGCGGAACAACCTCCAACACTACTGCACCTTGTCCTGCATCCTTCCAAGCTTCCAGCAGAGTCACCCAATGCGCCATGAAATTTGGGTAACGTCCCTGTCCATGCCTGCTGGACCATGAGTCAGCGGTAATTTGCACCTTACCGCTGACCACCCTGTCCAGCGAGGCCAAGACATTGCCTTCCACATGCCGGTAGAGAGCCGGAATCGCCTTCCGTGATAAAAAGTGGCGTTTGGGAACCTGCCACTGAGGAACCACACATTCCACAAACTCACGGAAGGGGGCAGAGTCTACCAACTGAAAAGGTAGCAGTTGAAGTGCTAGCAATTTTGCCAAGCTAGCATTCAACCGCTGGGCATGTGGATGGCTGGGAGTGAACTTCTTTCTGCAGTGCAGCAGCTGGGGCAGGGAAATTTGCCTGGTACAATCTGACGTCGGTGTACCAATAGCAGATTGCCCGCAAGTACTTAGCTGTGACACACCTAATTCTACACCTTCATTCCTCTCTGTGCAGGTCTCAGAGAGGACTGAAGGTATAGTGGGGTTGGAGATCCCAGCTGATGAGGAGCAAGAAGAGGTCCTCTTTTTTCTTTGGTGTGGGTCTTTTAGGTATGCTTGCCAATGAACTGCATGGCAGGTCAACATATGTCTGGTGAAGCATGTGTTGCCCAAGCGGGAGATGTTTTGCCCACGCTAGATATGCTTGAGACATATGTTGCAAATAACAGCGGTGCGATCTGATGCACTCGTCTCAAGAAAGGCCCACACCAAAGAACTTTTGGAATAACGCGCAAAGACAGCAGTGCCCTGCACATGCGGAGCTCTGCGGTGTGCTGCCCTTAGGCTGGCCCCTGGAGGGCATCCTGCCTTGTTGGTGATGTGCCTACTCCTCCTCCTCTCTCCTATCAGGCACCCACGTTGAGTCAGTGACCTCATCATCCCCTCCCTCCTCATCACTGGAGCAAACCTGGCAGTATGCTGCAGCAGGGGAACATGACTGCCAGATTGCTGTCCTTCTTGGGCATGTTACTGCCTTCATCTAGCTCAGTATTATCATCAGAGCCTTCAAAACTCTGGGCATCCTCCTGGAGCATGTACCCAACACTGTGGTCAAACAGTTAGAGGGACTCCTCAGGAGGACATGGTGGGGCTAGGGAAGGAGTCACTGATGCCACTGAGCCGGGGGAAGAGGCCGCGTTGGCAGCTGCTTTGCCAGACAAAGTACCCTGAGCCTGGGTGAGAAAGGATGAGGAGGATGTGGACGGCTTTGTCATGCACTCTACCAAGTCTTCCGCATGTTGCGGCTCAACATGGCCAGCTGCCAAAAAAAAGGCCAAGCGTGTCCCATGTATTTTGTATTTAGGATTAGCGCAGCACCACCCATTTATACATTTAATTAAAAGGTCAGGTGTTTACCCGAACCGGCGCATGCAGCTTTTCCACCTCCAGCCGTCTCCATATTTGATAGCGCAGGAATAATTCTCCTAAATACATGTCCCATGGCCACGTGCTGATGAGGATGCACCGTGTCCACGACCAGCACTGTTGCCTCTAGACACAGAGCCTGCTTGCCCTCTTTTATTGGCTTGTGACTGTCTTCCTCTCCTTGTTGGCCTTCCAGACATACTATTGGCCTGCAGTGAGCTGCACAGTGAGCTGCACAAAACTGGGATATATATATATATATATATATATATATATATATATATATATATATATATATATATATACACACATATATATATATACCGATTATACTGCAGCTAGCAGAATCAACTGCCTGCCTGTAGTATTATTAGTATGATAACACCTGCACTTGTCTTCAGGTAGCTATACTGTAGGTGCAACTGTGCAGGGTACACAGTACAGTAACTGGAAATACGTCAAGAGCCTACACAAGCACCTGGCTGCAGGTAGCTTTACTGTAGGTGAGACTGTGCAGGGTACACAGTACAGTAGCTGGAAATACTTCAATGAGCCTACACAACCCCTGGCTGCAGGTTGCTATACTGTAGGTGAGACTGTGCAGGGTACACAGTAGAGTAGCTGGAAATACTTCAATGATCCTACACAAGCACCTGGCCTTAAAAGGTGACTTTGTTGTTCAGAGAGGTAGAAACTAGTTTTAGGGAATCTCTATTTTACCCCAAGACTCTGGGGTTCACAGAGACTCTGATAAAGTATCTATTCGCTGTCCAATAAAGGCATTTTTTTCTAAATTAACTGTTGACTATGTTGCTCTTTAGAAAGTGTCATGCAGGTTATATTTGCTGTCTTGTTATGTCAGAATCTGGCTCTCTGTATTCTGTATTTTAATTT
Organism: Aquarana catesbeiana; assembly: GCF_042186555.1. NCBI lineage: Eukaryota > Metazoa > Chordata > Amphibia > Anura > Ranidae > Aquarana > Aquarana catesbeiana. The sequence goes on along the minus strand of NC_133328.1, from coordinate 354,221,736 downwards.
GAAGAACTCTTTATTTATTATATCATATAGAACACAGCTAAAAGTTGTCACCAAAACAACATAACACAAGCTTAATCCTAAACACTTCTCCAAAGCAAGTTGAAATATGTTTACCTAAGTAGTGTGTTTGTTTCTCATTCAACTATCCAGTATGATTTCATAGAGCTCAGTAAGTTTTACGCTTTTTTTTTTCTTGTTCCCAAGAAAGCTATTTGATATTCTGGAGAGATGCTAAATCCAAATTGTCATCATGGTTCTGTAAATGTGTTTAGCTATAGCTGATTGTTATCCTTCCTTCTTGTACATGGTTAGTGTTCCTATGTTCTATTTTTAAACATTCTTGATGCGTTGTATTGTTTCAAGCAAATGTAGGCAGACAAATAAATTACATTCTCCATCCAACCATTTGCATTCCAGAGTTTTTTCTCTCTGAACATTTTTAAGGTGCTCACTATTTAAATAAATAAATAGATAGACTTGATAAATATTCAGGAGGGAGCTGGCAATACAAATTCAAATTAAATGTTTGCACATAAAACAATAGCCTGCAAATAATTACATACATAACTGGGTTGTTAGCATAATAAAGTGTATTTTACACATTTTTATGCAAATAGTTTAGTCCTGTGTGGGATCATTTCTACTCTGTTGCAAACCAGATGGATCATATATAGAACATAAGTAAAATCAAACTGCAGGTAAGCTATGGACTTTTTTTATGCTTGAAGGCAAAACAGTAGTTGATGCTGCAGGCTTTTAATAATCTGTTCCCCAGCATTTCACTTTATCCCCCAGCATTTCACCTGATCTGCTTTTTTCAATTAGACTGAAAAAAGTACACCCTACAAATTGAATTATAAGCATGTGTGCCCCTTTATATTCTTATACCAGTCTGTATTCCCTTTCCTTGAACAGGGCCCTTTCTAATTAGGATCCCCATTCAATGCATTAGCCTCTTTTTATTTTTTTTTTTGCACATCCAGTTCCCTTTATTTTTATTCTATTAAACGTAATGTCTTGTAGGTTAGCCACTAGAAAGATGTATAGGGGTTTTGCATTAATTAGATTTTTTTTATATATATGTAGCGCTAGTAGATTTTTATCTACTGATCTCCGCTGATAGTTAAATTTAGTGGGTCGCTTAGTATAGGAAGTTAGATTTGCCTCTGTTCCAGCTTGGCTGATGTTGCATGCAGTTCCGCATTGTGCCGGTGGGTGTCGTTGTCACCATTGGCAGGTGTTGGAAAAGCAGCGTGTTAAAGCGAATGAGTGCTCCTCTGTCCTGGAGATAACTCGGTGGAGGTGGTCCTCCGAGTTGCATTCTGGGAGAGGGAAATTAATGGGACAGACGCCATGTTTTAGGTTTCGTTTCAGCCACCTGCTGGCCCTCCTGGCGGACAGGTATGCACTAGGAATACCACCTTCGTGGTCCTCCGTTCCTGAGGCCCGCTGCTGGGGCCTGCCACAGCAGCGGAGAAATGGTCCTGAGCTGTCTTTCTTGAGTAAAGAAGCTGGACAACCGAGAAGATCCCAGGGGAGGACCCATCATGGAAGGATCATGCAGAGTGCTGGTCTGGAGAGGGGCCTGGTGACTCGGTTGGAGGACGTATTCCGAAGTAATCTTACAGTATAGTACTACCGGGTTGGTTTAAAGGTTCAAGTACTGTATCTGACTTTCACCACAAACCAATACATCCTGTGGCAGAGGATCGTACGGGTTTTATTCCAGATAAGTCTGTGGCAGAGACTTTTGTTCGTGCTATGTGCTGGCTGCTAGGCAAGTGAGAGATGTCTATCCAGACGGGAAAAGATTGAATCCTACAAAAAGGGGGACCATTCGATTGCAAGTGTTCAATTACAAAGAATATTTCTGGAAGAAATACAACAGAAAGGTATTTGAGCTTCCCTGCAGCTTTCCTGCTACCTCTTTCCTGCTACTTCCCTGGTTTATTCTATTAAAGCATTGGAAAACCTACTCAAGTATTTGGTAAATTCAACGGTAAATTCAACGGAACCCTAGACCCGGTGCCGGTGAAACAGAGGTATCGAGAGTGAAGAGTAAACCAGCAGCTCCACTGAGAGTTATTGCTACATATATATTTTAATAGTTATGTACTGCTTTTTATACTATCCAGCCCAATATGCACCTTTCCATTTTTGCTAGTTCTAAACTTATCTGAACGACTACCATTATTACTATTTTGAATTTTGTACAGATATGAACTGCTGGTTTTCAACTGCCTTAGGTGATGTTAGGCTTTATATATTTTGCTGTGCCCTCAAGGAGGAAAGTGCTACCTCCAGCAAACAAGGAAGCTTTAAAGAGAAGGGCAACTAAACAAATAAAAGACCATGGGGGACCTTGGGGTGAATTGTGAAAACAGGCAAATATATTTATTATTTGTGAAGAAGCAATGAAGTGGCAGGGGTACTATCACATTGTATAACTATATAAGTGGTCTATATAGCAAACTCAGAAAAAAGTTGTCACCACGAAGAGGGGCAAAGAAGAAAAAGAGGTTTAACCTTTACCCATAAACTGGATTATTTACTGTTAGATTTGTAAAAGCATAGAACAGTCTTCCACATGAACTGATTATAGCTGATTGCTACTAATATTTGTAGGTCACAATATTGCCTAATAATAATCCCAGGAAGTTATCTGATTACCTTTAGGGATCAGGAGGATTTTTTTTTTTATTGGTAGAACCAATAAGAATTTTTGTCTTCCTTTGGATCAACTGTAAACTTAAGACTTATATCCTTTTATGTATACAGCATGTAAGCTTCTCTTTCTCTGTATATAGTGGCTGGATATAAAATATTGTATATGCATTTACGTATTCTGCCAGTAGGTAGCAGACCAGCACCTTTTTCATATGTTTTCATAGAGTAGGCCTACTTGCAAGTAGTCTTCGGAGCTCCATCTCAAATTTAGCACACAGGTCAGGATGAGTCAGACCAATGATTCTTCCCTATTCACTAAGGGTCCCAAAAAATGGGTGTCTTCAGTTCAGTCATGTTTTTTGCTAAGATAAAAAAAAAAACTGATGAATTCAGATCTAGGTTTCAACAGTTTACATCAGTTTGTCTTCAATTCAGTTTAGTTCATTTCTGTTAAGTTCAGTTGATATCACTGTACATTCTTTTTTGCCTCCTTTTTTATTTATGTTTTTGCAGAAACTGATCATAGGTGACAAATGTATAAAAATAAAAGGGGCGTGGCTTGGCGCGCAGTGGGGATGGCAGCACACTGAGGGAGCTCCGAGACACACACGGCAGTTCTTAGTCTAACACCCGACCTGTTGCTTCCAGATGCTGGGCAGAAAGCTCCACTGGACCCCCCGCTCCAGACCGCGCCGCAATTCAGCCTCATCAGCTAATACCAACATAGCTGACATCTTTAAACACAAGTCGGCGGCCTGCAGCGGAACCACGAGACCTAAGATGGCGCCGACGCCTCATGAAGAAGAAGGCAGTGAGCCTTTCAGCTATGGAGGACATGGGCAGGGGTAAGTCCAGACCGGACCACCCTCTGACATTTGCAGATATGTCATTATTTGCTGCGGACATTAAAGCTACATTTTCAGCGGCCATCACTGATCTGAAAACAAGCATGCTTGTGATGAATGAGAAGATGGCGGCGGCCGAAAACGCAGGCAGACACAGAGATAAGGCGATCCACAAACTAGAGGCGACAACAACAGCACATATGCAGCACTTCATAGATATGAAATGGCATATTGAAGACCTTGACAATAAAGGGAGAAGGTGCAACATTAGGGTGAGAGGGATCCCAGAGTCTGTGGAACAAGAGCAGATTGTTCCAGCCCTCCGGAGAGTCTTTAACAGCCTGCTTGAAAGACAAGAAGACACAGAGATTGACTTTGTGAGAGTGCATAGAGCTCTCAGACCTAGGGGATCTGAAACAGCAGCTCCTCGAGACATAATCTGTTGTTTGCAAAGTTTCACTACCAAAGAAGAGATTATGCGCAAAGCAAGACGGAACAACCAAATTATCTTTAATGGCGCTACGATCATGCTATTCCAAGATTTATCACAGATCACCCTGAAGAATCAGCGCGCTTTACACCCCCTTCTGGAGAAACTGAGAGCAAGGGACTTAAGATACACCTGGCGATTCCCGTTCGCCCTCACAGTCGCACACAATGGTCATCAATGTATATTACGCACTCCATCTGATCTTCTAGAATTCTGCAAGATGCTAGACCTGGGACAATTGGACCTTCCGGATTGGTATGCGGATTTCCTACAGGCACCACTGGTAAGGAGTCCACCCCCTTCTCCCTTCTCGTCCCCAGACAAGAGACTGTTGAAAAAACACAAACAAAGTTGGGGAGGCAACTCTACAGCAGACAGGCCGAGAAGAATGGCCGGTCCTTCTAGAGACCAGGAGTGCGACTAGAAATGTCATAATGATAATGATGCCTTGTTATTTCATCTCCCAATTCCAACTACTATATGCCTTATGACATACAGGTAACAGTATCGCATACTCATTTCTCTTTAATGCCCCGTACACACGGTCGGATTTTCCAACGGAAAATGTGTGATAGGACCTTGTTGTTGGAAATTCCGACCGTGTGTAGGCTCCATCACACATTTTCCATCGGATTTTCCGACCCACAAAGTTTGAGAGCAGGATATAAAATTTTCCGACAACAAAATCCATTGTCGGAAATTCCGATCGTGTGTACACAAATCCGACGGACAAAGTGCCACGCATGCTCAGAATAAATAAAGGAATGAAAGCTATTGGCCACTGCCCCGTTTATAGTCCCGATGTACGTGTTTTACGTCACCGTGTTTAGAATGATCGGATTTTCCGACAACTTTGTGTGACCGTGTATATGCAAGACAAGTTTGAGCCAACATCCGTCGGAAAAAATCCTAGGATTTTGTTGTCAATTGTCCGAACAAAGTCCGACCGTGTGTACGGGGCATAAGACTGTCAAATCTAAATGACATAGATATCTCACGGAAACATTTGCTCAAGCGTTTTGCCTTGAAGCCACATAGAGCTTTATTGTCAGTACTTTCTTACACTGACCTGCCGTTTACAGGTAATACTCGGAAGGAATTACAGGCCTTAATGCACATAGTATTCCCGAATATCGGTCAAACGTAAGATGGTCTAACTTGACTTCTTCACTGATATGCCCTGGACGTGGCTCACTGTCAGTCAAGTGAACAATCCATATCATTATTGTATACTATCTGGGATGGGCATGATCTCATTTAGATTGACATGCTGTTAGCTCTGGATCAGCAGTGTGGTCTATCCCGGATGTATGAAGATATCTGTCTATGATGTTGCTATGGACTGAGCATTTCTTCACGTGCTTCTAGGTCTCTCAAATCCTCATGATCTAGTAAACCGTGAGATTGTACATTTAATTTGTGGTCATCACTAGCTACGACAGTTAACGTATGCAAGCTATGATAATAATTATCTGCTATATCCATTATTTTATCCCCTGTGTTATTTTAGGTTTAAATGTATTATAATATCTGCCCAAATATATACATTACACCATAGTCGGGTGTAAATCACAACTCATTATCTTAAATTACAGTTGAACTAGCTGTGTGTGCCTCATTGAGGCTGTTTCTGTTTACGTTTACTCGTTTAATCTAAACTTCCAATAGATTGGAGGGTGGGCTGCCTCCTGGTTGTTGTCGCCTACCAGCAACCCCACAAAGCATCCCTGACTCCCTGGCAGGGTAAGGGAAATAGCTACAGTACATTAGGTGGTACCTCTCTTCTGGGGGAGTAGAGGATTTCTCTGGAGAGAGGTCCACCACAGTGATATTCTCCCGCTACATTAAACAAGTTTTTCTTTCTTGTTGTTTCTCTTTTTCTCATTCTTTTTTTTTCTTTCTGTAATCCCCTTGCTCTCACTCTTCATAAGGTACCTGCATAGATGGTTATAGGTTTGTTGTTTACGACCTGAGAAATAGGTACTAACCTCCAAATCATAGTTTTGTCTCTGCAGTTCTGACCTCCGAGCATTTCCTCCTGCACCACCACCATGGTTTACTCGTCCTTGGGATGTCGCCCCCTAGTGATTTCACATAATATCAGAGGCTTAAATATCCCTGAACGCCACTCTACCCTTTTGAGGGAACTTAAAAAAGGTAAGCCACAGTTCGTATTTCTCCAAGAGACCCATTTTAAGACTCACCACATACCAAGACTCACACATTTACACTTCCCGAGAGCTTTCCACGCCGACTCCAGGTCCAAGGGTGTCTCGATACTAATAGGCAGAGCAAATGTATGACCCAGAGGGAAGATTTGTATTCCTGAAGGAAGTGCTCATATAACGACATGCCCATAACTCTAGCTAACATATACTTTCCAAACAAGCTCACATCACATTTTGTCAACATATTGTGGGAAAGCTACAGGAGTTTGCTAATGGCTGCCTGATATTAGGAGGGGACTTCAATGTTCCCTTGAACCCCCTTCTTGACACGTCCAATGGTAGGACCTGCATTACTTACAAAATACTGAAAAAACTTAAGTCGCTTCTACAGACACTACAGCTGGTAGACTCCTGGCGCTTTCCTAATCCAGAGCGAAGAGATTATACACACTTCTCAATACCACATAATAGATATGCGCGACTAGATTGTCTATTCATCTTACAAAGGGACCTTTCGAAGCTGACTGACACACGCATAGGCACTCAGACAATCTCAGACCACGACCCCATTTCCATCTCTATGGATCTTCATAACACAACACGACAGCAATCGACATGGAGATTAAATGCGTCATTGTTGACGGACCAGTCGCTCCTTACTACGATCACTAACAATTTGACAGAATTCTTTAAACACAATACCACTCCCGAGGCAGACCCATTAATGGTATGGGAAGCACACAAATGCACCATCCGTGGAACACTGATAGAACTAGGCTCCAGGCGTAAAAAATAGGGAGACTTCCATATAAAGAAATTACTCACCCAAATTGGAACCTTGGAGTTATTGCATAAACAATCCCTCTCGGTAGCTTCAGCCAAGAGCCTGCTAGATGCCAGAAAGGAATTACAACAGCTGCTTAATTCTAGAGCTAAACGGATGCTATTTATAAAGAAACTAATTTATTATGAGTCAGGAGATAAGGCGGGCAGGTTCTTGGCAAGAGCTCTGAGAGAGCATAATTCTACCAACAATATTGCCGGTATTAGAAATAAAGAAGGGAAGCTAGACATAGCATCAGAGACAATAGCCAAACACTTCCATAACTTTTACACAAAGTTATATAACCTGCCATCACAACATAAACAACCACAAATGATGGGAGATAGAGCACAAATCATACAGGATAACATAACAAAAAGCGGACTCCCAGCCCTACCAAATTTAGACACAGAACTATTAGAAACCCCAATCTCATCGGCCGAAATTAAACAAGCCATTAAACTACTCAAATCTGGTAAAAGTACGGGGCCAGATGGGTTCTCAGCCATCTACTATAAGTCCTTTATGGACATTTTAACTGACCCCTTGAGAGATGCCTTAAACGCATTGTCTGCACCGAGAGCAGTAACTCCAGGTTTACTTTCAGCACATATTACGGTTATACTGAAGACAGGCAAAGACCCTGAGGATTGGGCTAGCTATCGTCCCATCTCCCTGCTGAATCTAGATGTCAAATTGTTTGCAAAGATACTTGCACTGCGGATGGGACCATTGCTGCCAAAACTGATTGGTATGGAGCAAGTGGGCTTCATGCCGGGCAGAGAGGCTAAAGACAACGTGACTAAGGCACTCCTACTTATACATGCAGCGAGATTGTTGAAGATCGAAGGTTTTCTCCTCTCAACTGATGCGGAGAAGGCCTTTGATCGAGTAGCGTGGAATTTCATGATGGCGGTGTGTAGAGAAGTGGGTTTAGGTCCACATATGTTAGCTTGGATATCTGCACTATATCAAAATCCCACGGCAGAGCTGAAAATAAATGGCATCCTCTCTGAAAAAGTGCACATCCCAAATGGGACTAGACAGGGATGTCCCCTATTGCCCCTATTATTCATTCTCTCCCTGGAACCTTTCATCAGATCAGTCCAAAATAACACCGCAATTCACGGATTTCAGATCAAAGATAGAGAATATATGGTGGCAGCGTATGCCGACAACCTCTTATTTTTCCTAACAAACCCGACCATAACTCTCCCCAACCTTTTACAAGAATTTGCTCACTATGGATACAAATCCAACTTAAAAATAAATGACACAAAATCAGAGGCCTTAAACGTCTCCCTTCCAGATAGGTCGCTCACACTAACCAAAACCAACTTGTCATTTAGATGGGACCCGAGTAAGTTGAAGTATCTCGGGATCTGGCTCACTCCACAACTACACTATGCCTTTGAGAGAAATTTCATGACCCTCCTTAAAGGATGTAGGGAAGATCTCATAAAATGGAATGAGAGGTTCTTCTCCTGGTTCAGTCGAGTGGCAATAGTAAAAATGGTAATTCTACCCAAATTTCTGTACCTAATACGCTCATTACCAATTGAAGTTCCTCAGAAATTCTTTAGAGCCCTAAACTCTATGGTCATGAAGTTTCTCTGGCAACATAAAAAATCCAGAATCAAACTAGTAAGTCTAACAAAACCCAAAGATCTAGGAGGAATTAACTTACTGAACTTCCAACACTACTACTATGCGTCACATATAGCTAGAGTAATCGATTGGCATTGCCATGACCTAGTGAAAGACTGGGTTATTCTAGAGACAGATCTAGCCAAATTTCCACTTAAGTACTCACCATGGGTTGCCTTGAAAAGTTACCCACATAACATACGCAATCACCCACTTACTAGCACGACATTGAAAATCATTAACATATTAGCTAAACAAAGAGAGTTTACCACCTCTCCCAGTCCTCTGACACCACTGACAGACAATCCTGAATTTATACCAGGCATGCACAACCTGACACTCAAACCGCCATCGCAGAACATTCCCCTGCTGGCAGGTGACTGCTACTCAGGGGATAAATACAGAGACTGGTCATTGATTAAGATGAAAAAAACTTACCACAAATGCGATAGTGGACCTATTTCCAGATACGAAGCTATCTAGGCAAATTTAAAAACCCTCAACAATTACATATTACATAGGCCCTTGACATCCTTGAATTCGGTGTGCCAAGACGGGAATCCACTTGATAGGGCTACTTCGGTGGCCTACTCCTGGCTGAGACATGCAGGAGCTGTGGGGATGAGTGGACACAGGAGGAAATGGTCAGAGGAATTAAACGAAGAGATAACGAACAAACAATGGAGGTATGCCTGTATATTAGCACATAAATGCTCTATTAGCACAAAACTTCAGGAAACAAGCTACAAATTGCTTTACGCACTGGTATAATTCTCCTGAAAGCTGCATAAATGGGATGAATAAAAATCAGAGGTGTGCTGGAGATTGGAAAGGGGTTCTCTAGCCCACATCTGGTGGTATTGCTCTAAGATTGAACCCTTCTGGAATGAAGTATGAAAACTAATTAAAAAAATAAATGAGACTAAATTAGAGCTAACTCCAGCATGTTGCTTACTGCATGTGTCCAATTTCTCTTTCAAACGCTATAAACATTCCCTGACAAAACATCTTCTCAATGCAGCTAAATCACTGATCCCCTTACATTGGAACTCAACACTAACCCCATCTGTGGCCGCTTGGGTGACAAAAATTAGTGAAATTTATGAAATGGAGGACACGTTGGCTCAAGATAAGGGCAATATTGAAAGATTCCACAAAACGTGGCAACCGTGGTTGGTTTTTAAATACTCACAAGAATCTACCACATAAAATTCCTATGACCCCATGCAACATGTTTCATAGGGTACCTCTCCCCTACCCTGACTTCTCATTTCCACTTCCTTTACTTCTCTTTCCTCATTCTGCACACATCTTTCATTATGCCTATGAAAACGGTTACATTTGACCATTCAGGCTATACTATGGTTATTAACAGTTTTCAACTTTTGTTTGTGGATAATACCAATATATTAACATTAATTAAACTGAATTGTTTCACGACGTTGGTGCTAAATATAGCGAATACAAAGTTTGAATTAGCCTGAAATTGCCTGAATTGATAATCCAGATTATTCCACAAGCTGAAACTGACTAGTATATTCATGTTAGTTACCTTATGCCATAATGATCTGTATAGATAAAAAGTATGCAGTTGCATCTGCAATTTACACATTGTGCACTATGTATTTCTGTTACTTATTTCAATAAAACTTTAAATGAAAAAAAATAAAAAAATAAAAAATAAAATTTTTTTTTTGCCTACAACCATTTACTTCTGTTCAAATCTGTCTAAATCTAAAAGGATCTAGACCTGAAAGGGGCACTATGTTACACATTTTCTGGCAATGCCCTAAACTTCAGTCTGTCTGGATAGATGTCACTGACATTGTTAAAATACTTACCCTTGCAGACACCTTTGCAATAACTCAACAGCATGTCATCTACACTTAATGGACAGACCCATCACAAAATACAAGTCTTCTCTGACTATCTACCTAATAAATGCAGCAAAGGTATGTATTCCGATTTTATTGAAGCAGACTTGCCCCCCTACAAAGGTTCTATGGTTTTTTATAGTCAATAATATTCTAAACATGGAGGCCCCTCACCCCACTCTACATAACTCAGAGGAAAAATTCAGGCTGACCTGGAGGCCCTGGCAATACTTCTATTCATGGGTGCTTATTTAAACACTCTCACACAGATGACAAACACCAAAGGATAATGGCCGTATCATTAATAACTGTATCCAGTGGCCTTGTCTTTCCTTCCCACATCCCTGCTTCCCCTTCCAATTCCCCACACCCCTCCCAAGAAGGAACCTTTGCTCCCCTGCTCCCATCCATATCTTATCAATAATTTACTTACCTTTTTTCCTTTTCTCCCATTCCCCAACAGGGGACACTCGCTTTACTTTACTTGCCCCTCACAACTTGCTTATATCATTTTGGTTACTGCTATAATCATTCCTATACCTTATGGATTGTGCCCTCTTCTCTTCCTGGCTGGTTCCATTCCCAGTCTGGGAGAGCTGCATGGCGCTGCTGTTTGCTTGTTTCATTTTTGTTTCCTACTCCTGTATTGCATTTATTAGCTACTTTTTGTATTTTTCACAAACTATATTTGTGTGAGACTCAGAAAAACTCTTGTCATATTATACAGAACTGTTATATGTACTTATGTACTTTTAGGATACACTTGTCAGATTTAACACCTTTCTTGTTTACTGCCTGCATCTGTACAGTCTATAATGTGAAACTCTAAATACAGATTTAAAGAAATAGAAAAAAACCCCCAGACCTGAACGGAAACAAATGTAGGCAGATGTAATTGGATAAGCATAAGAAAAGGCTTTGGCCAGTGTATATCAGCTAAAACACACAGTCCTTAGTCCTAAAGACTGTATGTTTTTCAACTTCTGGTTCCGGCGCCACATGAGGAAGGAGTGAGGTACAGCGGCTCCGATTCCACCCGCATACAAAGCCATCCACACACGGCTTGCAGGCACCCGCCACCTCCCCTGCTATACCATTCTCCCCCTGTCACCCGCAGCATGGGTCGGTACGTAGTCTGCATCGGTCCCGGCGCTGGTGTGACCTCCCGCCCAGAGCTCGTATCCCCTGCATTAGCACCAGGCAACACGGCCGATGGGTCAAAGGTGGGGGTGGGTGTGAATCCTTAGCAAATGCTCTATGCCTGTGTAGGCCCCCTAGATGAACAATACAATTAGATGGCCCAAGGTGTAGCTGCACTGCTATCCCCAACCATTACAGTGGCAGTAGACAGGGCAGTAGCAGCAGGCATTACACAGCTTAGAAAGCAAATGGGAGAACATGCTAAATGGTTATCAGAGCTGGAGCACTGCCTCTGAGATCTGGAAGACGAAGTGCAAACTTCCCATGCAAGTGACCAACAACATGTCCAGACCCAGGAATACATATTGGAAAAGCTTGATGACCCTGAGAACCATTCCCGTCGGAACAACCTGAGAGTTATAGGTCTCCCTGAATCATTCAATGCCAGCTCATTGCAGGAGATCTGTGCTACATGTTTACTTCAAGTTCTGGGGATAATGGCGCTGGTGTGTAGTAGAAAAAGCACACCGCATGGGGACATCTTAAAATGATCACCGCTCCCCCCGCCCGGTTATCTCCACTACCTTAACTACATGGACAGAGTAGCCATTCTGAAATCCTACCGGAATGCCAAATCTCTTCAACTGGATGGCCACAAATTGCTAATCTTCGCAGATTATTCTCAGGAGGTCTCACGCAGATGTAAGTCCTTCCAACCCATCTGTGCAGCACTCTTCCAGAAAGGAGTGAAATTCACGCTAGCCTATCCCACGCCCAAACATGACAAACCCCGCTGATACTCTAGCAGCAACTGCCTATCAACTCATTTGTTAGCACTAGCTTACGTTGAGCCCATGCGTTTCACCCCAATGGTTTCTGTTACTTTAACTACATAACGGTTCAGGTTGCTTAGCTGTTTGATTTATTTTTTGTTTTAATTTTTTTTTGTTGTATACCTACAGCCTTACCGGTGATTTCTTCTCCATACATCGCTACTGCTGTTCGTAATCCTGGGCATTGTACCATGCCCTACCAGATAAAGCCTCCCCCTGGGGACATCCATCTTACATTGTCTGCGACCTCTCTCTACAGGACACAAGCACTCCCTCCTCTTCCATCCCTCACCGGGCGTCACCTCCCCGACATCATCCACATTGTCATTTACCTACACCTTCATCCTCTTTATTAAACCCCCCATACTGCCATAACGTGAAAGTAGTATCTTTGAATGTCAAAGGGTCTCCCCATAAAAGAATGGCTATCCTATGCCACCTTAAGTGGCTCAAGACTTTAATCGCATGCGCAAATTGTGGGTAGGTCAGGGCTACGGTTCTGTGTCGGTAAAAGGGAAAGCTGGTGTGATCATTCTAATCCATAAAAATCTCCCCTGCGAAATCATATCAGTGGAGAATGATGAGGACGGTCGGGTTGTCATAATCAAGCTGAAATTATTCTCTAGGGAATGGGTTCTCTCCAACATTTATGCCCCAAATGCCCCCTCCAAACCTTTCTTTCAAGGCCTTGTCTCCCACTTAGCTCCCTACATCCATCTTCCTTTGTTGGTCGGGGGTGACTTCAACTCTGTAATGCACCTCCAGGATGACAAATCCAAGGCAGGACCCCCACAGATACCCCATCTCAACCAGCCAACACCCCTCTAACGCATTTTGTAGATAGCCTGCAATTAGTAGACCTCTGGAGGCTTGCTAATCCTATCGGGAAATAATACACCTTTTTCTCCCCTCCCCATAATACTTTGTGCAGGATAGACTATTTTTTCTGTAATTCTCCCCTATTAAAACACACTAAGGATCCCCTCATACATGCTATAGCAATTTCTGACCATGCACAGATCTTGGTTAACTTGTCAGAATTTGTACCACCAACCTCTGCCAGAACCTGTCGCTTCCCATCCCACCTATCCAACAACCAGAATCTCTTGGGAGTTATCAGGGAAGCCTGGGCAGAATACACTAACTACAACTACAAACTACAAACTAACTCCATCCACAGAATAGGCCCCAACCTATTTTGGGAGGTCGGGAAAGCTGTGCTTCGAGGTAAGATCATAGCCTTCTCTGCAGTCTATAAAAAGAATGTCAATAGTCAGTATCGCACAGCTAGCAATACCCTTTGTAATGCTCAGTGCCGCCTCACACAACAGAATTCCCCAGAACATAGGAAGACTTGGAGAGAGGCAAAGAACCAGTTTGATTTGTGGGCCGAGGCCCAGGAGTGAATTTATCAGTCGCTCTTGGATCTGCAATATCACAAATTTGACAACAAGGCAGGGAAGTTGCTGGCACATCTATGCAATGGTCCTCACACTCCTTCCCACATATCTTCCCTGAAAAATGCCACGCTTTCCTCCTCCCCTAAAGACATTAATTACATCGGAAAACATTTCTATGCCAACCTGTTCGGCCCTGATCCTATCGATCCCACAGCGGCACAGGCCTTTTCTGGCCAGGTCCAGCTGATAGACCCTTCACTTCTAACCCAGTTCAACGCCCCGATCACTATTACTGATGTGACATTCACTGGCTTCGGGTAAAGCCCCTGGCCCAGATGGATACACCTCAGATTTCTTCAAATTGTCTGCCCAGCTTATTGTTCCAACTCTAGTATCCATTTACCAAACAATCCTTGATGGGGGCCAATACCTTCCCCTTTCAATTGTCCCTATCAACATGGGGACAAGGTGCTTTTGGGGCGAGGCAAAAGCACCCTCTCCATGTTGAGGGCATGTGGCCTGGTACGATTCAGGAGGGGGGCACTCTCTCGTCCCCCCTCTTTTCCTGTGGCCTACCAGGTTGCGTGCTTGGATAAGGGTCTGGTATGGATTTTGGGGGGGGGGAACCCTACGCCATTTTATTTTAATTTTGGTTCAGGGTTCCCCTTAATATCCATACCAGACCTGAAGGGCCTGGTATGAATTTTGGGAGGACCCCCAAAGGGCCTGTTAATGGACTGGGGGGAACCCATGTAGTTTTTTTCAATGATTTTCATCCATATTGCCGGGATCCAACAATACATTACAGGCATGAGCAGTTTTAAATGACATTTTTTTCCATTACAAATGTCACTTTGCTGCTCTCATTCATAAAATTATGTCCGGCTGCCATGTAAGCAGCCTTACATAGTGTGCGGAGCATAGACTCTGCCCCTGAGCCATGATTGGCCAAAGGCCTTTGACCAATCATGGCTCTCACAGCAGAGCGCACTGTGATTGGCCAAAACATGCAGGTCAGGTGCATGCTTTGGTCAATCAGTAGCCGTCAATGCACTGCGATCTTTACTGCATTGTTTGATCCATAGAAACCTACTAGAAAACCTTCAAATCTATAATAAAGCAAAAAGTTAAGTTGTATATGAAAAAGATAAAATAATTTGGAGGTAGGCAGATGTAAGTGGAATCAAGCCCAATTACATACACCTGTCCATAGAGCTGCATGGAGCTTCTGCCCACCTGCAAATCTGACAGGAGGATTAGATCAATAAGCCTGTGGGAAAGGGGACTTATATTTTTTTTTTATACATTTTTATTTTTGTACTTGAGCAAGAGGCCCTATTCTAACCATTTAAATTGATCCTCTGATAAATATTTTGCAAATTGTTGCAAATATGGCCTGCAATTTGTGAATTTGAAGCCCAATTTCCAATTGTAACATTTATTAATGGAATTACTACAAACATTAGGCTTTAGTGAACTTACCACAATGTTTCAGTGGCTGAACATAAATAAGGAAAACATTTGAAATTGGTGCGTGAGACACACTTAGGCTCATTACTAACAAGGTGTCTCAGATTTTCAGGCATAGGGCCTGTTTACAACTAATGCATCTAAAACCTGTAAAATGCACTACACAGGTGTGAACAAAGCCACAGTGTATAAAAGAGACAAGAAAAAAACCTACAGTACTAGTCAAAATAGGCCAAAGGCAAAGTAGCTGGCCATTTAATTCAGAACACCTATGTTTCCATTCTAGCTGGTTGTGACATTAAAAACTGTATTTTCACAAAAGGAGATATTCATAGTGGAACAGTTTTCTTGCAAATGCTTCTGTTCAGAACATACACTGTACAAAAGATTATGATTGCTAGCCTGTTAAAAGCCATGCTAGTTAGCACTTTTTTTATTTCTTCTCTATATAATTTCAATGTTATATATGGGATTATGTTCCCTGTACCTTCATTGCCTTGGCCACCAATCTCCTGAATTCCTAATAACTGAAGGTTTAGACTAAACGGGTGATTTTAATCTTTTGCTACTGAGAAATTTAACTAGTTAGCAATCATCTTATTAACAGCTTGTGGATTTCACTTTTCTGTAAATAAGATGACCGTGACCACCAACCAATGGTTAAATACTTCAGATGTAGAAGATTAAAATGGCCCATATAACTCTAGCCTTAATATTTTTTTTTTCATTGCAGAAGGTACATTATTCCTTTTCATACACAAAAACTGGCATTTACATAGACAGAAATACAATTATAAAATATGTATTTTTTCAGTATAAAAGTTATTTTTTTCTTCAGGAATGAAAAATTCTATTATCAAATTAGTTAAAATTCACTTTCAATTATCCCATAATGTAAAATTCCAAGCGTGCATTCAAAATAAAAACATCTACCATTTATTAGGTAACAATGTTCAACTTCTTTAGTAAATCAGGCTGATGGCCCTCAGTTAAGGGCAATGCAGAGAAAAAGCAATATAAAAGTTATAGGTAAGTTTCTGTAGCTTGTTGGCATGTGAATGCATCGGTTTATGCATCCAGTGAATGCCATCTCATAACTTGAATGCATCAAATTAAGAAGCCACTCTAAAAACCTGGATTCCATATTCTCTAAGCTAGTAGGACAGGATACATGTACATATACTGTATACAGTATTATTACAATGTGTATTTGCAAGCAGCAGCATCATACAAAAGTTTGTATGCGTGCCATGGACAAAGTGTTTATATATGTGCATGTGTGCTATGTTGCTTTCCAAAATGTTACTTTTGTTGTAGTACATTCTACATCAAAAATTAACAAACAAAAAAAAAAGAATTTGCGTATAGGGGTGAATGTGCACCAAATGAATGTGGACAGCAAATGTCACCTGAGCTGATGAGGGAATTTTCTGGCCTGGGCTCTCCTTAGCACTGAAACGGTAACAGTACTTTTTTGTGGGGTAAATTTTACTTACATTTTAATTAGAACTCTGACACTGCAGGGGATCTGAAAGTCTGTAGAAGCACCTCAGGGTTTAGCAAAGCCATTTCACAAATCATGAAGTAGAAGCTAATCGGACTTTTTTACAGTTGGTTCTCTAGCCATTTTGACCCTGGTGAGTTTTGGGATACTACTGTGTGCTTGGAAAGGTGTTTTTTCTCTAAGGTCAGTGACAACAAGCACTATACTGACAAATGATGTAGGTGCTAGGCAGAATCCAGGGGAAGGTTTGATAATGCATAGATATCAAACCCCTAGCAATCTCCTCTGACTTTGACAAAAAAAACAAATCATAAAGCTGGCCAAACATTAGTAGAATTGTATTTGAATTTGTTTGTTTTAATACCATTCCGCCAATTTCTAATCATTAGTGGTGTCAAATCAGTGTTTGTTTTAAAGTGATGAGAAAATTTGAAGGTGCAGAATTTAAAGTTTGGCTCCAACTAATAAAATTCTAATGCCGCGTACACATGGTTGGATTTTCCGACAGCAAATGTTCAATGGGAGACTGTTGTCGGAAATTCCGTCCGTGTGTAGGCGACATTGGACATTTTCTGTCGGAATTTCCGACAAACAAAATTTGAGACCTGGATCTCAAATTTTCCAACAACAAAATCCATTCTCGTAAATTCCAATTGTGTGTACACAATTCAGACTCACAAAGTTCCACGCATGCTCTGAATCAATTACGAGATGGAAGTGCTCGGTCTGGTAAAACTAGCGTTCGAAATGGAGATAGCACATTCGTCACACTGCAAATTTTAAGATCTTTTAATGCAGCGCATTCTCTTCTTCTTTATAATCTATAATAATGAAGTTGTTTTGGTGCTGATATTCACACAGAGTTCTGATAACCTGATTTCTTTATTATTTCTCGTGATCTCATGAATATTTTTTTTTTTTTCGTCAGATCTCCATAATAATGTTTAGAATTTTTGTTCATAGTGTTTTTTTTTATCCAGATCTCCTATTTTTTTTTTTTAATAGTGATCTTCATAATTTTTTCTTTCGTTTTCTGTCAAGTTACCACAACACCATTATTATCTTGTATTTTAACCTCAAGGAGGTTGGTGTTGGTGTCCCTTGTAATTTGACATTGTATTTTTGAAATGTACCTGTCTACTCACAAACAAACTGTCTTTTTTGAAGTAAAACACATAGGCAACTATTTGTGAAAAATAAATAGCCATTTATTATGGGTCATAACTAAAGAAAGAGGACGGCAACGCTGGAGAAACTGGTGAAATTTGTGAAGCCTTTGTACCCCAGGTGTCAGAGAAGGAACCTGAATCTACTTTGCCAGGAGCGCTGTTTTCCTGCGTGCATGTGTGGCGGAACAGCGCTCTGGCACATGCCCGTTCGCGGCTCCACTGAATGGCGCATGCACATGCGCACTAGCACACGCGTAACGTGACCTCCTTGCTGCCTATAAAAGCTGCCTCCTCTCTCAAGCAAATCGCTGGTTTGTCTTCAGCTTCCTGTGTACTCATTCCTGTTTCCTGTTTACTGATTGCCTGTTGTGACCCGGATTGACCCTGACCTGCCTTGATCTTCTCCTGGACCTGACCTCTGGCTTGCTTAACTGACTCTGCTTGTTTCTCTGGTGCTAGACCCTCAGCCTGTGACCCGGATTGCCTTCAGTCTCCTGTGCCTTGACCCTCAGCCTGTGACCTGGATTGCCTTCAGTCTCCTGTGCCTTGACCCTCAGCCTGTGACCCGGATTGCCTTCAATCTCTTTGGCCTGGACCCTCAGCTGGTTCTTGAACTTACCTCCATTCCACAGTACCTTGGCTCCCAGCCTGCTCACGGACTCTCTCCTGGTGTTTGACCCCCGGCCTGCTCAGGACTCTGCTTTCCTTCGGCCTCTGTTTGGGCACACTTTTACCTGCAACTGCACGGCTGCTAGCCCTATGCTGACCATCACGCAAGCCCTGCCCAGCCTGCTGGTAGCTTGTGCCTCTTTGTGCCATTCACTCTCTGTACCATCTCCAGGGGGTGGAATGCGCTTAGTCGCAAGAATGAACCACTCTCTGCATCTCGGCCTTGGTGAGTACCCCTTTCTGACAGTACAAACCAGGCATGTCTGAGGCCAACAGAGCATGTTCTCCTCTTGAGGTCCTGTGCCAGCAGGTTACGACTCTCACAGAAGCCGTCCAGAAACTTCAGGAAGGCTATGTCCAAATTGATGGCCGTCTTCAGCAAATGTCCAGGACATCAGTACCAGCAGCAGCAGTACCTACCTCCACCAGTGGGGCCTCCTCCTCCCAGTCTCAGTCAAGTTCTACCATGGTGATGGTCCTTCCTGAACCCTTCCTGTGTTTTTCTGGCGACCTCAAGAAATTCAGGGCATTTAAAAATGCCTGTTCTTTGTACTTGGCTCTTCAACCTAGAACTTTTGCTGCTGAAATTGTGAAAGTTGTATTCATAATCTCTTTACTGGCCGATGAGCCGCAGGCCTGGTTCCATAGCCTAATGGAGCAGAGAAGTCCCTTGCTGAACTCTGTGGATACTTTTTTTTTAATCCATGGCTCAATTATATGATGACTCACAAAGCACCGCCACAGCCAAAGCCATTCTTCATACCTTGTCCCGAGGGAGAAGGCCAGTAGAGGATTATACAGTTGAATTTTGCAAGTGGTCAGCTGACACTGGCTGGAACGAACCTGCTCTTAAGTACCAGTACTGCCAGGGTCTTTTGGAAGCCCTTAAAGATGAGTTGGCTCGGGTTGAGACCCCTGCTACCTTGGAGGACTTAATTCAAACTGCCACAAAGCTGGACAGACACATGCGGGAGCAACGTTCCGAGCGCTTCCAGGCTTACCGACCCAGTTGGATGCTCCCAAAACCTTCTTCCATCCATCCATCATTTCTGGCTCCCTCAGTCATCCCTGTTCCAGAAGCTGAGCCAATGCAGCTTGGACTAGTCTGTTCTACACTCACCTCTGAAGAGAGGCAATGAAGATGCCAAGCCAACCTGTGCTTGTAATGTGGGGAAACAGGACATTACCTCCGCAACTGCCCTGTGAGGCCCAGTAAGTCTTGTTCATGATTTGTTATGAACTATCAACACGCAGATTTTCCTCAGACTTATGTCACTCTCTTTGTCTCCCTTCAGTTAGCGGAAAAGGAAATCTGCCTACCAGCCATAATTGACTCTGGGACCTGTAGTTGCTTTCTGGACACTGCACTAGCTCAAAGACTTCACATTCCGCTCCTGCCTAAAAAACAAAGTCTTCAGGTCCATCTAGCTGATCGGTCCCTTCCTTGCATCGGACCTGTCACACAGGAAACAGGACCCATTCTTACCATCACGGACTCCGGCCACCAGGAGTTCCTACGCTTTAACATCATCTGTTCCCCTATGTTCCCCATCATTTTGGGACTCCCTTGACTGCAGGCACATGATCCTCGAATAGACTGGAGTAAGAAAGAGATCTCCTTCTCCTCCGTATATTGTTCCCAGCACTGCTTAGTTCCAGTTCCAGCTTCCTGCCTGACCATAGCACCAGTGCCTGATAACCTCCAGCATGTTCCCCCAGTGTACCTTGAGTTCAAAGACATCTTTGACAAGAAAAAAGCTGACTGTTTATCCCCTCACTGGTCCTGTGACTGCCCCATCGATCTATTACCCGGCTCTGAGATTCCCTATGGCCGCATATTTCCTCTGTCCGAGACTGAGTTAAAGGCCCTTAAAACATACATTGACGAAAACCTTGAGAAAAGTATCATTTGTCCATCTTCTTCTCCGGCTGGAGCCGGCATCTTCTTTGTGGAAAAAAAAAGATGGGTCTCTAAGGCCTTGCATCGATTACAGAGAACTTAATAAAATAACTATTAAAAACTGGTATCCACTTCCACTCATCCCAGAATTATTTCAGTGTTTCCGCACTGCCTGGATCTTCTCTAAGTTAGACCTACGGATGCCTATAGCCTTATCCGAATCCGGGCTGGGGACGAATGGAAGACTACCTTCATATCCAGGATTGGTCACTATGAGTACTTAGCGATGCCATTTGGGTTATGCAATGCCCCAGCCACCTTTCAACACCTAGTAAACAATATCTTCCGAGAATATCTTGACAACTTCTTAGTGGTCTACATAGATGACATCCTCATCTTCTCTGCCACCATTGAATAGCACCAGGTCCACGTGAAAAAATTTCTCCCAATTCTCAGAAAACACAAACTATACCTCAAAGCTGAGAAATGTGAATTTGAAAAGACTGTTATTCAATTCTTGAGGTTTATTATCTCCACCAAAGGGGTCGCAATGGACCCACAAAGCATCAAGGCGATCGAGGAGTGGCCGGCCCCGGTGGATAAGAAACGAGTTAAGCAATTCACCGGTTTCGCTAACTTTTACCGAGGATTTATCATTGGCTTCTTTTCCATTGTCTCAACTAACCCGTCAGCACAACCTTTTCCAGTGGTCCCCAGGGGCACAGGAAGCCTTTGTCAAATTTAAGGCCCTATTTATCTCTGCACCAATTTTACAGCATCCAGACCCAGCTCTGCCATTTGTATTGGAGGTAGATGCATCTGAAACAACTACTGGAGCCATCCTCTCTCAAAGACGGGGTCCCAAGGCCCTCCTTCATCCCATAGCCTATGCTTTCTGGAAATTAAGTCTCCCAGAAAGGAACTACAATGTAGGAGATCGGGAGTTGCTGGCCATTAAGTTCGCCCTGGAAGAGTGTAGATATCTGTTGGAGGGTGCGTTCCATTCTGTCATGATTTTCACCGACCACACAAATCTGGAATATCTCAGAACAGCTAAGCGATTAAGACTAGGGATGGGCTTTATGTTCAGGTCGAACATGAGTTCGACTCGAACATTGGCTGTTCGCCCGTTCGCAGAATAGCGAACAATTTGGGGTGTTCGCGGCAAATTCGAAAGCCGCGGAACACCCTTTAAAAGTCTATGGGACTAAAGTGCTCATTTTAAAGGTTAATATTCAAGTTATTGTCATAAAAAGTATTTGGTGACCTGGGTCGTGCCCCAGGGGACATGTATCAATGCAAAAAAAAGTTTTAAAAACGGGCGTTTTGTCGGGAGCAGTGATTTTAATAGTGCTTAAAGTGAAACAATAAAAGTGTAATATTCCTTTAAATTTCGTACCTGGGGGGTGTCTATAGTATGCCTGTAAAGTGGCGCATGTTTCCCGTGTTTAGAACAGTCTGAGAGCAAAATGACATTTCTAAAGGAAAAAAAGTCTTTTAAAACTACTCGCGGCTATAATGAATTGTCTGTCCCGGCAATACACATAAAAGTCATTGAAAAAAAATGGCGTGGGATTCCCCCACAGGGAAACCCCGAACCAAAATTTAAAAAAAAATGCCTGGGGGTCCACCCAAATTCCATACCAGGCCCTTCAGGTCTGGTATGGATATTAAGGGGAACCCCGCGCCAAAAAAAAAAAAATGGTGTGGGGGGTCCCCCCTCAAAATCCATACCAGACCCTTCAGGTCTGGTATGGATTTTAAGGGGAACCCTGCACCAAAATGTTTTAAAAAATGGCGTTGGGGTCCCCCCAAAAATCCATACCAGACCCTTATCCGAGCATGCAACCTGGCAGGCCACAGGAAAAGAGGGGGGGACGAGAGAGTGCCCCCCTCCTGAACTGTACCAGGCCACATGACCTCAACATTGGGAGGGTGCTTTGGGGTAGCCCCCAAAGCACCTTGTCCCCATGTTGATGGGGAGAAGAACCTCATCCCCACAACCCTTGCCCGGTGGTTGTGGGGGTCTGCGGGCGGTGGGCTTATTGGAATATGGAAGCCCCCTTTAACAAGGGGATCCCCAGATCCCTGCCCCCCTGTGTGAATTGGTAATGGGGTACAAATGTACCCCTGCCATTTCACAAAAAAAGTGTCAAAAATGTTAAAAAAGGCAATAGACGGTTTTTGACAATTCTTTTATTAATGTCTTCTTCTTTCCCTGCTTCTTCTTCCACCTTCTTCTGGTCTTCCTTCAGTGTTCCTATTCTTCTTGTTCTTCCCCCTGCTTCTTCCTCTATCTTCCTCTGCTTCTTCCTCCGGTCTTCTCATCTGGCATCTTCCTCTGGCTTCTTCTTCCCCGATTCGTCCTCCGAACGATCTGCCTCAATGGGGGTCTTCCGCTGTGTGATGCTTCTATTCTTGTGACAGTTCTTTTATAACTGAGGGCGGGGCCACACCGTGACATTCCCAGGTGACCCCGCCCCCTCTGGCGCACGGGGACATCCCTATGGCTTTCCTGGGACGTCGAAAGGGCAGGCTCACCCGTTTACATAAAAGGGTGACCCCGACCCCCTCTAACACCACGGGGGAAGCCATAGAATAGTCCCCATGCATCAGAGGGGGCGGGGTCACTGGGTGGCCCTAGCCTACCATTATATAAGAGCTGTCACAAGAACAGAAGCGTCACACAGTGGGAGACTCCCATTGAGGCGGATCGTCCGGGGAAGAAGAAGTCAGAGGAAGATGCCGGACGAGAAGACCGGAGAATGAAGCAGAGGAAGATGGAGGAAGAAGCGGGGGAAGAACAAGATGGAGGAAGAAGAAGAACACCGAAGGAAGACCAGAAGAAGATGGAAGAAGAAGCGGGGAAAGAAGAAAACATTAATAAAGGAATTGTCAAAAAACGTCTATTGTCTTTGTTAACATTTTTGACACTTTTTTGTGAAATGGTAGGGGTACTTTTGTACCCCATTACCAATTCACACGGGGGGTCAGGATCTGAGGGTCCCCTTGTTAAAGGGGGCTTCCAGATTCCAATAAGCGCCCCACCCGCCGACCCCCTTAACCACCTGGCAAGGGTTGTGGGGATGAGGCCCTTCTCCCCATCAACATGAGGACAAGGTGCTTTTGGGGGCTACCCCAAAGCACCCTCCCAATGTTGAGGACATGTGGCCTGGTATGGTTCAGGAGGGGGGGAGCTCTTTCATCCCCCCCCTTTTCCTGCAGCCTGACAGGTTGCATGCTCAGATAAGGGTCTGGTATGGCTTTTTTTTTGTGGGGGCCCACGCCATTTTTTTTTATTTTGGCACGGGGTTCCCCTTAAAATCCATACCAGACCTGAAGGGTATTGTTAGAAAAGGGGTGGTTTACCTGCCACATATCAAGGAATATGGGGATAAAGTCCTCATCATTGAATAGATCCATTTTCTCTGCAAGACACAACACAAGACAAACCCTAATGTTAGGCTAAACTCTCCTAATTTTGTCCCAATATAGGCCTCAATCTATAAGCAGTATAGGCCACTGATGTCCCAACTTAAAATTGTACCTTCGTTCTAACGATCAGCAATTCTGATACTCCTTCCTCCGCTCACAGATCGTACATACAACGCATGCGCATTACGCTTTATATACACTGTGCATGCGTGAAACTCCGCCCGTCCCTGACATTCTTTCTAGTCTGATAAAAGGGGATTTTGCGAGCCACAATGGTATATTGCCTCAAATGTGGAAATCACCTAGCTGCCCACGCAGAACACGTTTCATAAGCCGTGCAATACAATGTATACAAAAGATACACTGGGCTAAGGTGAAAATATCAATCTGGAGATTATTAATGCATATGAGGTATACTGAAAATACCGCATAAGTGGTTTATCCAGCCACAGGCACAAAGGATATATATGATATATATATATATATAGAGATATATATATACAGTGTATATATATATCTATATATATATAGATATATATATATATATCTATATATATATAAAACAAGTGATTTTAAAGTGCAATGTGTAAATAATATACTAGATGTATACCATTAGAATGAGAGTAGCGATTACTGAACTACTACCTGTATATATAATGGATGAAAAAATCATTTATATAGTCTGAAATTTACAGTGAAAAAAAAAAAA
This sequence comes from Aquarana catesbeiana, assembly GCF_042186555.1. Taxonomy (NCBI): domain Eukaryota; kingdom Metazoa; phylum Chordata; class Amphibia; order Anura; family Ranidae; genus Aquarana; species Aquarana catesbeiana. The sequence goes on along the minus strand of NC_133328.1, from coordinate 354,196,993 downwards.
AATATATATATATATATATATATATATATATATATATATATATATATATAAAAATATATCACAGTGATAAGTGCAAAATACAACAAAGTGCCAAGTGCCACACAATGAGTGTGAATATCAAATCCAAGATGTGGTACGTTATTACTAAAGTCCAATATATGAAAGAAATGCACATAAAGTCCATAAAAACAGTTCATAAAAAATCCAACGTGCGTGCATTAATCTTAGTGCTCAGAATCCTATGCTAAAGTGCCATCAAGTGACCCCCCGGGGACAGCCGCTCACCTCAGAGCGTGCGACTCAGCTGTGAGACTGAGTCTAAACACGCTTATGAGCCATCCCATGGCTCGGTGATGGAATCCAGATACACAGTTTTCAGCAGCAACTCCACAGTTAGGAATAAAGGAAAAGAAAAAATGGATAGTGTGATATCGTTTATAAATATTTATTGGAATAAAAGCTCCCTACATTAGGGTACTCACATTTGCAAGGTGTGTGAGTGCACCAATCTGATAACAGTCTCCAAAGTTAGCCTCAAAATTTGCCTGTCAGATGACTCATAAGCGTGTTTAGACTCAGTCTAACAGCTGAGTCGCACGCTCTGAGGTGAGTGGCTGTCTCCGGGGGGTCACTGGATGGCACTTGAGCATGGGATTCTGAGCACTAAGTACTAAGATTAATGCACGCACGTTGGATTTTTTATGAACTGTTTTTATGGACTTTATGTGCATTTCTTTCATATATTGGACTTTAATAATCACGTACCACATCTTGGATTTGATATGCACACTCATTGTGTGGCACTTGGCACTTTGTTGTATTTTGCACTTATCGCTGAGATATATTTATTTATATATATATATATATTTTTTTTTATTTTTTTTTTTTCACTGTAAATTTCAGACTATATAAATGATTTTTTATTTGATATGCACACTCATTGTGTGGCACTTGGCACTTTGCTGTATTTAGCACTTATCACTGTGTTATATTTATATATATATATATATATATATATATATATATATATATATATATATCGTATTTATCGGCGTATAACACGCACTTTTTTCCCCTTAAAATCAGGGGAAAATCGTGTGTGCGTGTTATACGCCGATCCCCGCCGATCTCCGCTGATTTTTTGCGATCGCGCCGACATACACATCCGAGTGTACAGATTTAAATAGGGCGTTGGCGAACTCGGCGAAGGGCGGACGGTGAGCGGAGCCGAAAAGAGCCGAGTGCATTCGGCTATGTGTATCTCTGCTCCGCCGAGTCCCTCCGCGGCGCCATATTTAAATCTGTACACTCGGATGTGTATGTCGGCGCGATCACAAACAATCAGCGAAGATCGGCGGGGATTGCAAGGCTGCACTGGGGCAAGGCTGCAATGGACACTGGGGAAGGCTGCACTAACAAGGCTGCACTGACATGGCTGCAAGGCTGCACTGGGGCAAGGCTGCAATGGACACTGGGGAAGGCTGCACTAACAAGGCTGCACTGACATGGCTGCAAGGCTGCATTGGGACAAGGCTGCAAGGCTGCACTGGGACAAGGCTGCAATGGACACTGGGGAAGGCTGCACTAACAAGGCTGCACTGACATGGCTGCAAGGCTGCACTGGGGCAAGGCTGCAATGGACACTGCGGAAGGCTGCACTAACAAGGCTGCACTGACATGGCTGCAAGGCTGCACTGGGGCAAGGCTGCACTGGCAAGGCTGCACTGAGAAGGCTTCAATGACACTGACAAGGCTGCATTGATGGGCATTTAAATGTAAGTTTTTTTCCCTTAAACTTCCCTCCTAAAAGTTTTTTCCTTAAAATTCCCTCCTAAACTTGGGGTGCGTGTTATACGCCGGCGCGTTATATACGCCGATAAATACGGTATATATATATATATATATATATATATATATATATTTTTTTTTTTTTTTTTTTTTTTTTCACGGTAAATTTCAGACTATATAAATGATTTTTTTCATCCATTATATATACAAGTAGTAGTTCAGTAATCGCTACTCTCATTCTAATGTTATACATCTAGCATATTATTTACACATTGCACTTTAAAATCACTTGTTTTATATTATATATATATATATATATATATATATATATATATATATATATATATATATATATATATCCCTTGTGCCTTGCTGTGGCTGGATAAGCCGCTTATGCGGTATTTTCAGTATACCCCATATGCATTAATAATCTCCAGATTGATATTTTCACCTTAGTGCAGCGTATCTTTTGTATACATTCTTTCTAGTCTATTCCCCACCCCTTCTCTTTTTGGTGCAGTGGGAGAGCACATGGCGAAGCAAGTGCATGCAGAAGAGAGCAGCAACGAGGAGGATGATGAAAGCCCAGAGCCACAAACGTCTTGATCCAGGAGGAGATTTAAGTCCTCTAATATGTCCTTTGTTGAGACAGTGGATTTTGTGGACATCTTGAAGAGGGCTGACTATGACGGGAAACATGGACCTTACCCAAACCCAAATGTGAGAAAAGGCCAAAATCATGACTAAAGTTGTGAAAAGTCTGCAGAAGAATTTTGGGGTATGGCGATCCAAGGATCAACTGAGAAAACATTGGTCAGACCTCAAACTGAGGGAGCAGGATCAGTACAGAAGAATCAAGAGAGTGATGCAAAAAAGTAAGTATTTTGTCATGTGTTCCTATTATTATTATTATTATTATTACATTCTTTTCTTTACTGTTGTACAGTTTAAAATGGCAAGTTTCCGGTTTGTGGGCACAGTAATCGTTCGCAGTAAACATCGTTCCTTCACCCACTAATACAATGTTTTTGTATTAAAAGACGTTTGTTATCTATATGGGTTTGTAACTAGAATGAAATGCAAACTTGATTCAGTGTAAGGGGAGGACACTCAGCAGCTGTTTACACATCTGGATGAAGGAGCACTAGTGTGGGACACCAGAACACCCTTTTTAAGGTGTCCCACACAGGTGCTCCAATGGATACTAGGGGTGTCTCCATGGGGGAAAAATGTACAAAAAAGGTAAGTAGTCCAGCTTTATAAAAGGGAGAAAAATAATGTCTTCAGTTTGGAACTCTGTCAAAAAAGACTATTGTACGACACTTCCAAGCAATGTTTCATATTACTATTTCTCGCATCAAAGATCTGTGTGCTAAGTATACCTTCTTTTTATCTACATAGGGGAGGAAAGACTCAGGACGTCTGAGGTCACCAGGGACCCCCAGCCTCCTAAAGAGAAGGAAATCCCCACACCACAACCAAAAGATGAGGAGGAAGGAGAGGTTTATGAAGTGGGTGAAATAGTGACCACAACAGTTGAGTGTCTGTGACCACAGCATTCTGGTAATAGATGGATGCCTGCATATTTCTAATACATGGTGTTTTTTTTATTTTAGTTGATATGGATGTTGTGGAAGAAGAATCTCATTTCACAAGTGCAAGTGCACACGCCCTCATCGGGGAGATCATGGTGTGCAATCGTGATTTACAAAAGATCAAGGAAGACATGAATGATGTGGAGAAAAGACTTAAAAACATCATTGATGTTTTAGGCAGAATCTAAAACACCCCAAAATTCTACTAGTTTGTTTGTATTTTTATTATTTTCACACATTTTAAATATAAAAAAAAAAAGATGAAGATGCACACAGTGTGTCAACATGTGCTATCTGCCATCACGTGATATCAAGGTACGCGTTTTGGGGGTGCAACCCCTTCCTCACAACTAAAGTAGATGAGAGGAAGGGGTTGCACCTCCAAAACAAGTCCATTGATCACCCATGTTGGGAGCTAGCACACGTTGACACTAGGCATGGGACCAGGAGGGAAATCCCCATTTTGATTCTTAATTTGTGTGCATCTTCAAAATTTGGCTTTCACAGGGGTCACATCACCCCATCTGATGAAGGCAATATCAACACAGTTTGGACATACTAATGTCTGATATTGCCTTCACTTTGTCAAAGTTAAACTTTGTAAGTTTCTGAGTTGTGTATTGTTTTATGGTTTTAAACATGCCTGTTTTAACACAAAAAAAGCTATTTGTACTGTCAAAAACAAAAATGTTATTACTAAAATATGTTGGTTTGTTCAAAAACCCTTTTCCAGCACACATGTGAATGTGCACAGAGTAAAAAGTTTTCTACTCAACAATGTGTGGCTTCTTCTTTCAATGCTCAATATCATTTTTTGGACTAAGTTGGTGTTTACACTGAAATGGGGGTTATTTACTAAAGGCAAATCCACTTTGCACTACAAGTGCACTTTCAGTGCACTTTCAAGTTCAGTTTTATATGCACTTTTGCAGTGCACTTGGAGTGCAAAGTGGATTTTCCTTTAGTAAATAATTCCCAGGGTGCTTTATAATTTGCCACAATCATGCCATTTTCATGACTCACCAAAATTCATTCATGGTGCTGAAAATGATGTATATTTTTATCAGTAATGCATTACATACATTAACAACAAAAACAAAGTGTTTGTGTGTAGCAGACCCACAACATAATAATATATAGCTGAAGAAGAGATTGTCACCTCGTGTGTCAAATAAATTACATTTGCACTATTGAAGAAAATGGCCAAAAAGAAAAGCCCATTGGCTAACCTAGGAGACAGCTAAAAGAAACACAAGCAGTAAATCAAAGGAAATTTTATTTCAGTTTAACAAATATTTATTTTTAATATGTTTCTTCAACATTTTCTGGCATATCAATGGCCCCCCTACTAGCAAAGTACTCAACATACTTCGGTCTTACTTCGCGGGCGCTTTGGGGGGGCAAGCCAGCTTCAAGTGCCGTCAGGGTCTCTTGTTGAAGTCCGGCCTCAGGCCCGTATCATATCATAAGACTCTTATAATAAATTCTACAACAATTGAATTAAAATAAAATAAATGATCATAAAATAAATAATCATAAGTTTATAACTGCATATAAAATATATCTCAGGGGTGGCCAGTACCGACCTCTACAGTGGAAGCAGCATATCCATCCCAGAAATACCGCATTAAATCATCCTCCTAAGTGTATTTGCATTACATTGGTAAAGTCTGGAACATCCTTGCTTGCCCCCAATGTTCCCTTATTTGAATGATGGGGAGAGTTGACAGGGGAGGATGATTTAATGCAGTATTTCTGGGATGGATATGCTGCTTCCACTGTAGAGGTTGGTACTGGCCACCCCTGAGATATATTTTATATGTAGTTATAAACTTATGATTACTGATTTTATGATCATTTATTTTATTTTAATTCAATTGTTGTATAATTTATTATAAGAGTCTTATGATATGAACAGTTCTTGTTTTTATATTATATAATTTTTTATGTTTGAATTTATTTTTATACATGGTTACACTGTGAACTGATTGATAATTTATTTCAATCTTGTTTCCGGTGTCACCTTCCTGTGGAGATGCCTATATAGTGTGGTGACTGACGTCTGGCTCCAGCCTCCTCTCCCAGTTGAAGCCTCCTATAGGGAATCGATGCGTCGGATGGAGCCACGGACCTGACGTCACCACACATCAGCTGGCTAGCTTCACCGCGACTGAGCTGTCTGTTTCTTTGGAACTTTCTGTTTTACTCTTGATGTCAGCCATCCATCATTTTTTAAATAAAGAATTTTTATTTTTAAGTAAACTACACTATGGAGGATCCTCTGTCTATCTGATTTCTCCCTACATGTAATGAGCGATCTCAGAGGCACAGGTCATATGGTAATCCCAGTGTTTGGGAAGGACTGAAGGGGAATTCCAAGCCCGCAAGTACAATCTGCTGTTCCTACCTGCTGAATCAGCTGTTCCCGCCTATCGGATCCAATATCTGAGAGCTCGTACGACCCCCGTGATAGGGGTCCACCACATCTGGTAAGCGCCCCCCCTTCTCTTTTCTGCTGTTCATTGTGTGCAAACACCAGGGGAGATGGAATGTTACTAGATGAAGCAAGGACCTACACAGATATACAGTGTCTGATTGTTTTTACTGGACGTTACTTTGTATTGATTTTCCAGGACGCTATTTTGTTTCTTTTTACATTCATCCATCAGGATCATATTATGTTACATTATAGTGTTTAGGTTGAAGGTGCCTTTTTAAACACTTTTTTATGACATTTGTAGCGCACTTTAATTTATTTTTATTTATTGTTGGAACTGGATATTCAAGTTTTTTTGGGGTGCAGCACTTTTTGTCAGTGATTTGTTCATCATATTCTATGACAATTTGAGTTTACATGGATTTGTATTTATTAATCACACATTACTGTGGGGTTTTGGGGTTAGCGCAGATTGCTCCCAGTCCATACATCTTTATCACCTGCAGGCACTGATCCTGCAAGCAACACTGATGTGTAGATGGCCCAGTTATTGATTGTGATGGGTGTGGAATAATCAGCTATACCGTTAGTGCTAGCATTGCAGTATTTTAGCTAGCGGACGCACCATAGGGAGCTCACTGCATCCGCATTTGGAGACCACAGGGCCAAGCTGCTTGCTTTGTCATTACCAATCACAGTGTTCAAAAACACTCATAAGTCTAATGCATTTTTGAATCGTCACACTCTTAAGGTTCATAGATTATTGGGATAACTTGGGGGGAGAATTAACAGGGTTATTGGATGCGGCTGTATATCTATGTAGCGCTGGTAGATTTTTATCTACCGCTGATAGGTAAATTTAGTGGGTCGCTTATTATAGGAAGTTAGATTTGCCTCTGTTCCAGCTTGGCTGACGTTGCATGCAGTTCCGCATTGTGCCAGTGGGTGTCATTGTCACCATCGGCAGGTGTTGGAAAAGCAACGTGTTAAAGCGAATGAGTGCTCCTCTGTCCCGGAGATAACTCGGTGGAGGTGGTCCTCCGAGTTGCATTCTGGCAGAGGGTATTTATGGGACAGACGCCATGTTTTAGGGTTTTTTTTCAGCCACCTGCTGGCCTTCCTGGCCGACAGGTATGTACTAGGAATACCACCTCGTGGTCCTCCGTTCCGGAGGTCCACGTCGCTGCGGCGTGTGGGTGGGCCCAGAAGCCTGTCTGGGGACTACCACAGCAGCGAAGAAATGGTCCTGGGCTGTCTTTCTTGAGTAAAGAAGCTGGAAAACTGAGAAGATCCCAGGGGAGGACCCGTCATGGAATGATCATGCAGAGTGCTGGTCTGGAGAGGGGCCTGGTGACTCGGTTGGAGGATGCATTCCGAAGTAATCTTACAGTATAGTACTGCCGGGTTGGCTTAAAGGTTCAAGTACTGTATCTGACTTTCACCACAAACCAATACATCCTGTGGCAGAGGATCATACGAGTTTTATTTCAGATAAGTCTGTGGCAGAGACTTTTGTTCGTGCTACGTGCTGGCTGCTAGGCAAGTGAGAGATGTCTATCCAGATGGGCAAAGATTGAATCCTACAAAAAGAGGGGACCATTCGATTGCAAGTGTTCAATTAGAAAGAATATTGCTGGAAGAAATACAACAGAAAGGTATTTGAGCTTCCCTGCAGCTTTCCTGCTACCTCTTTCCTGCTACTTCCCTGGTTTATTCTATTAAAGCATTGGAAAACCTACTCAAGTATTTGGTGCTTATATCGTCCAGAGGTAAACTCAACTGAACTTTAGACCCGATGCCGGTGAAACAGAGGTATCAAGAGTGAAGGTAACAAGCCCGCTTAAACCAGCAGCTCCACCGAGAGTTATTGCTACATCTATATTAATTATGGACGAGCATTAATTACTGGTGAGCGTGTAGTTTTTATACCAGTCAAACCAGGGGCGCCAGCGGGGATACTTCAGATTATGATTTCCCTGCGAGGAAGCCAACATTGCTTCGTATGTAATATGTAAATAGGTAGATGTAATAATCCCAGCCATGTTTGGGATTTCTGAACTTTTCCACCTTTTGACCAATTCTAGCCTGGTGCTCAGCAGGATATGGGAAACAATCTTTCTTATTGATGGGGGGAAGTCCTCAATGCCCAATGATAATATGGCTAGTCCTGGGTTTAGGGGGAGTTTTGATTCAGTGATTTCCCCTATGATTGTAAAGATGTTGGTCCAGAAGGATCTCAATCTTGGACATGAACACAGTATGTGAAAGAGAGAGCCTCTGCATCCGCATTGTCTCCAGCAAAGTGGAGACATTTGTTGATTAAAGCCTGCTATTCTCGTGGATGTTAAATACCAGCTCAAAAGAATTTTTTGGGTAAGTTCCCATAAGTTGACACTTTTAGTGGCTTTATATGTGTCTGTAAGTGCAGCTAGCCATTGTTCAGAGGTATAGGAGGTCATTAAGTCTATTTCCCATGTTTTCATAGAAGGTGTTTTGAAGAACACTGATTTTTGGTTCAGGAAGTTGTAGAATAAGGATATGCCTTTAATAGATGTATCAAGGTTCGTAAGGTACAGATATATTCTCCAAGGAAGGGTAATGTATGGGGTTAGTTATGAATATTAAGAGGTGTGTTACTTGAAGGTATGTATAGTGATCTTTTAATTCAAGACCATGTTCAATTTGGGCCGCTCTAAATGTTTTAATGGTTGGGCCTATTTTAATGTCATCTACGGTAGATATGCCCATGGAAGCCCAGTGGCCCACTTTTAAGTAAGGGATGTAGCTGAAGACTAGCGATAGATAGTGGTATGGATTTAGAATTGGAATCTTTCACAGGGGTACTTGTGAGGGCACGCCAGGCTCGGATCGTAGCCACCATGGTGGGAGATAGCTTTCCTGAAATCCGAGGCTGGAGAGCACTAGTCAGTAGTAGATCCTGTGGTTTGCTATTGGGGCATTGGTGTTGTTCCAGTTCCAACCATCTAGGTGTTTGATTTTGAGGAAACCATTGTTTCGTTTGGCTAGAGTGGCTGCTAAGTAATAGTCTTTAAGCAAGACATGGTCTACTCCCCCTGCATTCCTGAATTAAATAAGTTTGTGGAATGCGCACCTAGCTTTCTTCCCTTGCCATAGGTACCTATTTATTATGGATTGTGCCTTGGAAAAAAAATTATTGAGAACTGGGATGGGTAGTGCTCTAAACATGTAGATAAATTGAGGTAAGACCATCATTTTAAACGCTACTAGTCTGCCAGACCATGTCAGTTCTAACTTAGTAATGTCCTTCATTTTTGATTCCAGATTATGGAGAAAATATGTCTAGTTCGCATCCACCAGGTGATCAGTTGTTGCTGTTAGGGTTATGCCTAAATACTTTATACCACTGGCGCTCCAGGTATATGGGTACTGTTGTTTTAATTTAGATTTGATAGCATCATCAATTCCCAATCCCAGTATATGGGATTTACTTTCATTTACCTTATAATATGATATTTGATTAAACACATCCAAAGCTGCATGTACCTCCTCCAGGGAAGATTCCACCTCAGTTAAAATCATTATGATATCGTCGGCGAACAAGCTAATGGAATGTTTGTTGGCTCCTGTTGGGAACCCCCTGATATTTGGATGCGTTCTGATGTAAATAGCAAAGGGTTCCATAAGGAGGTTGAATATTACCAGGAATAACGGACAAACCTGTCTTGTTCCGTTAGATATGGTGAATAGGGATGATAAAATACCCACTAGGTATACTCGAGTTGATGGTTTGGAGTATAAGGCCCTAATGGCTGATAGGATATTCACACTAAAGCCGAAAGTCTCCAGTGCCTTAGTCAGATATAACCATTGTATGTGGTCGAAGGCTTCCTCCGCATCCAATGTTAGCAGCAGAGAAGGCCTTCGCCGCACCTCCGCCAAATGAATGACGTTAATCAGTCTGCGGGTGGCATCTGACATTTGACTACGTTTAGCGAAACCCGTTTGATCCGGGTGGATAAGTGTGGGTATTATGTTGACTAGTCATGAGGCTATTAATTTAGCATAAAGCTTCACATCGACATTCATCACATTCATAATGAGATTGGCCTACAGTTTGAGGGGGAATCTGGTTCCTTCCCTGGCTTAGGCAATGTTACAATTAGAGCTTTCAACATTTCAGGAGGGAAAGCGGCAGCAGTGGTGTTGAAAATTTGCTGAAGGAAAGGGGTCAGGAGAATTTTAAATTCTTTATAATATTCCCCGCTGAAGCCATTTGGGCTGTTTTTGTTCTGGGGTAGGAAATTTATAATTTTATAAATTTCTGCATCTGTGAAAGGCTCGTTTTAGAATTGGCTATTGGATAGTTTTGGTATGGGTAAAGGAAAGTGTTTATGGCTTCAGGGGTTGGTTGGTGTGTCATTGCATCATTTTTAAGGTTATAAAGAGAGCTATAGTAGTAACTAAAAGCATCTGCTATTTTTTGGGGGTGATACTCTTTTTGTTTGGTTCCTGGATGGATGATAAATGGGATTTTTGATTTATATCTATGCCCTTCGAAATTTTGTGCTAACAATTTGCCTGCCCTATTTCCCTGAGCATAATATGTCATTTTTTATTTCTTACTTGATTTTTTAAAGTTGTCTAGTAAAAGAAGTCTTAGGTCATATCTAAGTTGTAGCAATATTTGGGACAGGGCCCGGTAGTGTTAATTTTGTTTTGGGTGTCTATCTGCAAGTTTTCCTGTATTAGTTTGGACAACCGCCTTTGCCTCTGCCTCCTGGCCCTCACACCCACCTGAATACCAATACCCCTCTTAAATGCTTTATGGGCATTCCATAGTATAAATGGATTAAGAACTGAACCAGTGTTGCTTTTGAAGAACTCCTGCAACCTGGTTTTAAATATTTCCTTTGTTTTTTTCTTGTTGCAACAGGAAGAAGTTGATTCTCCATACCGGACTCATCTTAACAGATGACCAGTCCACTATGGAGAGAACAACAGAAGCATGGTCCAACCAAGTAATAGAGTTTATAGCGACAGCTGTTGTCTGAAGTAGGGTTTGTTGATCCACTAGGAAAAGTCTATTCTGGTGTAGACGCGATAAGGCGGGGAGAAAAATGTAAAGTCCTTTTCACCAGCGTGGAAGCATCTCCATTGAGCTGTTGAGTCTAGTAGTGGGTCTGGGGTAAAATTAAAGTCCCCGCAAATGATCAATAGGCCCTTCTGATGAGCTTTAATTTTCCGCATTACCTTGTTGAAAAATTGGAGTTGGTGCTTATTGGGGGAGTACACGTTAGCTATCGTGTAAGTTGTGGTATTAAGGACGAAAACCAGCAGTAGAAACCTTTCCTGAGGGTTTCTTATTACTTCATGCAATTTAAATGCTACAGAGTCTCTAACAGCAATAAGGACTCCCCTGGTTTTAGATTCAGCGTTTGAGGTAAAAACCTGGGGATAGTGCCTATTGGAGCATTTAGGAGATTTCAAAGAGCTGACGTGAGTTTCTTGAGCACAAAGAACATCGCATTGATGCGAAGTAGCTTCTTTCCACAGGGAGCTGCGTTTTGCAGGGTGGTTAAACCCCTTGGCGTTTATGGTTAAGAAATTAATTGGCATGGTTAAAGCATGGATAGTCTGCTGAGGGTAAGGTGAGAGTACTCTGTGTATTGGTTAAAGCTCTGTCAAGTATTAGTACCCAGTGAGGTAGGTGGAGGTAAAATTGATAGTGTGTATGAGTGGGTTGGTACTCACAGTAGATGACAAGGTGACTCCTTTTAATGGTGACATGCAGCTGTTGGTATGCCTCAATGATATCGTTGATGTTATAACCATTGCTGTGTAGAGGTGATGGTTCCGTGATTTTGAGATTTCGACATCCAAAAAACTAAGAGAAAATATAAACAGATGAGAGAAAAAATAACAGGGTATCATAAGTAACAGTAACTTGCACCAAGCGTGGTACAGTGGGCGGAGTGGGTAGACTCCATCCATAGGCAGCTCTTGCTGCTAAGTAAAGTGGGGGGTAAGAGCAACTTTTTTGTCATGACCTGGGATTCCAGGGATTAGAAGTTAAGGCGGACCAATCAGGCTCAGTTTAAGTATGCGATTTAGCATTTTTTGTAGTGACTTTTTTCCATTCCCGTTCTATGAGGTGTGGGGTGCTAGTATTCGGAATTTCCCCGTCGGGGTCTGGGAGGATGTCCCATTCTTTTAGCAGGGATATCCCTTTTTCCATGGAAGCTATCGTATAAGTGTGGTTGTCTTTGGTGATGATTAGCTTTGTGGGGTAACCCCATCTGTATGCAATTTTGTGGCTCCAGAGAACATTAGTCACCATATTTAGGTTCTTCCTTTTCTAAAGTGTATATTGTGACAGATCAGCAAAGAATTGTAGATGCTGGTATTGTGAGGGGATTTGGTCTTGTGTCCGTATAAGTGACATAAGAAGTTCTTTCACATGAAAGAAATATAGGTGGAGGAGTACATCCCTGGGGATGGCTTGGGGAGCCCGTGAATTCTATTAATGGTGATGTCTAAGTCAGTGAGACCGGGTGAAAGATTTTTTAAAAGGGTCACTGCATAGAGGTACAGTTCAGATTGCTGTATGGATTTGGGGATCCCCCTTATTTTTAAATTGTTCCTTCTGGACCTATCCTCCAGGTCAGCTAATTTAGCTTTGATCCATTCATAATCTTTTTCCCTCTCATCATGAGCATCAACCAGATTGTTAATTGATTCTGCATATTCCTCCAACTTGGATTCAATATGATCCACTCTGTTCCCCTCTGCTTGCACTTCCTGATTAAATCTGTTCATACAGGTAGCCATGATTGAATAGTACTGCATAAAGACAAAAGCATGTCCTTTAGCACTGTATCTAACACAGGCTGGTTTTGAGTAGGAAACGTTTCTATGGGTTCTGGCATCTCTCTGGTATGCTCTCCTGAATCTGATGCAGGACTCCTCGCTGGGCCCAATCCACTGCCATCCAGCCTGGGTTTAGACTTGGCAGGGCTGTTGGTAGATGGGGAGGGAAGGTATGAGCCCTGGCTAGCTGGGGAGTAGCTTTTGGATGGAGGATTACCATTTTTTTGAGGCCCTCGTGTGTGGGGAATCTGCCGGCAGTGTACAGGCCTTGGCGCCATTTTGGTTGCCTCCGTCCATGCCCGTGGTAAAGAAGTCCATGAGCTGGGGGTTCTGATCGCCTTGCTGCTTGCTGGACATGTTCCCCGAGGTGTCCTGGGCTGGATCACCATTGTTTTGGGGTGTTTGGTGTCCCGATCGGTGTTACTATGAGCCGCTATTTCCCTGGTGTGCCAGAGCTCCTGAAATAAGCTACCATCCGGCTTTCGCATCAGGCCACGCCCCCCCCCGATATGGACATCTTTTAAGATATGTATGTAAATGTCATAAAAATGGTTGACCTGTGTGTGAAATCTTTGAAAAGCCTTTTTAGTAAGTATTGAGTAGAAAATTCTAAAATACCATCAGATTTTCACAGTGCAAATTGGAAAGCATGGGTGAATCAGGAAAATAGTGGAGAATCTGCACATCTCTAATCAGCAGTTCATAACATGCACGTTCTACCTAACATTCAGTTTTTACTTGCTGAAAACAGATAATGTTAATTTAACTCAAAAACTTTAGCATATGAATAGATACCCTGTGAGAAAGGCTTATTTTTTTGTATAATTATTTGGCCCCACATTCTGATGCTTTTAACATGCCTAAAAGGGGAGACAGCAAAAGGTACTTAAAATGTCAAAATTGCAATAAATGTCCCTTAATGCAAAATGTGAAGTGGAACCATTCAAACATTTTTACAATAAAAAAAAAAAAAGGTAGTTATGGCAACAACATTGGTAATGGTAATGTACTGAAACACAGCTTGTATGTGTGAAATAGGAATGGAATACTTAAAATAAAAATAATGCATCTAACCTGTTGGCTTTCAGTAGGTGATGTTTTGCCTGTAAAATTCCTGATAACCCATCTAGTAAAAACAATGGGACAGGATTTTATCTCTGTGTATTATATACAAAAGCAAATTGGGGTTTTGTATTTTTTGCCTGTATCTTCAACATCTCTATCTTGCTATCTTTTTCATGACGGCTCTTGTGACACAGGTTTTCTTGAGGAATTTATGTAATGATTTATGAAAGGGAAATAGTTTTAGAAAGAAACATTTATTATGTTGTCCATGGGTGTCTAGTACCAGCTTTACAACCTCAATGATATGTGTATAGTTTCTTTGAACATGCAGATAGATTATCTCTGTATAGGGTTTGATTGATTGCTACAGAAAGCAATCTTACATGTTATTTTATGATCAGCACTTTCTCTGTTTATTTCCTATTTGATTAAAAGGTATATTGGTGCTGAGATTGCATAGATGATGCCTAGATGTTCTGAATATGTACAGTTGAAAGTGTGAGTGTCAGGGCTGGGCTCAGCCCTTCACTCTCTGAGCTGGCCACTCAGCTGTTGGCTAATTGCCAGCTCCTGTCTCTCCACAGTTACTCAGCTGTTGATGATATCCTGCTTGTCAGTCCTGCGTACTTAAGCCGTCCAGCCCAGAGGATCTCTGCCTTTGTCTTGGTCAACATCTCCTGTGTTCCTGTTGAAAGACTTGCTTGGCTGACATCCCTTTGGGCTTCAGATCCTGCTTGCTGTTTCACTAAACTGATCCCTGACCTTCTGGCTTGGCTGACTATCTGTTCCGGTTACCGAACCATTGGGTAGGTTTTGACTACGTTTGTACTATTTACTTTTATTATTAACCGATTCCCGCTCGCTGGCCATCAAATGATGGATGGGCGGAGCCGCTCTCGTTCTGGGTGGACGTTATATGATGGCCCTCCCGAACAACCGCTCTCGAGCACCCCTGGGGGCACGCAACGTGGTGCTCGTGGCCGCGCCGTGTTGCAGGACACGGCGGGACCCTGTCAGGGAAATAGGCACATCCCTATGCACAGTTCCGCAAGGTTAGCAAACCAGTAAGGGCAAGGTCGTGCTAACGCGCATCAGTGCACATGGATGCACAATATCTCTACTAGGCAGATGCCTGGCGCCATGATCGGGCGGACGCGCGTGCGCGACAACACCACAATCGTACGAATGCGCACACGAACGGTGCACGCACGACGTGACACAGGTGCCTTGTTTATTTAAACGCTCCACTGACACTGCCACATTGCTGGATTATCATCAGCTCTTCCTGTGTACCTGTATTTGTGATTCCTGCTTACCTGATCTCCTGTGCACCGACCCGGATTGTTGATCCGCTACTCCTGTCCTCCTGGCTCTACCTACCAGCTTGCTTTCGACTCTTCCTGCCTGCTTCCTGCATCTGACCCCGGCTTGGCTAATGGACTCCGCATACCTCTGTCTCCTGTACCTGGATTTGTAGATTGGGTTCTTGGACTGTCTTATTGTGTTTGACCCCCTGGCCTGGCTTCTGATTTGCTATTGGACTTCCACTTGGTCCTCTTCTCTGGACCTTTAAGCACATTGCCTCCAGTGACTTTGCTCTATCAAGTTCCTGACACCAGCTTCTACTTCCAGGCAACCCGTGCTTCTGTGGGCACCGCATCCCTGTGTCATCTTCAGGGTTGTGCTGCACTCGGCCGCAAGGGGAGCCCTCCCAGCATCTCGGCCTCCTACCAAGATCCTGACAGTATGATCCAGCCATGTCAGAGGCCAACTGAGGTGACTCCCCGATGAAGGCTGTTCTCCAGCAGATCATGGCTCTTACCCCAGTCATCCAGAAGCTTAAGGAGGAATACTTCTGATAGAAGGAACGTCTGCAGCACCTACCAGAGTCACCTATTCTCTCAGTTCAAAGCCCGCCTTCAGCGGCAGCTACTGGGTTTTTGGCCCCTCCGGAACCACGAGTCCCAGCGCCAGAATGTTTCCATGGCGATCAAAGGAAATTCAGGTCCTTTAAGAATTCCTATAATGGCAAAAAACAAGTAAAAATTTGCGCTGAACTGTAAAAAGCAAGCGGCCAGCAAAGTTCATAGATAAACAAAAAGTCACATGCATAAAAATTATTGCGGCGCTGAAAAGTTCAAAATGAAATTAAAGAGTGGGAGGAATCCAATCACCAAATATATTGTGCAGATGTAGAAAGAGTCACTCGTCACCACGTGGTAATGTAGTCTGCTTACCAGAAGGTGTTAAGGATTAGGCATAGATGATAAATTCTCAATAGCATCCAGCAAATCCAGCCCACTGGAACCCCTCATCAGACCACAACATCCGTGGGCTTTCCTTCACATATAAACATCTCCCAATGGTCACTTCAGAATTAGGCATTCAGGCATGTAGTCATCATATATCAGAGAAAAGAAAATGAAGGACCCATAGTGAAGCCCGTAATGATAGATAAAAAAACTTTTATTGTAGTAACTTACAGTTGAAGCTTAAAACAGCATGCATCAATGATAGGAACAAACGGCTGCAGCAATCAGCGTACGGATGTCAGCCTGCCTGACATGTTTCATCATAACAGATGTCTTCAGAGGCATGGCTACAGCTACAACCGCACGCTATATATATTGTATGGTTAGTGGATAGATCAGAGGGGATATAATCAAACTCATCACTAACAGCTGGGTAAGATGTGTGTCTTGTGCAGCGCGCCCTGGTGCTGACAGGATAAACCTGGTTAGCAACTGATGATGCGCCATGCAGGCCTATCAGAAAAAAGAGAGGATAGGAACAAAAAGAGGGTGGCAACAGATGACAAAGTGCCACCTCATTGGTTAACCTATCTCTCAGTGAACAGAAAAATTGAAAAATGCCAGATAAGCATGAACAGGCAACGAGGAAGAACGCCGGCTTTGCGGTCCGGCTCAGGGACATGAAAAAGGCTAAAAATGTATTTTTAATTGATCAGACAAAAACCTGATATCATATAACTCAATATACAAAATAAAAAAATGGAATAGAATTAACACCCGCACAGATAAGCTATGAAATTAACGCCTGTCATGCAGTATAGATCAGAGGCATAGAAAAAAACGCAAGACTTTGTATAACATATCAGTGCCTGCATGGGAAAAAACACTAACCTATGTATAACAAACCAGCGCCTCACATGCAACTAAGCAATAGACATTGTGAATGCGATTAATCGCACACAATTCAATAAAAATACATGCATGCAATATACATCAATACATGTGTTAAATTCAATACAGATGATTGTAAACATCATTTAAAAGATATTGTTTTTAAAAAACTGACCTAGACCCAAGATTTGCAAATAAATAAAGGAGAAAAAACAAAAAAGAAATAAAACAAATAAAGGAGTGTATCGATGCTAACTGTTATTAATGAAGCTATTAACATCCCACTCTACATTTAACCCATGTGGCGTATAGCATTTGAGGGTGTGTATCCATCGCGTTTTGCAATGGATTTCGCGATTATATCCCCTCTGATCTATCCACTAACCATACCATATATATAGCGTGCGGTTGTAGCTGTAGCCATGCCTCTGAAGACATCTGTTATGATGAAACATGTCAGGCAAGCTGACATCCGTACGCTGATTGCTGCAGCCGTTTGTTCCTATCATTGATGCATGCTGTTTTAAGCTTCAACTGTAAGTTACTACAATAAAAGTTTTTTTATCTATCATTACGGGCTTCACTATGGGTCCTTCATTTTCTCGGATATATGATGACTAGGTGCCTGAATGCCTAATTCTGAAGTGACCATTGGGAGATGTTTATATGTGAAGGAAATCCCACGGATGTTGTGGTCTGATGAGGGGTTCCAGTGGGCTGGATTTGCTGGATGCTATTGAGAATTTATCATCTATGCATAATCCTTAACACCGTCTGGTAAGCAGACTACATTACCACGTGGTGACGAGTGACTCTTTCTACATCTGCACAATATATTTGGTGATTGGATTCCTCCCACTCTTCAATTTCATTTTGAACTTATCAGCGCCGCAATAATTTTTATGCATGTGACTTTAAGAATGCCTGTTACTTATACTTTGCCTTGCAACCACAGACTTTTTCCAGTGAAACAGTCAAAGTAGGTTTCACTATCTTCTTACTACGCCGTGAGCCACAGACCTGGGCCCATGGCCTGTTGGAACAAAGTAGCCCTGTCATTAACACTGTGGACCAGTTCTTTGAAATTATGGCAAGGTTATATGATGATCCCCTATGGGTAGCTACTGCCGAAGCAACTCTATATTACCTTCATCAGGGCCAGCGCCCTGCGGAAGACTATACAGTAGAATTCCGCACATGGTCTATAGACTCTGGCTGGAATGAGGTGGCATTAAAATACCAGTATCAGATGGGGTTGTCTGAGGCCCTCAAAGATGAGCTAGCCAGATTACAGGTTCCCTCCACACTAGAAGATCTCATCCAGCTAAAGATTTAGCTCAACAGACGCTTACGGGAACGTCAGGTTGAACGTGATCAAGCATCTTGCTCTACCCAGACACTGCCTCAAATCCTGCATCAGCCCCCATACAAATTGGAATGTTCTGTCCAGCATTAACCTCTGAGGTGAGACTTCATCGCCGACAGGCGAACCTTTGCTTCTACTGTGGGGAATCAGGACATTTCATAAACAACTGCCCCACAAGACCAAAAAAAACTAACCCTCCGTACTCCGGTCTATCTTCAAGTAGTCAAGTCTTCTTCTGCTCATATTTCACTCCCTGTTACATTACTAATGGCAGGCAAAGAAGTTCACCTCCAAGCAATACTGGATTCCATGGCGTGTAGTTGTTTTTTGGACTCGGCCTTAGCTAAGAATCTTGCTATTCCACTGAACCATAAGAAACAGAGACTGACAGTCCATCTGGCTGTCAGCTCCATGCCAAGGTTATGTCACCCAGGAAACCGTACCTATCCTTACCATTACCAATTCAGGTCACCAGGAGTTTCTTAGATTCGATGTCTTAAGTTCCCCTATGTTCGCGGTCATCCTGGGAATTCCATGGCTACAAGCACACAATCCCCAGATTGATTGGTCCAAGAAGGAGGTACTCTTTACATCTTCCTATTGCCAACAACATTGTTTGGCCCCTGAATCCAAGGACTTTTCCAGTTGCTTGACTGTACAACCCACACCCAGTCCGGATCCTAATATACCAGCAGCTTACCTGGAATTTCTTGACGTCTTTGATAATAAGAAAGCAGACACCTTACCGCCACACCATCCCTACGACTGTCCCATCGAGTTACTGCCAGGAGCTACTATTCCCTTTGGTCGTATATTCCCCCTTTCTGAGACTGAGCTTGAGACCCTGAGACAATATATTGACGAAAACCTTGAAAAGGGATTTATCTGTCCTTCTTCCCCTGCCAGTGCCGACATTTTCTTCATCGAGAAGAAGGATAAGACTCTGAGACCATGTGTGAACTACAGGGAATTAAACAAGATTACCCTTAAGAACCGCTACCCGCTCGCGCTCATCCCCGAGCTCTTTCAAAGGTTCCGTACAGCACACATCTTCACCAAACTTGACCTCCGTGGTGCTTATAACCTCGTCCGTATCCGAGAAGGGGACGAGTAGAAAACAGCATTCAGAACAAAATTTGGACATTTTGAGTACCTAGTCATGCCGTTTGGGTTGTGCAATGCCCCAGGGACTTTTCACCAATTCATAAATGATATCTTCCGGGAGCACTTAGATCACTTTGTTGTCGTCTACCTCAACGACATTCTTATTTATTCAGCCACCTTAGAACTCCACAGAATATATGTTAAGAAGGTACTGTGCATCCTCAGATCCCATGTTATTCATTGAATCTGAAAAATGTGATTTCGAAAAGACTTCAATTAAATTCTTGGGACTTATCATCACCACAGGTGGAATTGTCATGGATCCTCAAAAGGTGAAGTCTATCCTTGACTGGCCGGCCCCATCTGACAGGAAGGGTGTACAGAGATTCATCGGCTTTGCGAACTTCTACAGAAGATTTATAATGATTTTCTCTACCATTGTAGCACCCATTACTCAGACCACCCGCCAACATACCAAGTTTCAGTGGTCCACAGCGGCACAGTCTGCCTTCGACCAGCTTAAGACCTTCTTCACTTCTGCCCCAATTTTACAACACCCTGACCCCACTCTACCCTATGTCCTGGAAGTCGACGCCTCCGAAGTAGCCACAGGGGCGATTCTATCTCAACGTCAGGGTCCCAAGGCATTACTGCATCCCATGGCCTTTTCCTCGCAGAAAATGAGCCCTCCAGAGAGAAATTACGATGTGGGGGATCGGGAACTTTTAGCAATTAAGACGGCTCTCGAGGAATGGAGGTATCTCCTGGAAAGTGCCACTCATCCCATCCTGATTTTTATGGACCATAAGAACTTAGAGTACCTCCGCATGGCCAAACGCTTGAGACCCCAACAGGCTCGATGGGCTCTATTTTTCTCTAGGTTTAACTTCCACATAACCTATCACCCAGGGTCGAAGAATGGACAGGCAGATGCCTTATCCCTCCATAGATGCAGCTGATAGAATGGTGAGAAACAAGTAAAAATATAGCAGAGGACAATCAGCGCAAACTAAACGTAATAATGAATGCAAGCTGGACACTTAAAGGATTCACCAACCTCAATAGCAAATAACTAAACAAATGAAAGTGCAGCGCAAACTGTTAAAAGCATTAAATAAAAGCATTAAATAAAAAGTCCATCTAGTAAGACATATATTAAATTCTTCTTGGCACAAACAGACTGGTCCCCTTTTCCTGCATCTCAGATGTCAAATACAAAATCGTATGGGTTTGTATCTTCACTGTGCAAATCCCGCATCCTCTGGTGTCAGATCTGACCATTCCCATCACTGACTGGTCAGATCTGACACCAGAGGATGCAGGATTTGCACAATGAAGATACATGTGATGAGTTCCCAGGTTACGGCTTCACTTCAGATATACTGTTAGACCGACCACCGCAGACGAGATCTAAGGCAGCTGCCCATCAGATATTCATCCAGGCGTGTCTGACCCCCTGTAATTAAGGGGTCCATCCTTTCCGGTAAGCGTACCCATACGATTTTGTATATGACATCTGAGACGCAGGAAAAGGGGACCAGTCTATTTGTGAATTACTAGATGGACTTTTTATTTAATGCTTTTATTTAATGCTTTTAACAGTTTGCGCTGCACTTTCATTTGTTTTGTTAGATGCCTTATCCCGGATGTTCCCGGACACACCTGAAGAAATTGCACCCAGTACAATTTTGTCTCCATAAAACTTTCTATTAATCCAACCTGACCTAAGATCCTCAATTGAGCAGGCCTCTAGTCAGTGTATGGAAGCAGAAGTCTCCTCCCTGAGAAGTCAAGAGGGACTATGGCACCAAAACAAGATTTTCATTCCTCAGCAAGCCAGACTACTACTAAGACCTTTCATTACCATCAGCTAGCTGGCCACTTCAGGGTCCGAAAAACAACTGAACTTGTTCAGCGGTCCCTATGGTGGCCCACTTTGAGATCTGATCTGATCATCAGTGCCCTGATTAGAAATTAAGTGCCAGCAATGCCAGCAATGTATGCCCACCACTGCCAGCAATCAGTACCAATCAGTGCCCACAAGTGCCAGCAATCAGTGGCTATCAGTGATGCCAGGGTTTATCTCAATGATATCCTCATATTTTCTAAGTCCCTGGAGAGCTACCATGCAGATGTTTGTCATGTGCTTTAGAAACTAATAGAGAACAATCTCTATTGTAAATTAGAGAAGTGCAAGTTCCATCGTGAACAGGTTAAATTCCTGGGCTATGTCATTTCCACTGCTGGCTTTTCAATGGACCCAGAGAAACTTTCAGCAGTCCTACAGTGGCCCCGACTCATGGGCTTACGTCCTCTGCAGCGTTTCCTGGGCTTTGCCAACTATTATCGGAAGTTTATGCGTAACTTCTCGTCTCTGGTCAAGCCCCTGACTGATATGACCAGAAAGGACGGTAACCCACAGAGTTGGTCTCCATAGTCCATTATGGTTTTTGAGAGTCTCAAGGATGCCTTTGTTTCTGCTCCTATGTTGGCACATCCTGATCCTACGTTACCTTTTATGCTTGAGGTTGATGCTTCTGAGACTGGTGATGGCGCCCTTCTGTCTAAACATCCTACATCTGAGAGCGCTATGCATCCCTGTGGCTACTTTTCCAAGAAATTGTCACCTGTGGAGTGCAATTACGAGATTGGTGACAGAGCTGTTGGCGATCATTTTAGCCCTGAAAGAATGGAGACATCTCCTCGAAAGTACCACTGTGCCGGTTCTCATTCTTACTGACCATAAGAATCTCACATTCTTGTCTTATCCTTATGGTGTTGACTGGTTCTCAAAAATGCGTCATTGTATTCCACTCAAGAAGTTGGCCACTTCTAAGGAACTGGCTTCCATTTTTGCTCGGGAGATCTTTCGCTTACATGGGCTACCCAAGGTGATTGTCTTGGACAGGGGTAGTCAGTTTGTGTCCCAGTTCTGGCGAGCCTTTTGTGCACAATTGGGAATTCAGCTTGCTTTCTCCTCTGCATATCACCCGCAGTCTAATGGGGCAGCAGAACGAGCCAATCAGTCCTTGGAGCAATTCCTACGTTGCTATATTTATGACCATCATAACAACTGGTCAGACCTCTTACCGTGGGCAGAGTTTGCTCACAATAGTGCCTTGAAATCTGCTTCCCAATTGTCCCCATTTATGGCCAACTATGGTTTCCAACCTTCCATGTTGCCTGACTCATTTGTTCTGCAGAGTATTCCTGCATTAGAGGAGCATCTCCATGGTCTTCATTCGACTTGGGCACAGGTCCAGGAGGATTTGCGACATACTAATGATAGGCACAAACTCCACACTGACCGCAGACGAGAGCCTGTGCCTTCCAACCAGGTTGGGGACAGGGTCTGGCTGTCATCTCACAATCTCCGACTTTGTGTTCCCTCACAGAAGTTCACACCTTGGTTTATTGGCCTTTCCGTATTCTTCGTAGGATTAACCCAGTGGCTTACGCATTAGATCTTCCTTCTAATATGCATATTTCGAATGTATTTCATGTCTCCTTATTAAAACCTTTGGTCTGCAACCGCTTTACAACCTTGGTACCACATCCTCACCCTGTACAGGTTGAGAACCATGAGGAGTATGAAGTACAGTCCATTGTTGACTCCCGTAGGTTCCGTGGGCGCATACAGTACCTGGTGCATTGGAAATGGTATGGTCCAGAGGAACGCTCTTGGGTCTCATCTTTGGATGTTCATGCCCCTGTCCTCCTCCGTGATTTCCATAGACATTTTCCCCTCAAGCCTGGTGGTCCTTCGAGGGGGAGGGGTCGTTGAGGAGGGGGTACTGTCATGGCCGAGCTCAGCCCTTCCTTCTCTGAGCTGGCCGCTCAGCTGTCGGCTAATAGCCAGCTCCTATCTCTCCACAGTTACTTAGCTGTTGATTATATCCTGCTCATCAGTCCTACCTACTTAAGCCGTCCAGCCCAGAGCATCTCTGCCTTCACCTTGGTCAACATCACAGAGACTATCTCCTACATTCCAAGACTTGCTTGGCTGACATCACTTCTGGCTCCAGATCCTGCTTGCTGTTTCACTACACTGGTCCCTGACCTTCTGGCTTGGCTGATTACCCATTCTGGTTACCGAACTATTGCCTATGTTTGTTCTATTTACTTTTATTATTAAAGTGTGATTTTTTTTTTTTTTTTTTACAAATGACGTTCTTTATTGAAAGGTTGTACATAAATACAGGATAATATATTCGTGATGCAAATAGTAGGTAAATTAAGAACAATACAGATGACAAATTTAAAAGGGCCTTCTATACACAAATAACATCTTGGTTATGGAACGGATATATAAGTATGTAAACATTACCGGTTCACCTTTTTTAGCTTTAGTTGTAGCAACCTACGGGTAATATTAGCTCTCTATCTTTATTTTAATCGGGTGGAGTGTCATCTAGTTCATCCCAGGTGGATGCCTCATTCAGCTAAGCATCCCAGATCTTTCCGTACTTTGTTGGGCATCCTCTCTGGGCATAAATTTCTTTTTTATAAGGCAGCACAGGGTTGATTGAGGCAATCCATTACCGAATAGTAGGTGGGGCCGCCCTAAGCCATTTCCTTGCAATGAGTAATCTGGCGATAAACAGCATTTCTTGTAAAAACATTTGGTGAAATTTATCAGAGTCAGGATTTGGGAACACCCCCAATAAACATTGTTTAGGGCACAATGTTAGGGGGGAGCCCATTTTGTCATGGATAAATTTAATGATCTGGGGCCAATAATCCTGTATCATGGGACAAGACCATAGGAAATGAAAAAATGTTCCATGGGATCCTGCGCATCTTGGGCAAACTGGGTTGTAGTTATCTCTAAATTTGGCTAAACGCGAGGGGGTCAGATAAGACCTATGCAATATATATAATTGTGTGAGATGGTCTGAAGTCTTATGAGAAACTTTTTTGCAAGCGTCTAAGACTTTCTCCCATTCCTCTTCCTCAATCTCACTCACATCTCCAACCCAACGGTCCTTCAACTAATAAGCTATCGCCACCGCAGTAGGACGCTGAAGGCAGGAGTAGAATATAGAAATCAATTTTTGATGGTCAGAGCCACTTATCATGGCCAGGATATCCAATTGCTCCAGGTTTGGAGGGGATTCACGAAATTGGGTTTGGAGAGCGTGGCGGAGCTGGAGGTATCGGAATGCATGAAGTTGTCAAGGCTGAAGTCGTCTTTCAGTTGTTGGAATGATTTAAAAATATCTCCGTTATACATATCTGCTAAGTAAACCACCCCACTAGTGATCCATAGATCACGGTCCGGTAAGTGTAATAACTCGGGTAGGCACGGATTATTCCATAGTGGTGTCTGTTTATGTGTTGAGGGGAGTTTAAGTTTACGTCTTACTACAGCCCATATCCTGCAGTGATTATATAACAGGCCCTTGCGGTCACCGAAACTTCCGGCCTCGCCAAGGTCTCTTAGAATGAGCTGGAAGGGGTGAGTGTGTGTTCGCGTAACTTGAGAGCTTATTAGAGCCATATACCATTCTTTGTCTCCTTTGTCTAGGTGGAAAAAATGGGACAATTGTGCTGCCAAGTAATATAAGTTAAAGTCTGGCAACGCTGTGCCCCCTAAATCAGTAGGGTTCTTCAGCACTTGCCAGGACAATTTATGACGTGTTTTGCCCCACACAAATGTATTTAAAATGGCTTCCAAGGATTTAAATATGCTCAGGGGTATATAGACTGGGACGTGCCATAGGACATACAGAAATTTGGGTAGCAGAATCATTTTTGTCAAGTTTACCCGACCCATGACTCCCAAAGGTAATCTGGACCACATCTGTGTTTTATTCTTTAAGACCGTGAATAATGGTTCCAAATTTAGTCTAATATAATCCTCTGAAGAGCGTGTAATCGTAATACCTAGGTATTTCATCTCACTAACATGGATTAGAGGGGAAGAAGCCTGCATCTCCGATGGGGCCCCAATATCTAAAGGGAGGATCTGGGATTTCTCCCAATTAATCCGTAGTCCTGAGTAGTTCCCGAATTGTTTTATAATTTCAAGGGCCGTTATTAGAGAGTGTCCTGAATCTTCTAGGTACAGGAGCATATCGTCCGCATATAAACTGATTTTTTCAACCAGGTGTCTTCGGCTCAGATCCCTGACCCCTGGGTGTTCACAAAGCGATGTTGCCAGAGGTTCTACCGCCAGGGCATAAAGTAAAGGGGAGAGGGGAAAGCCCTGTCATGTGCCCCTGGCCAACGGGAAATCCTCCAAGATTTTACCATTGACCAGGATCCTGGCACTCGGAGTCTGGTAGAGAAGCTGAATCCAATGGATAAAGTTAGGCCCGAATCCAAACCCGACCAGACATTCCCAGAGGTAGTCCCATTCTACAGAATCGAACGCTTTAGCGGCGTCCAGGGAGACCACCACTCTGGAATCTGTCTGGTCATGGCTGGCCTGCAAATTCATATACAGCCTGCGTAGATTAAACGCCATGTTTTTTGCAGGCATAAACCCAGTTTGGTCGGGATGTATAAGATTCAGGATCACCTTATTTAATCATAGTGCCAGGACCTTGACCAAAATTTTTATGTCCAATTGTAGTAGGGAAATGGGATGGTAGGATTTGGGAAGTGTCGGGACTTTGCCTGGTTTGGGTATGAGTACAATAAATGCCTCACTCATCGATTTAGGGAGGGAACCTGATTTGAATATGTGTGTAAATAGCACATGGAGCTTGGGAATTAATATCTCGCTATAGGTAGTATAAAATTCTAGGGGGAGACCATCAGACCCGGGGGCTTTTGAGGGGGCAAGGTGAGAAATTGCATCTGCAATGTCATCCTTGGTGATGGGGGCCTCCAGCATCTCTATTTGAGTAGGGGTCAAGTGATTAAAAGTCACAGTGGATAAGAAATCCGCTATCTCCTGTCTAGAGTTGTTTGTGGTGGACGAGTATAGGAAAGAGTAAAAGGAGCAGAACACATCGGCCACTTTGTCTGGATCCTGTATCACGGTGCCCGTATTATCTTGTAGGGCGACTACAGTGGGCGATTTGTGCTCCATGTGGGCCAAGTAGGCCAGCAGGCACCCTGCACGTTCCCCACACTCATACACTTTCTGTTTAGTGTAAAATATTTTCCTTTCCGCCCTTTCAAAGTGAAGTCCGTTCACTAAGCGAGCTTGCAATTTTACCATATTCGCTGTCTCAGGAGAGGGGCTGTTTGAAAAAGTTTTTTCTATCTCTGTCATTGCTTGTTCAGCCTGTTGAATAACTTGGTTGGAAGTTTTTTATATCTAGTTATATGTTGTGATAATAACATGCGGGTATGGGTCTTAAAGCATCCCATACAGTATCAAAAGGGGTTGAGCCTACATTTGTTTGAAAGAAGAACTCCCACTCCTCTCCCATATTATCTAAATCTGGGACAACCGAAAGCCAGAAGGGGTTAAGTCTCCAGGCATAAGAGGAGGAGGGGGAGTTCTATCCAGCATGGGGCATGATCCGAGAGGATACGTGGGGAAAAACCTGCTCCTTTTAGACTCGGCACCAGGGAATGAGACAACAGGATTAGATCAATACGTGACATAGTATTATGTGTCACAGAAAAACATGTAAAAGCTTTAACTGTGGGGTAACAATGCCTCCAAGCATCCACCAGCCCTATCTCACTCATGAGTTTCCCAAATCTCGTAAGAGAGGGTGTACAGTCAGTTGAGGATGTCTGGGAGAGTCTGTCTAAGTTATTATCCATTATTGCATTAAAATCCCCCATCCACAATACCGGGATCATTGGGAATTGCGCCATGAACGCCAGCCCCTCATTAATAACACTGAACTGCAATGTAGGGGGGATATATATCGCAAGAAGCAGAATTTCCAGTCCGTTCAGCCTGCAATGTATAAACAGGAACTTGCCCTGAGGATCAGACCTCAGTGACAACCGAAAAAATCGTGCTGTTTTGGCCACTAGGAGCGCAATACCTCTAGAGTAAGCTGAGTATGGGGCCTGATACACCCAACCCACCCATGGCTTTTTAAGAGATAGCAATAATTGACCAGTTAGATGGGTTTCAACCAATACCATAATATCTGCGTGTTGTGCTTTGAGATATGCCATGGCTACATTTCGCTTGGGTTTAGCTCTAAGGCCTTGGAAATTCCATGTTAAACATTTTAAAGTTGATATGCTAGTGGAAACAATTTATGGACATGTCTCCCAGCCTGCATCCTCCGGTCCCAAAACCGAACCATGGGTGCACAACACAACTGGGAGACATGAGCTGAGTAACCATAATCAACGTGAGCGAAACATGCCCCTGTGTGTCTGCAATCAGTAGCATTGCCTGTATACAGATTTATAAAGTTATGCATCTGAATAAAAAGTATAAGAACGATTAACTTGTAATTAAACTTGAAACAACCTGGAACACTTGCGCTGGCCTGGCTGGGTATGTCACATCTTCGGTTCAATTTCACCCTGGAAGTGTGCGCCCAGATAGGCCAGGGAAACATAACTTTTGTTACATTGGTATCAATACATTTCTGAATTGAAACAGCGGGGTCTAGTGGGACTCCCGCGACTAGGGGGATGAACATCCGCTGAAGAGCCAACAACAGTGTGGGGGGCTGCCCCCAGTATCAGGCGCACAGGATAGCATTGTAAAAGATAATAACAAGGAATAAAGATGTGTGCCCAAAAACTGTGCATCCAAACGGGGAATGGCTCGAGGCAGTCTAAGGGGTTTGATGGCTGCAGTGATTCTCTGCCAGTCAGAATAAGAGCCAGGGGGGATGAAACCGGTGTCCAGATTTTAAGTGGGCAGAAGTACCACTATTCCCAATGCGTTTGTACAGGGGACAATAACACTGTACCTCAGTCTGGGGCCTTTTGTAGTAATAACGTGCACGAAGAAGGTTTACATCCTCAGCGCGGCCGTGCTAGGAGGACCAGCATAGGTATCACTCTCCTGGTGGTGGGCGATTGGGAGCAGCTCGGTCGTCCAACCAGGCAAAAACCGCCTTGATATCGGTATCGAAAAAGTGGGTACGGTCGTCTCCCACCACACGAAGCCTGGCGGGAAACAACATGGCATAAGTGGAGGTGAAGGAAAGAACTGCGCTATAATGGGGTAGGTGAGAAAAAGCTGCTAACACTCAAACATACAAAGTTCAAATTAGATAATACAGTGACAGTGTAGCGCTATTAAAAAGTATAAGTAAAAAACTAAATGTGAAACCAAAACATATTGGCTAGACTAAATATAGCTCAGTAAGTAGGTGAAAAAAGTGTCCACAAGAGTGTTGAATGGTATGTCCCTCTGATGGAGGTAGTCCCAATCTTGGAAAAATGGTGTAAGGCTTGTCTGTAGTCAATAACAACAAAACTCGAAAAGTAAATGGGTACTCTTACCAGCTGTGATGGACCCCGAATGTCGTACGACAGAGGGGTCAAACAAGCTTGGGATCTTGTGCTGTATTCATCGGAGGTTGCTCGGGTGCTGGACACAGATGAATGAGACCTGGTTCAAGGTAATATCTTCGGCTCTTGAACCGTGCAGACTCCAAGTGCTCCCCAGCCTGATAGCCGTCTCTGAAGCTGTTCCATGAAGGCTCCAGGAAGTAATCATATAAAACAGAGGAAAGGAGAAGGACTCCAATGGTGCAGGTCAAAAACCAATTGGGTTTATTAAAAAAGTCAAATGGTAGACTCCAAGGTAATAAAAGTGATCACAAAAAACAAGTAACAAAATAGGATAAGAGCAATGTGGAATACAAGAAATGCTGGCCCGACCGGTTTTGACACTAAGGGGTCTTCAACTGGGGCAAAACTGTATCTACTCACATTGCCATTGAATATATACACTAATATGCCAGAGGGGGCGGAGTCTGACGACCAACTGGATGGCCAGTGACACAGGCAAAATGAACAAATTATTAGGTGGCACTAGATAACATATAACTAAATCAATATATGTTACACAAGAGCTTGAAATGAAAAAAGGGGTTTAAATTCTATCAGTAACTGAAAAGGAGGCCGGACATGTGTTCATGAGTTCCAAGCCTCAATGTGAACTCCCATCACATGATAAGCTAGGACCAATGAGGCCTGGTATTCATAGAACAGTACCCAAGGGAGGGTTATACACAGCCGGACATGTGTTCATGAGTTCCAAGCCTCAATGTGAACTCCCACCATGTGATAAGCTAGGACAAATGAGGCCTGGTATTCATAGAACAGTACCTAAGGGAGGGTTATACACAGCCGGACATGTGTTCATGAGTTCCAAGCCTCAATGTGAACTCCCATCATGTGATAAGCTAGGACCAATGAGGCCTGGTATTCATAGAACAGTACCCAAGGAAGAGTTATACACAGCCCAGCATCGGACGTAATACATGTGCAGACCTGAAGCATCGGGATGTGCAACATCACTGCCAAGACAGCTGGGCGGTGTATCGTGAGAGATTTCCCAATCCAGAGTCACTTATAGGATGGTGAAACCTTGTGGTGCGGTCATGTGACATCTAGGTCACATGACCGACTAAAAAAGAGGCCAGATATATGTTAAAAGGATCCAAGCCTCAATGTGAACTAAAGTCATGTGGCGTGTTCCGACCAATGGGACACAGTGATCAAAGAACTGTACCCAAGGAAGGATTTCACATAGCCCGGCGTCAGACATAACATGTGCGCATATCCGAAGCATCGGAATGCACAACGCCACTGACATGATGGCTGGGCGGTGTGTCAAAAATATGAGGTGACACCCTCTGGGGTATGTTCAACTTTCGGTGGGAAAATAAAACTGAATGGAGACAATAAATAAATTTGCACATCAAAACATGGTTAAAACTCTGGTTAGAAGATAAATCTCATAGTAAACGGCAAAGAGAGTCATAAAACAACCTGAGCATGGAATAGATGATATCCAAAATGTAAATGTTTAAATTGATAGGTAAATGATGGTAATAATAAACGTGCCTAACTATGTTTGATAGCGTATGTTTTGTGCAACACACTAGATTGTTAACCACACCATACGCAGTATACGAGATTGTGTATCAATACTTCAATCCCAGAGTCTTAGTTGACAGAAACAGTATTAAGGAAACTCAATATAAGAGCAATGTTGGGTCATTCACTGCTGAGAACAGTAACAGAGAGAATATATGCTGAATGGGGTATGGAGGGGGAGTGGGACAGTTATTAAATGCACTTAGGCCTGGTTGATAAAGCAATTAAGGTCCCACTCCACATTCATACCATGGGGCGTATAACATTTGAGTTCATATATCCAGAATGTCTCGAGTCGAGACACCCCCCCGTAGGCAAGAATCACCTCTCCAGTTAGAGACAAAGCGATCTATAATCTGAAATTGGGTGCCAGTGGGGTCTTTGCCATGATGTTCTAGGTAGTGATGGGATACAGTATGTTTGGGGCATCCCTTTTTAATTTTAGCCAGGTGTTCATTTACCCTAATGCTAAAATTCCTGATAGTCCTCCCTACTTATCGTAATTTGCAGGGGCACGTAATGAGGTAGACTATGTACCTAGTTACACAGGTTGTAAAGTGTTTCATAGAGTATGTACGTGAAGTTACTGTGGACGAAAAAGTGTTGGTTTTTCGTCTACCCAGAACATTATGCAAACAGACATTGCTCCCTCTGCAGGGAAAATAGCTTTTACGTTCGGGGAAAAAGGCCATTCGTTTAGGGGGATCGATGGTATTGGGAGCGATATCGCTCTGTATAGAGCGTGCTCCCCTGAAGGTAACCCCTGCCTTGTCTGGGAGCAAGGGACCCAAAATTCTATCGCTTTGGAGAATCTTCCAGTGCTTACTGATGATCCTCTTCACATCCCTATGTTGGGAAGAAAAGGACGTGAAAAAGGACCATTTCCATTTATCGTTTGTAGCCATCTTGGATTTGGGCTCCAAAAGAGTCGCTCTCTCAATCCTGGAGACCAAACTGATATCTGCATCTAGGTCAGAGGGCTTATAGCCTTTTTCTATGAATCTCCTCCTGAGATCTTGTGATTGGAAAATGAAGTCGCTGTTCTGAGTACAATTGCGCCTTAATCTAAGGAATTGGCCTCGGGGGACAGATTTAAGCCATTGGTAATGATGGCAGCTGTCCACAGGAATGTATCCATTCCTGTCAGTAGGTTTAAAAAAAGTTTTGAGTTCAAGGCGATTGTTAATAGCTGTAATTTCTAGGTCAAGAAAGTGTATGGTCCTGGTGCTGGCCTCGTAATTGAGAAGAATCCCTCGATCGTTGCTGTTGAGAGTAGCCATAAAGGAATCAAGGGAGGCACGGCTGCCCTTCCATAGGAGGAGGATGTTGTCTAGAGCATAGACGACATCCTCCTCCCACTGGGCCATGAACAAATTGGCTAGGCTGCTGGCATATTTGGCCCCCATAGCCACGCCCTTAATCTGTAAAAAAAAGTTACACTGGAACCAAAAATAATTGTGTTTGGTAGCGTATACCAAGAGTTCCATAATGTAGTTAATGTGAATTGGTGGAAGGGATGAGTTTTTCTTAAGGTAATATTCAACGGCTGAAAGGCCCAAATGGCGTGGTATACAAGTGTATAAAGCAGACACGTCGGCCGTAACTAGAATTGCATCATCATGGTATGTTACTTTTTCCAAAAGTCGAATGGTGTCTCCTGTGTCTTTTAGATATGATGGAATGAGTTTTACTAGAGGTTGAAGATAGTGGTCTATATATTTTCCAATCCTAGATGTAACTGAATTGATCCCACTAACAATCGGACGGCCGGGTGGGTTTATAGGATCCTTGTGGATCTTGGGTAGCTGATAAATAATAGGGATACGGGGTGCTGTTGGCACCAAAAACTCTTTTTCTTTTTTATTGAGAATATTCAGAGATAAACCCTCATTGACAATTTCCACCAGGGCTTTCTTATATTTTGAAGTGGGGTCCCCTGGTAGCTGGCTATAAGTGGTATGATTGTCAAGTAACCTCTTCAATTCTTGAACATAGGTTGTTTTATCAAGTATAATAATTCCGCCCCCTTTGTCTGCAGGGCGGATAATAAGATTTTTCTTCTCACACAAGGTTTTCAGGCCTGTCTGAATCTTGGGGTCTTGATAAGTTCTCTTGATAGGTAGCTTCTCCAAATCATCTAATACTAAATTACGGAAAACATTGATGGCTGGAGCCGTGTTGCCAGGCGGGTTAAAAAGGGAAGGAGTAGATAATCCAGAATGTAATATATCACTTGGCGTATGAACCCTAGTAATACTGGTTGGGGTAGAAAGAAAATGTCTCTGTACATTGAGCTTCCAAACATAATTTTGTACATCAATAAACGTGTTAAATTTATTGATTTTTCTAGGTGGAAAAAATTTGAGGCCCTTATCTAGAGTGTGTTTTTCTTCCTCAGATAGTGTAACGGAACTTAAGTTAAAACTGCCTGCTCCTACTGAGTTCTTTTCCTTTTTTTCCGTTGGAGGCGCCACCCCCCTCTGGTGCCTCGTTTGGTTTTAGGCTTCCAGAGTGATTGGGGGTGGGCCCGGGAAAATCCTGATGGTATGATTGTCCTGGATAGTCATGGTTGTAATTGTATGGGATGTCAGAGTACCCCTCATTGTCATGATTCATATATGAATATGAGTCATGGTGAGTCTCATAGGGGTCAGTATCCCGAAGAGGAGCGAACCGATTATGGGTCCGTATGGGGGTGTTGTATTGATAGGCACCTCTCCCATGACCGGATCTGTCATTACGCCGGTTTCTAGGGGGTCCATCAGAGTGGTTGGAGTAATAAGACTTATCCCTGTTTCCATAATAGCCACCCCTATTCTTACTGGAACCCCCTCTGCCTCTATTATAAGAGGTGTATCCACCCCGTGATTGGTCACCTTGATATGAGGTATTTCTTGCCCTGTTTCCAGGGATATGGGTAGTGTCCCTATTCATGGGATATATCGGGGTGGGTGGAGGGGGGGTGGTTCATATGTTAACCTCCTATTTGAAGTTGGGGCAATGGGCTCAGAATATTCAGTTGGTATATTGCATTAAGTGTACCTTGTTTGGCAATGAGTTTTTTCTGCCAACTAAAAACTGAATTGGTCTTATAATCGTTGACATCCCGATTATATTTTTTCTGTTTTTTAGTTCTTTGATCCCTCTCCTCTTTCTCAAGATGATTTCTCAAATTGGTAGAGAGGGAGACATATGCAGGTGTTCCAATAGAGGGAGTAAGTTTTTCTTTTAAATCTCTAATCTCTTTGTCTATCACTAGGAGCCTGGCTCGTTTTCTTTCAATTAAAAAGCCAAGGAGTTTAATACCGGCCTCAATAAAATACTTAAACCATGCATCAGTATCAGATTCACCCTGCTGGGGATGGATCTCCCAGCGTAGGCCCCTTGGGATCATTAGTTCTTTGGTGTATTGCTCCAAAAATGCGACGTCCCACTGGAGGTGTAGTTCAGTGACCATCACATTTTTCAGGCGCATAAAAAGCCCACTGATCTCGGTCTCAATGGTATTGGAAACAAACACCCCATTGGTGTTAAAAGACCTAGATGTCCTATATTCAAAGACATCCATAGGATACAAAATAAAGCAGCAATCAATAGTGTATAAGAATAATAGTGGAGGTGAAGGAAAGAACTGCGCTATAATGGGGTAAGTGAGAAAAAGCTGCTAACACTCAAACATACAAAGTTCAAATTAGATAATACAGTGACAGTGTAGCGCAATTAAACTCTTTGCTCTTGGTATACACTACCAAACACAATTATTTTTGGTTCCAGGGTAACTTTTTTTTTACAGATTAAGGGCGTGGCTATGGGGGCCAAATATGCCCCCAGCCTAGCCAATTTGTTCATGGCCCAGTGGGAGGAGGATGTTGTCTATGCTCTAAACAGACCTGAACTGCTGGTGTGGGCCAGGTATATAGATGACATCCTCCTCCTATGGAAAGGCAGCCATGCCTCCCTTGATTCCTTTATGGCTACTCTCAACAGCAACGATCGAGGGATTGTTCTCAATTATGAGGCCAGCACCAGGACCATACACTTTCTTGACCTAGAAATTACAGCTATTAACAATCGCCTTGAACTCAAAACTTTTTTAAACCTACTGACAGGAATGGATACATTCCTGTGGACAGCTGCCATCATTACCAATGGCTTAAATCTGTCCCCCGAGGCCAATTCCTTCGATTAAGGTGCAATTGTACTCAGAACAGCGACTTCATTTTCCAATCACAAGTTCTCAGGCAGCGATTCATAAGGCTATAAGCCCTCTGACCTAGATGCGGATATCGGTTTGGTCTCCAGGATTGAGAGAGCGACTCTTTTGGAGCCCAAATCCAAGATGGCTACAAACGATAAATGGAAATGGTCCTTTTTCACATCCTTTTCTTCCCAACATAGTGATGTGAAGAGGATCATCAGTAAGCACTGGAAGATTCTCCAAAGTGATAGAATTTTGGGTCCCTTGCTCCCAGACAAGGCAGGGGTTACCTTCAGGGGAGCACGCTCTATACAGAGCGATATCACTCCCAATACCATCGATCCCCCTAAACGAATGGCCTTTTTCCCCGAATGTAAAGGCTATTTTCCCTGCAGAAGATGCAATGTCTGTTTGCATAATGTTCTGGGTAGACGAAAAACCGACACCTTTTCGTCCACAGTAACTTCACGTACATACTTTATAACCTGTGTAACTAGGTACATAGTCTATCTCATTATGTGCCCCTGCAAATTACAATACGTAGGGATGACTATCAGGAATTTTAGCATTAGGGTAAATGAACCTGGCTAAAATTAAAAAGGGATGCCCCAAACATACCGTATCCCATCACTACCTAGAACATCATGACAAAGACCCCACCGGCACCCAATTTCAGATTATAGATCGCATTGTCTCTAACTGGAGAGGTGATTCTTGCCTACGGGGGGGTGTCTCGACTCGAGACATTCTGGATATATGAACTCAAATGTTATACGCCCCATGGTATGAATGTGGAGTGGGACCTTAATTGCTTTATCAACCAGGCCTAAGTGCATTTAATAACCTTCCCACTCCCCCTCCATACCCCATTCAGCATATATTCTCTCTGTTACTGTTCTCAGCAGTAAATGACCCCACATTGCCCTTATATTGAGTTTCCTTAATACTGTTTCTGTCAACTAAGACTCTGGGATTGAAGTATTGATACACAATCTCGTATACTGCGTATGGCGTGTGTAACAATCTAGTGTGTTGCACAAAACATACGCTATCAAACACAGTTAGGCACGTTTATTATTACCATCATTTACCTATCAATTTAAACATTTACCTTTTGGATATCATCTATTCCATACTCAGGTTGTTTTATGACTCTCTTTGCCGTTTACTATGAGATTTATCTTCTAACCAGAGTTTTAACCATGTTTTGATGTGCAAATTTATTTATTGTCTCCATTCAGTTTTATTTTCCCACCGGAAGTTGAACATACCCCAGAGGGTGTCACCTCATATTTTTGACACACCGCCCAGCCGTCATGCCAGTGGCGTTGTGCATTCCGATGCTTCGGATCTGCACACGTATTATGTCTGATGCCGGGCTATGTGAAATCCTTCCTTGGGTACAGTTCTTTGATCACTGTGTCCCATTGGTCGGAACACACCACATGACTTTAGTTCACATTGAGGCTTGGATCCCATTAACATATATCTGGCCTCTTTTTCAGTCGGTCATGTGACCTAGATGTCACATGACAGCACCACGAGGTTTCACCGTCCTATAAGTGACTCTGGATTGGGAAATCTCTCACAATACACCGCCCAGCTGTCTTGTCAGTGGCATTGTGCATCCCGTTGCTTCGGGTCTGCGCACGTGTTATGTCCGATGCTGGGCTATGTATAACCCTTCCTTGGGTACTGTTCTATGAATACCAGACCTCATTGGTCCTAGCTTATCACATGATGGGAGTTCACATTGAGGCTTGGAACTCATGAACACATGTCCGGCTGTGTATAACCCTCCCTTGGGTACTGTTCTATGAATACAAAGCCTCATTGGTCCTAGGTTATCACATGGTGGGAGTTCACATTGAGGCTTGGAACTCATGAACACATGTCCGGCTGTGTATAACCCTCCCTTGGGTACTGTTCTATGAATACCAGGCCTCATTGGTCCTAGCTTATCACGTGATGGGAGTTCACATTGGGGCTTGGAACTCATGGACACATGTCCGGCTGTGTATAACCCTCCCTTGGGTACTGTTCTATGAATACCAGGCCTCATTGGTCCTAGCTTATCACGTGATGGGAGTTCACATTGGGGCTTGGAACTCATGGACACATGTCCGGCTGTGTATAACCCTCCCTTGGGTACTGTTCTATGAATACCAGGCCTCATTGGTCCTAGCTTATCACGTGATGGGAGTTCACATTGAGGCTTGGAACGCATGAACACATGTCCGGCCTCCTTTTCAGTTACTGATAGGATTTAAACCCCTTTTTCATTTCAAACTCTGGTGTAACATATATTGATTTAGTTATATGTTATCTAGTGCCACCTAATAATTTGTTCGTTCTGCCTGTGTCACTGGCCATCCAGCTGGTTGTCCGACTCCACCCCCTTGGAGGACGGATCTCTGGCATATTAGTGTATATATTCAATGGCAATGTGAGGAGATACAGTTTTGCCCCAGTTGAAGACCCCTAATGCCCCGTACACATGGTCGGATTTTCCAACGGAAAATGTGTGATAGGACCTTGTTTTCGGAAATTCCGATGGTGTGTAGGCTCCATCTCACATTTTCCATAGGAATTTCCAACACACAAAGTTTGAGAGCTTGCTATAAAATTTTTCGACAACAAAATCCGTTGTCGGAAATTCCGATCGTGTGTACACAAATCCGACGCACAAAGTGCCACGCATGCTCAGAATAAATTAAGAAACTAAAGCTATTGGCTACTGCCCCGTTTATAGCCCCAACGTACGTGTTTTACGTCACCGTGTTCAGAACAATCGGATTTTCGGACAACTTTGTGTGACCGTGTGTATGCAAGACAAGTTTGAGCCAACATCCGTCGGAAAAAATTCATGGATTTTGTCGGAATGTCTGATCAATGTCCGACCATGTGTATGGGGCATTAGTGTCGAAACCGGTCGGGCCAGCATTTCTTGTATCCCACATTGCTCTTATCCTATTGTTATGGAAATGATTAAGAGCTCCAATCGAGCCCAAGGTTATCTGCTGCTGTCTCTAATTGGAAAGTGTGGCTATGCATGCATATAAAAGTAAACACTCTGAGACACGCTCAGCTCCGTTACTTTTTACACTTCTGATTTATTCAAGGCGGTGCTAATGTTTTATACACACAAATACGTCATTGCTATGTTAGTCTAATAGGTACATCTCATTGGTTAAGATAGAAAAGAAGATGGAGAATCTTCATAACGAGGTTTGGCTGTCCTTGGTTTTATCTTCAGTTCCGCGTTCTCTTGATGTGTGGGATGTAGGGGGTACCCGCCATTTTGAGAAAAATATAGGAACAGAGCTAATCTGTATACTTATATAATGAGTAAGGAGAAAAATATGTATGCACATAAGAAAATAGACATTTTCAGATTATTATTATTATTATTATTATTATTTACATCACATTCCTTCACAATCCCCCCTAAAATGACTATTTTCTCTTTTCTGTCTCTAATACTAAAGGTCCCACTTTGGCCTAGCCCTTCTCCTCAGCAACTCTTTTAGGCTGTATATAGAATTGGGCAGCAACTGTTCACTTCCCTCCTCGATACAGCTGGAGAGGTGCAGTCAGGCGCTATCTATCCCTATAACCCTATAGGATTGTGAGATTATGGACAGGGAGTGACTGTAGAGGAGTGAAGGGTTTGTCATCTTCCATCATAAGGAGGTCCTCTTCTTCTTGTTGGAGAAATGTAGGTGTGCTATTGTCTACAGCCTTGCTCATTAACTTTTTACGAAAGGTAGAATACAGCATACAATCAGGGCTAAAAGAACCAGGATTATTAATACCGTT
Organism: Aquarana catesbeiana; assembly: GCF_042186555.1. Taxonomy (NCBI): domain Eukaryota; kingdom Metazoa; phylum Chordata; class Amphibia; order Anura; family Ranidae; genus Aquarana; species Aquarana catesbeiana. The sequence continues at coordinate 354,158,637 of NC_133328.1, read as the reverse complement.
ACCCGTATCTGGGCGAGCACCTTCTGCCACCCACTCATCCAGCTAAAGTATTGATCCCATGGGTCTGTGATACCTGAGTTCTTCAACTCCAATGACAGATCTTCTAATTTTTTTTATAGCTAAAGTAACCTTACCATTTGGGCCAGTATTATCAGGAATATATGTACAACAGGTTCCCGTTTTTTCCTATGATTTACAAAACACCTCCTTTCCCAGCTAGCACCATGTCTAAGGCCATCCGGTCCTGGAATGTCATGTAGGAAGTGGGGGATAACTGGTCAGCAATTCCCTGGAGGGCATCTTTAGTGTAATTTACAAATCTCTGTTGGTTATATGTGTAGTGTCAGGTCACCTAGAGGCTGGGTGACAGATGCACACCGTTGGGATCAGGAGTGCACCGCAAGGTAGTGGACCCTACGGCTGACTGCTGCGGATTGAACCCTGGGAGGTTCAGGAAGCAGGTCTACTGGATCACTGACACAGATCCCACTGGGAGCTAGAGCATAGATTCCCCAGGGCGCGGAGTCTAAGAGCCAGTAGGTATTCACCAGAGCCTTTAATGGTAAGGATGGACTGCGCTGCAGTCTGGCTCCAGGTCGCGGCCCCCGGGGTCTCACAGCTCACGCTCACGGTAGACTACAGGAGAAGAGGAAGGAGGCAGCAGGCTGGAACATCAGGGTCACAAGCAAACAGGGATGGTCGGGAACACGCCAAAGTCGGTAACAGGAATCAGATGTATGAAACACAGCAAGTACACACAGAGGCTAACACACAATGGTTGATCAGCACTGCTGGCTTGCGGTGCACAGGTTAATATAGGGTTCCCTGATAGGGCCTGGGGTGGGGCCATGCTTAAAGGAGAGGTTACAAAAGCAGTCAGGTGAGGGTCAGCTGGTCTCTAGAGATGAACACATGGAGACAGGTATGCTGATCGACAAACTCTATTGCATAACCATGACATGTAGTTAATCCAATCTACATTCTTGCTGACAGTTGTTATGGGGATCAAAGACTCAAAACCAGCTTTTACCTGGTCCCTGGCTTTAAACTCATCAGGGACCCCCCTTGGAACCCCTATGACATCTATGTATACATGAGGGTCAAAGCTTCCGGAGAGAGCTGCTCGCTTCCTCCTCTGACTGTGTGCTGGGTTAGTGTATGTATCAGGGGTATCTTTGGTTAGGATATGGGGGGGGCATAATGACCTTTGCAAGGGCACATTCACTGGTCAAGATTCCCTCTAGATCCAACAGAAAAAGGATATGCAACACCCGAAAACACGCTCTCCTGCAGTGATAAGCGTGCATTCAGGTGTTCTTCCTGGCCAACTTGACTGAGGTGGCTGTGGTCAGCAAAACTTGGAATGGACCATCATATCTTGGCTCAAGGATCTCCAGACAGTAGTTGGTGTGTTCCTGTATCTGATTCAGGATCTGGAATGGAAGAAAACACCTGGACATGCATTCAGGTTAATTCTCGTGATAATGTGGTTACATAATTAGTCAACACATCAGACTGCAACTGTAACTGTTGTGGAAAGTAACAACCAAGTCTGGGAGCTGAACCAAACAAAATTTCATAATGGGATAGGGCATGTTTCCCCCGGGGATGTGTCTGACACTGAACAGGGCAATGGGCTAACTGTCTGGCCAACTCATGTTAGTCTCTTGGGCCATCTTTAACATCCTGTTTTTTTAGTGTCCAATTCATCCTTTCTACCTTCCCGCTACTTTGAGGGTGGTATGGGATGTGTAGTGCCAACTGAACCCCCAGTGCTGCCCAAATCTCTTTTGTAAGGGTTGCTGTTAAGGCTGGTCCCTGATCTCTCAATATCACCTCTGGGACCCCAAATCTACATACTATCTCACTCGGTAGTTTCTTAGCTGTGGTCCTGGCAGTCATGACCACTTCCACTTGGGCGTTTTCAAATCTGCCACTTCTTGGCACTTGAGAATGATCAATTTGCATCCTCTGGAATGGGGTATAGGGCTTTTGCCAGGTGCTTATTCTGTGTATCCTGGGTTACATTTGGCGCAGATAATGCATGATCTGCAGAAGTTGTCGGTCAGTGGAGTAACTCTTGGTGCAACACTTGTTGATAAGAGAGTTCATAAAAGTCTTTGTCAAGTGGGCAGCTCCATGTGCCCATTGCACCACGGCTGGGTACATACTCCTGGGTAGACAAGGCTTCTTGTTGCACTCGAATAGTCCATTTATGAGAGTTGCTCCTCTCCGTTTCCAGCTTTCCTTCTTATCCAGACTTGTTGTTTCCTGTAGTTCTTTTAGATAAACTCTGTCCACTGGGAAAGTCTGTAAGGTAAGCACGGGGTGGTCTTCTTCTACCACCCTGCTGTCCACTTCCCGTGGACCACCAGCTGTCTGTTTGGCAGCTGAATTGGCTAGATGATTGCCTCGAGCTTCCTTTGAGTTCATTTTGTCGTGTGCTTTTACTCAGAATAGTCACTTGGGTTGGGAGAAGCAAGGCATCAATTTTTCACAGGTGTTCCTGCAGCCGTCAGGAATCCTCTGTCCTAGATAACACCATAATCATGGGCAATGCTGAAAGCATATCTTGAGTCCATATGAATGTTGGCTATTTTTCCCTCTGCCCATTTACATGCTGTAGTAAGTGCTTACAGCTCTGCCTCCTGTGCAGACATCACTGGTGGTAAGGCTTCAGCTTGTAGAACAGTGTTTTCAGTGGTGACTGCGTGTCCTGTGTGGTCATGGGGTGACAATTCAAGACTCTACTCCTCCTCCTCCTTTCCCCCCTCAAGAAGTGGAAGAAGGGTGGTAGGGTTCAGTGTTTGACAACTTAATAGAGTAATGCTGTCCAGTAGGAGGGAACACAGGAGTCTCAAGTGTCTGGTAGTGGACAAGTGTTTCGGCTGGATCTTGGTTGAATATGTCAACAACGTCATGGGGAGCAAGCAGAACGAGGCAGTGTCCGAGGACCAAGTTCAAAGTTTTGTCAAGCAAGGCTTGTGTAGCAAAGCCAGCTCGCAGACACAATAGGCCTCCTCTTGCTACCGCATCCAGCCGACAGGAATAATATCCTATGGGGCGTAGGCTGATGCCGTGTGATTGGGTGAGTACACCTGCAGCATGTCCCAGACATTTGGATACAAAGAGCTTGAGCGTTTTGTCGTAGGCTGGGAGCCCTAGCACCGGGGGTGGCGCACTTAAGGGCTTCAAACTTTAGATATTTCTTCAGGAGACATCTGGAAGGGTCTGATTGCAGAGCATCAGTAGGAAGGCTTCTGGAATCCATGCTCTGCACTAGGAAATTAGTCCAAGGAAAATGACAGGTGTTGAGCACCACTGCAATTTGGGCTTTGAGGCTCTGCAGCCCTGGTTGGCAAGATAGCACAACAGGCTTTCTGAGGTGAGTTCAACAGGGGGTAAGTCAGCTGCACAAAGGAGAAGGTCATCAACATGTTGGAAGAGAATTACTTCCGGGTGTTGTCATGTGTCAAGGATGATAGCCATAGCTTTTGCAAACTGGCTTGGAAAGTTCTGTGCCCCTTGTGGCACATCTGTTTAGGTATGTTGCGTTTCTTTCCGTGGATGAATGCGAAAAGGTACCAGCAGGAGGGGTGAGGGTGGACACTGAAGAAAACGTTTGTAAGGTCCACCTCTGTGAGGTATTTTGCAGTCAAAGGCATCCACAGCAGGTACCTGGTTCTTCTTTAGGGGTTTTCTTCTTGGGGTTATTGTGGTTTCCGGGGCAATGAAGCGCCCTCTTTTAGCTTGACTGAAACTGGTGGCACCTTTAAGTGACCGTTGTCTTCCGGTCCTGTGGACCATAGGCACGCAGGGATTCTGTCAAGTACTTCCTGCAGTATTGAACTTGAAGTTTTTGCTTCATTAAGTGTCATCAGGAGAGGCAGAGAACACAAAGCAGATTAGTCTTCTAAACATAGGGGAGTATGTAACTTCATCCCCCCTTTAGGCGTGTCCTGATTGAGGCCTGTAGTCCGGACAACACATCAGCTCCTAGTAGATTCAAGGGACATGTAGAGGACGCCACAAATCTGGCAAGCAAATCAGGAAGTGGACTGGAGCGGGGCACCCCATCCATTCCCACGCAGGAAACGTGTGTGTCTCTTTTCATAGTGGGAGAAACTCAGATCATCAAAGGCCTGTACGAGTCTAGCATGATACTTCTTCACAGACTCCCCTTTATCTTGGGTAATATCTTGGATTGTGGTGGTCTGATCCGTCAACTTCTCCTTTGCCCAGTCGTGGAGTTGTGCACAGAACTCCACGCCTGAGGTGTAGGAAGTGGCACTTGTCAGGCAGGCATCATTGAAGGCTGTCTGCATAACTGGCCAAAAGACATATCCTGCTTTGATTTGGCATAGGCTGATCAAGTCTCTCCAGGCAGCTGAGTAAGCTTCTTGTATCTGCACTATCCTGTGGTAGAAGGGAATTGGCTGCTTCTCTGGGTCAGGCAGACTTGTCACTAAGGCCGCTGCTTGTGATGGAGTAAAAGCGACATACATCACTGGTGCCCCTTCTGGTAACCGAGACTGTTGTTGGGGCGGGGGCTGGCAAGGGGCACTGTTCTTTACGGTTGCCAGCATGTGTTTGAGATCCTCTCGGAACTGTGAGTCCGAAGCCGGATTTGGGGTTAAATCAGTGGGTGGCCTTGCTGCCTGCTGTTGGGCTTCCCACTCAGACGCTTCTTCATCATTAACATATCTGGCCTGGGAATGTGATGCTTCCGTATTGGGGAAGACAGGTGTGTGGTATGAACCATCCTGGTTTAAAACAGGGAGGGCTGGGTACAGGCTGTTTAAGCTCACTGGGTGTACCAAGATGGCCACCGGCAGGAAGTGCACTGGGATGGGTAGAAAGTGAAGGCATGGGTGCATTAAGATGGCCGCCGGGCTGAGTTGTCACAGTGGGTTGTGCTTGTGTGGTAAGAAAGGAGTGGTTGTTAGACGGAGGGCAGTGCCGTCCCTCCCCTCCTTTTGTTTCAAGTTCAAACATAGCGTGGTAATTTCACATACTGTATCATCAATTCTGTGATACACATACATAATACAATCGCCATCTTTCTTAACTTCCTTTATCCAATTTTCTTTATCACACAGGATTTTTCTCCCTGTTTCTTTAGCAACATAACTTTCGCCACTTCGTTCAACTTTGTTAACTATTTCAACATCTTCTTCTCTTCACAATATCACATTCTTTACAATATCACTTTCTTTACAATATCACTTTCTTTTCTCTCTCTGTTTCTCCGCTAACGGCTTGAGAGGAGAATACGTACAACCAAAGGGTTAATATTCTTTCTCAGTGTTCTTTATCAACAAATTCTTTGGGTGGGGGCACATAAGACTGCGCTCCTAGCTGCTACTGTCTGCTATAACCCTGTAATGTACGGTTAATCTCAGAACAAGAACAAACACATCAGGGGTAGTGAGGAGCAACGGCCCGCGACCCAACAGATCCCCCGGGCAGCCCCCCCTCTGACCTTAACCAGTCCCCAACCCCTCTCGTGTATAGCAAACAGTAAACCACAAATACACTCACGACAGGACATTACACCTGCCACTCTTCGAACTGCAAAATTTCTGCAGGCTAAGATAACCTCAGGGGCAGACAACTCCCCTTAAACCCAGTTAAAGGCTGTCATTACAGTTACTCCCAGAGGCCGACAGCTCATCTGGGGGTGAGACATCTGTAACACTTTCAGACTGCGGGGGGCTCCAGCAGCTGAGATTTCCCTCAAAGGTCCGACAAACCCATGAGTAACCCGTCCTATAACCGACTGCCACAATAACCCATCTCACTCCAGAGGCCGACAGCTCGTCTGGAGATAAGAACACACATGTAGCACTTTTAGACTGCTGAGTTTCGTAGCCCAAAGAATGGCAGACAGTGAACAAATACAGACAGCAGAAACCCATTGGCAGGTTCGTTAAAACAACCTCAGGCGAGGAAATACCTGCCTCTAAGACAGTCTCAGCATACCGACAGAATCCAGCCGTCAACCGAAAGATAAGAAAGTCGTACAGTGGTAAGAATATAAAGAAGACTTACCGGTACTGTCAGGGCTGCGCAAACCCCCGTCTCATCTTTCAATTAACGCTCGAATGCTTATCGCGGTATGGCTTCGACTGTAGCCTGAGGTCCCGGGTTTCGGCACCATCTGTTATGGAAATGATTAAGAGCTCCAATCGAGCCCAAGGTTATCTGCTGCTGTCTCTAATTGGAAAGTGTGGCTATGCATGCATATAAAAGTAAACACTCTGAGACACGCTCAGCTCCGTTACTTTTTACACTTCTGATTTATTCAAGGCGGTGCTAATGTTTTATACACACAAATACGTCATTGCTATGTTAGTCTAATAGGTACATCTCATTGGTTAAGATAGAAAAGAAGATGGAGAATCTTCATAACGAGGTTTGGCTGTCCTTGGTTTTATCTTCAGTTCCGCGTTCTTCTGATGTGTGGGATGTAGGGGGTACCCGCCATTTTGAGAAAAATATAGGAACAGAGCTAATCTGTATACTTATATAATGAGTAAGGAGAAAAATATGTATGCACATAAGAAAATAGACATTTTCAGATTATTATTTACATCACATTCCTAAACACTATTTTATTCCTTGTTTTTTGTGATCACTTTTATTACCTTGGAGTCTACCATTTGACTTTTTTAATAAACCCAATTGGTTTTTGACCTGCACCATTGGAGTCCTTCTCCTTTCCTCTGTTTTATATGATTACTTCCTGGAGCCTTCACGGAACAGCTTCGGAGATGGCTATCAGGCTGGGGAGCACTTGGAGTCTGCATGGTTCAGGAGCCGAGGATATTACCTTGAACCAGGTCTCATTCATCTGTGTCCAGCACCCAAGCAACCTTCGATGAATACAGCACAAGATCCCAAGCTTGTTTGACCCCTCTGTCATATGACATTCGGGGTCCATCACAGCTGGTAAGAGTACCCATTTACTTTTCGAGTTTCGTTGTTATTGACTACAGACAAGCCTTACACCATTTTTCCAAGATTGGGGCTACCTCCGTCAGAGGGACATACCATTTAACACTCTTGTGGAAACTTTTTTCACCTACTTAGTGGGCTATATTTAGTCTAGCCAATATGTTTTGGTTTCACGTTTAGTTTTTTAGTTATACTTTTTAATAGCGCTACACTGTCACTGTATTATCTAACATGGCATAAGTGTAGTGTCGAATCCCGAGTTAGCGCTTCACCTCCGTGAAGTGCGCTCTCTTCTTCTGGACCTCTGCAGAGAAGTCCGGGAACACTTTAATTTCGGAATTCTTGAAGGGGATGTTACCCTTCAATCTTGTGAGATGGAGGATGGCATCCCGATCCCTGAAATTCAAGAATTTCGCAATAAATGTCTGGGGAGGTGCACCCTGCAGGTGGGTCTGGCCGCGAGACGGTGCACTCATTCAACTGCAAACGATGTAGAGAATTCCGGTCTCCCAAAAGTAGATATGAGCAAATTTTCCAAAAAGGCCGGTGGATCGGAGCCCTCAGCTCCCTCAGGCAGTCCTACAAAGCGGAGATTGCATCGCCTTAGGCGGTTCTCCATGTCGTCCTGCTTGGAAAGAATTGTGTGGAGTTGGTGTTGTATGTTTTCAGTGGCATGCTGTAATGGCGGCACCTCATCTTCCACTCGGCTAATACGAGTCTCTGTTTCAGTGACCCGCTCCCGAAGTTTCTGTAGGTCCTGCCTTATCAAAGACATGTCGATCTTCACCTCCTCAATCTTACATGTTAAGGAGCATATACAGTCTGAGATCGCATCCAGTACACGGGCCGTGCCGTCCGCAACTGGCTCCGAGGAGGAAGACGCATGGGCGCTATTTTCACCCAAAGTCCCCTTCTCTTTCAGCCGGTATTTATCAAGTTTAGCTATCGTGTCTGCTGTCTTTTTCGTAGGTGACATGATGGAAATAGGTATGGGAGTAGGCAGACTATGTTTGTGGGCAATAATAGTCACCTGCAATCAAAGGATATTGAGAAACGGAGTTTGTCTCGAGCGGAGCTCCCGTGTCGCACTCCTCACATCATGCCGGTCCAGGCCACGCCCCCAAACAAGTGTGATTTAACTGTACTTCTGTCTCGGTCTGACTTCATGGTTTCTGACAGTGAGTTAAAGTGGAACTCTAAGTGTATATATATATATATATATATATATATGTATATACAGGGCTTTTTTTCTCAGAGAATAGGTGCAGGAACTCAACCATGCCTGCCACACACATACCTGCCAAATGGCATCAAATAGTAGCTCTTCCCTCTGCATACAACCCCTCCCTCCACTGCCCTCATCTTCTCCCCCCTCCTTAAAAGCTCCACCAGCTGTCATATTTCTTACCTTTGTTGCAATATTAAGCTGAAGCACCTATCCGGCTGTAGTACCTCCCAGCATACTATACTATACTACAGTCACTTGCAAGGGAGATCATGCATCAACAACTGGTCATCAGGGAAAAAATAGAGACCACAGAGGGTGCAGCCTACTATGCACCCTCTCCTGCCCATGACTGCACTGAACCCTGGGCACCTGTTCTGTATTTCCCTTGTCCCTTTCTGGCACTCAGTGGGATCTGCGCAGGAGATCTGACCTGTGGGAGCTACTGGGAGATAAGCTATCACTTGTAAAAGCAGAAGCTGGACTTCAGTGTTACCAAGTGATAGTGGTGAGCAGGGAGCAGAAAACCTGAGCCAGAGGTATTGGAACTGAGTTCCCCCTAGTTCCTGCTGAAAAAAGCCCTGTAATATATATATATATATATATATATATATATATATATATATATATATATATATATATATATATATATATATATATATATATATACATATATATATATATATACACACACTATGCATTTAGCATAGACTTTATATTCACTGTTTACTCTATATTCACTGCCTGCCAGTGCAGGCAGTGTATTAACCACTTGACCACTGGGCACTTAAACCCCCTTCCTAACCAGACCAATTTTCAGCTTTTAGTGCTCTCACATTTTGAATGACAATTACTCAGTCATGCAACACTGTACCTATGTGCAATTTTCGTCCTTTTTTTCACACAAATAGAGATTTCTTTTGGTAGTATTTCATCACCTCTGGTTTTTTTTTATTTTCTGTACTATAAATGAAAAAAGACTGCAAATTTTGTAAAAAAATGCATTTTTCTTCATTTCTATTATAACATTTTGCAAATAAGTAATTTTTCTTCATAAATTTGGGCCAAGATGTATACTGCTACATATCTTTGGCATAAATAACCCAAATTAATGGATATTATTTAGTCTGTATGAAAGTTATAGAGACTACAAGCTATGGTGCCAATCACTGAGAACTGATCACATCTGATCACACCTGATGTACTGTATCTCATTTCTTGAGACCCTAACAAGCCAGGAGAGTACAAATACCCACAAAATGACCCCTTTTTGGAAAGTAGACATTCCAAGGTATTTAGTAAGAAGCATGGTTAGTTTTTTGAAGTTGTCATTTTTTTCCCACAATTCTTTGCAAAATAAAGATTATTTTTTTTTTTTTCACACCAAATTGTCATTATAACAGGTTATTGCTCTCACATGGCATGTAAATTCCACAAATGACACCCCAAAATATATTCTGCTACTCCTCCTGAGTATGGCGATACCACATGTGTGAGACTGGCCCAACATTGAAGTAGCACATTCAGGCGTTCTAGGAGCATAAATTACACATCTAATCTCTCTACCACCTATTACACTTTTGAAGGCCCTGGAGCACCAGGACAATGGAAACGCCCACAAAGTGACCCCATTTTGGGGGCCCCAACACCCCAACGTATAATCAATGATGCATGATGAGTCTTTTGAAAGGTTCATTTTTTTCCAGAAGTTTTTGGAAAATGTGGAAAAAAAATGAAAACACATTTTTTTTTTTACACAAAGTTGTCCATTTCCAAGTTATTTCCAACACATAGCAAATACATAGCAAAAGTGACACCCCAAAATATATTTTGCTACTCCTCCTGAGTATGGCGATACCACATGTGTGAGACTTTTACACAGCCTAGCCACATACAGAGGGCCAACATTAAAGTAGCACATTCAGGCGTTCTAGGCGCATAAATTACACATTTAATCTCTCAACCACCTATTACACTTTTGAAGGCCCTGGAGCACCAGGACAATGGAAATGCCCACAAAGTGACCCCATTTTGGAAAGCAAACACCCCAACGTATAATCTATGAGGCATAATGAGTCTTTTGAATGGTTCGTTTTTTTCCAGAAGTTTTTGGAAAATGTGGAAAAAAATGAAAACGCATTTTTTTTTTTACACAAAGTTGTCCATTTCTAAGATATTTCCAACACATAGCATGTACATAGTAAAAATGACACCCCAAAATATATTCTGCTACTCCTCCTGAGTATGGCGATACCACATGTGTGAGACTTTTACACAGCCTGGACACATACAAAGGCCCAACATTGAAGTAGCACATTCAGGCGTTCTACTGAGCATAGATTACACATCTAATTTCCTTACAATCTATCACATTTTTGAAGGCCCTTCATATTTTTAACACATAGCATGAACATATCAAGAATTACACCCAAAAATACATTCTGCTGAGCAAAGGATAAACAAAAGATTACCTGTGGTTTTAGTAGTGCAGTTGTCCACAGGAGGAGAGCCCTGATCCAGGCAGCAGGCAGGGACATGGTCAGCGATAGGGATGAGCTTCGAGTTCGAGTCAAACTCATGTTCGACTCGAACATTGGCTGTTCGCATGTTCGCCGAACAGCGAACAATTTGGGGTGTTCGCGGCAAATTCGAATGCCACGGAACACCCTTTAAAAGTCTATGGGAGAAATCAAAAGTGCTAATTTTAAAGGCTAATATGCAAGTTATTGTCATAAAAAGTGTTTGGGGACCTGGGTCCTGCCCCAGGGGACATGGATCAATGCAAAAAAAAGTTTTAAAAACGGCCGTTTTTTCAGGAGCAGTGATTTTAATAATGCTTAAAGTCAAACAATAAAAGTGTAATATCCCTTTAAATTTCGTACCTGGGGGGTGTCTATAGTATGCCTGTAAAGGGGCGCATGTTTCCTGTGTTTAGAACAGTCTGACAGCAAAATGACATTTTGAAGGAAAAAACTCATTTAAAACTACCCGCGGCTATTGCATTGCCGACAATACACATAGAAGTTCATTGATAAAAACGGCATGGGAATTCCCCAAAGGGGAACCCCAAACCAAAATTAAAAAAAAAAAGACGTGGGAGTCCCCCTAAATTCCATACCAGGCCCTTCAGGTCTGATATGGATATTAAGGGGAACCCCGGCCAAAATAAAAAAAAAAAAAAACGGCGTGGGGTCCCCCCAAAAATCCATACCAGACCCTTATCTGAGCACGCAACCTGGCAGGCCGCAGGAAAAGAGGGGGGGACGAGAGTGCGCCGGTGACTTGGCGGGACTTCCCTGTGACGTCACGGGGAATGCCACAGGGAAGTCCCGTCATGTCCCGTGCGTCAGAGGGGGGCGGGGTCACCGGGTGGCCCCGCCCCCGTTATTTAAGAACTGTCAGACGAGGAGCGCCGTCACACAGCGGGAGCCTCCCTCCATGCCAGCATGGGTGCGGAGTGGCCCGGAGAAGAAAATGAAGAAGAGAAGAAAAGAAGAAGAGAAGAAGAGAAGATGAAGAAGAAGAGAGAAGCGGGAGCCTCCCCCCCATGCCATGGGTGCGGAGCGGCCCGAGGAGAAGAAGATAGAAGACGCCGCGGAGGAGATGCTGGACGAGAACGCCGGAGGAAGAACCAGAAGAGCCAGAAGAACCAGAAGAACCAGAAGATGAAGGAAGATAGAAGAAAGAAGAAGTATTTAAATAAAGGAATTGTCAAAAACTGTCTCTTGTCATTTTTAACATTTTTGACAGTCTTTTAGTGAAATGGTAGGGGTACTTTTGTACCCCCTTACCATTTCACACAGGGGGGGGCCGGGATCTGGGGGTCCCCTTGTTAAAGGGGGCTTCCAGATTCCGATAAGCCCCCCGCCCGCAGACCCCCACAACCACCGGCCAGGGTTGTGGGGATGAGGCCCTTGTCCTCATCAACATGGGGACAAGGTGTTTTGGGGGGCTACCCCAAAGCACCCTCCCAATGTTGAGGGCATGTGGCCTGGTACGGTTCAGGAGGGGGGGGCCGCACTCTCGTCCCCCCTCTTTTCCTGTGGCCTGCCAGGTTGCATGCTCGGATAAGGGTCTGGTATGGATTTTTGGGGGGACCCCACGCCGTTTTTTTTTTTTTTTTTTTGGCGCGGGGTTCCCCTTAAAATCCATACCAGACCTGAAGGGCCTGGTATGGAATTTAGGGGGACTCCCACGTAATTTTTTCTTTTAAATTTTGGTTCGGGGTTCCCCTTTGGGGAATTCCCATGCCGTTTTTATCAATGAACTTCTATGTGTATTGTCGGCAATGCAATAGCCGCGGGTAGTTTTAAATGAGTTTTTTCCTTCAAAATGTCATTTTGCTGTCAGACTGTTCTAAACACAGGAAACATGCGCCCCTTTACAGGCATACTATAGACACCCCCCAGGTACGAAATTTAAAGGGATATTACACTTTTATTGTTTGACTTTAAGCATTATTAAAATCACTGCTCCTGAAAAAACGGCCGTTTTTAAAACTTTTTTTTGCATTGATCCATGTCCCCTGGGGCAGGACCCAGGTCCCCAAACACTTTTTATGACAATAACTTGCATATAAGCCTTTAAAATTAGCACTTTTGATTATTCATGTTCGTGTCCCATAGACTTTAACGGTGTTCGCGTGTTCGAACAAACTTTTTTCCTGTTCGCATGTTCTGGTGCGAACCGAACAGGGGGTGTTCGGCTCATCCCTAGTCAGCGACAGTGAATGGAATTGTCCAGGCAGCAGGCAGGAATATTTGCAATAGTCAGTACAGGCAGGGATACTGTCCATATACAGTGCAGGGTCAGTGCAAGTAGAGACATTGCCAGCAGTTCTAAAATATTGGTCCTGGTAGTAATCAGCAACATGGTCCAAGTAGCAGGCCAGGAAAGAATGGGGACAGGGGTAGAGGCTTCTCCCATCCAAATCTCCTTAAAGCCTCCAAGTCTCCATACCCTAATCCGGGAATGAGAAAACTAAAAAATTAGTTTTCTTCATCCAGAAAAACATTTCTGGAGCCCCTCACATATGTGAGACCCCTGTGTTCCCACTAGCATAGCAGGGTAAATGATCAGTCCAAGAGGCAGGCAAAAAACGTGGTCAAACAGTCCAGGGTCAGTTCCAGAGCAGGCAGAGGTAGGTACAGTTTAGCGTTAGGCAGAAGCTTGGTCGTATAACAGGCCAGGTTCAGTTCTGGAGAAGGCAGAGGTATGTTTATCGTTAGGCAGAAGCTTGGTCGTATAACAGGCCAGGGTAGGTTCCGGAGAAGGCAGAGGTATGTACAGTTCAGTGCAGTGGCATAAGGGGTGTGGAGGAAAATGACAGGAAATGAGAATTATGTTTACCATACTTAGAGAGAAGTATGGTAACGGTGGAAACATTCACCTATACATGTACATGTGCATTTCTTCTGAGGTCTGTGGCCTGTTTCACGAGGGGGGGGGGGATTTTCTCAGGAAAGTGGCGTTCATGGAGTCTGCTCACGGAATCAGAGCAAATATTTTCTGGTGGGCTTTCAGGGAACAAAAGTGCGGAGATTACTTGTTCCTGGTAGTGCAGATAGGATATGGGGTCTCAGTAGATTTTTGGTAAATAACATAAGTGTTATACATGGCCAAACTGAAGAAATAAATGGACACTTTTTTATACCAATGACGGGATTTTTTTGTGGGAAGGTAGGGTTCAATCATCTGATCATTGAAGTCCACTCCCCCCATAAACAAATTATAGTCATAGATGCAAGTTGGTTTCTGGATTGGGCTATTTCTTCTTGAGACTTCCACATAGGTGTCATTATGGATTGTCATGAGCATGTGGACGTTTCGTCTGTCCCTCCACTTGACAGCCAATAGCTCCTGGTTCCGCAAAGACGCCATCTCCCCTCGTCATAGCCTTTCATTGACAAGTTTTTGTGGGAAGACCTTTCTATTGGCTCTTACTGTACCACAGGCTGGGGTGTCCCTCCGGTGAAGATTGCGGAAGAGGGGCAAGCTCATATAAAATGTATCTAAATAAAGATGGTATCCCTTTCCAAGGAGTGGATAGACAAGCTCCCAGACCACTCTTCCGCTGGCTCTGATGTACTGTGGGCATTCGGTGGTATGCAGTTGGGAGTCCTTCCCTTTGTACACAAGGAAGGCGTAGATGTACCCCTTTGCTCAGTCACAAAGTTTGTACATTTTAACCGCATATCAGACCCTTTTGATGAGGATAAACTGTTTGATACCCAGCCTGCCTGAGAATTTTACAAGGGACTCATCCACGGAGATATTCTGTTCAGGGGTATATAACTGGGAGAATTTTTCAGAGAAATGATTTAGGAGTGACCAAATTTTAAAGAAAGAGAAACCGCATAATCATAAGGTATCTTGATCTTGGCATAATGGATGAGAAGATTGGCATGTGGTGGATGGGGTTGGTAGACCAATAGGAGTACAATTCATTTTTTTGTGAGTCCCATATTAAAAGTTAGGCCTAAAAAAAAATTAGAATTCCTCTGCGGTAAGTTCTCTCCATGCAAAGTGACGGGTGTAACTAAAACCAGGGTTGCCTACTTCAGTGAAAATCTATATCTGTTTCTAATATACTTCAGGTGGTGTATATATATATATATATATATATATATATATATATATATATATATATATATATATATATATATATATATATATATATATATATATATATATATATGTCTAGTATATAAATACTCTGCATTCAGTGTAGGATATATATACAGTGCATTCAGTGGTGTATAGTTTCTAATACACTTCAGGCGGTGTACACTGTATCTATTACAGTGTAGTGTGGTGCTGCAAAACAAAAAGACATCATGTCCGGAAGGCCACCAAGGAGAGGCAGATGCTCACAGGCAACTAAAAGAGGGCAAGCAGCCTCTGTGTCTACAGTCAACAATGGTGGTCATGGACATGGTGCATCCTCTGCAGAAGAGTTGGTGGAGTGGATAACAAAGCCGTCCTCATCCTCCCCATCCTCTGTCACCCAGGCTCAAAGTAGTTTGTCTTCCAACGCAGCTGCCAAAGCGGTCTATTCCCCCGGCTCCTATGCTACTGGCGAATGCGCAGCAATTTGAAGGCTCCGAAGTTGGTTCACAGGTTAAGGAAGGGCCACATAAGGCCAAGAAACTGGCAGTCATGTTCCCCCAGCTGCAGCATACTGCCAAGTTTGCTCCAGTGACAAGGAGGGAGGGGATGATGAGGTTACTGACTGTACTTGGGTGCCTGAGAGAAGAGAGGAGGAGGCACAACTCCAACAAGGCAGGATGTCCTCTAGGGGGCAGCTTAAGTGCAGCCACCCTATTGCATCACACCGCAGAGCTCTGCAAGTGCAGGGTGCTGCTGACTCCCCGCTGACTTATAAAAGTCCTTTGGTGTGGGCCTTTTTTGACACGTTTGCAGCAGATCACACTGTTGCTGTTTTCAACCTATGTCTGAAGCAGATCAAGCATGGCCAAAACAGCAGCCACTTGGGCACCACATGTTTGACCAGACATATGATGACCTGCCATGCAGTCTGTTGGCAATAGCACTTGAAAGACCCACATCATAGAAAAGTGCGGACTTCTCCTTGCACCTCAGCTGGGATCTCCAACCCTACTATACCCCCAATCCTCTCAAAAACCTGGACTGAGAGGAATGAAGGTATAGCAATAGGTGTCCCAAGTACTTGCAGCCAATCTGCTAGCAATACACCACCAACTGATTTTAGCAGGCAAATTTCCCTACCCCAGTTGATGAACCATAAAAATAAATTCAGTTCCAGCCATTCACATGCTCAGTGTCTAAATGCTAGTTTGGTCAAATTGCTAGCACTGCAACTGCTGCCTTATCAGCTGGTAGACTCTGCCCCCTTTTGTGAATTTGTGGAATGTGCTGTACCTCAGTGGCAGGTTCCAAAACGCCATTTCTTTTCACGGAAGGCCATTCCGGCTCTCTACTGGCATGTGGAAGGCAATGTTTTGGCCTCGTTGGACAGGGCGGTCAGCAGTAAGGTTCATATTATGGCTGACTCATGGTCCAGCAGGCATGGTCAGGGATGTTACCTTTCTTTAATGGTGCACTAGGTAAATCTGCTGGCAGCTGGGAAGGATGCAGGACAGGGTTCAGTGTTGTTGGGGCTTGTTCTGCCACCACGCCTCCAAAATGCTAGTGGTGATTCTGCCACAGCTCTCTCCTCCACCCCCTCCTCTTCTTCTTCTATGGCCTCTTCTGCAGATTTGTCCTCTGAACCAGCAGTGCTCTGTAAGCATTCAAGGGGCTACGCAAGCAGTCAGGCTAAAAGATACCATGTGGTGCTTGAGTTGGTCTGCCTAGAGGACAGGAGCCACTGGGGCAGAGATTGCATCAGCTCTGCAGGGGCAGGCTCAGAGGTGGTTGATGCCATGCCAGCTTCAGCCAGGAATGGTTGTATGCAACAAGGGCAGCAGTCTATCAATTTAGGAATACACTTCCCACCTTGGCTTCTAATTACACCCATTAGCGCGGACTCCTTATTTCTTCTGTTACATTCTATACTTGACGCTCCCGTAGAAGTCCGTGTGATGAAACGTACGTAGGGCGTGGCCTTTGACTGAACTCCTTGCTGACATCTCCCTGCAAAGCTGAAGCTTAGGAACATCTTTGTAAGCATTGTAAATCGCTCATTTTTTCCACTACAATGTGAGTACCCTTTTTATCTGACCTAATAAATAGTGTTTTTAAATGGTTTCACACTATGGAATCCTTTCTTCTTATGTCCTTATGATATCATCCTGGTCCTGGTCTTGCCAAGTACTGCTGCACAGTGGCACATACTGTGACTACTCGTTACCCCTGCAGGGGATATACAGCTGGTGAGTCTCTGCACAATCACAACGCGAGACACCAGCACTGGATCAACACCTGTTGTGTGCTTTGAGGAATCCTACAACGGATGCCTTTTTTCACTTATAGTGCACCGGGCACATACCCTATGAACTGTTTATTATCATAGAACCATTTGCATGACACGCGTGTTTAGTATTTTTCAGAGTGACCTTTTTATAGGGCACTTGTCACTTTGTTATTTGCAACGTTTGTAGAGCAATATTTTAATATTTATATATTTAGCACTAGACACTTTAGAATTTTTTGCATGTCACGTGTGATGTATTTATTGCAACTTTGTGTTTTCTAGTGTTTAGACACAGACCACTTCATGTTCTTGGCAGTGGTTAATACTGTTTTTTTTTTTTTCTCTTGAGGGAATACAGCACTAGACACCTTGGATGCGATTTATTGCACTCATTATGCTTTTTATGTTTAAATCACCAGTCACTTTAACCCACAAGAGTGGTAACAACTGCCATACATATTTCACTTAAAGGAATACACACATGACACTTTGGATATAATTGTATATATGCAGACATTTCTTTTACAACTCTGGGACAGCGCCACACTCACACACTTTTCTTTTTTCACTTTTTCCGCTCATTCCACCCCCTGTGGAGTCAGCGTATGTGAGGGCAGCAGTCTATCAATTTAGGAATACACTTCCCACCTTGGCTTCTAATTACACCCATTAGCGCGGACTCCTTATTTCTTCTGTTACATTCTATACTTGACGCTCCCGTAGAAGTCCGTGTGATGAAACGTACGTAGGGCGTGGCCTTTGACTGAACTCCTTGCTGACATCTCCCTGCAAAGCTGAAGCTTAGGAATATCTTTGTAAGCATTGTACATCGCTCATTTTTTCCACTACAATGTGAGTACCCTTTTTATCTGACCTAATAAATAGTGTTTTTAAACGGTTTCACACTATGGAATCCTTTCTTCTTATGTCCTTATGATATCATCCTGGTCCTGGTCTTGCCAAGTACTGCTGCACAGTGGCACATACTGTGACTACTCATTACCCCTGCAGGGGATATACAAGCTGGTAAGTCTCTGCACAATTACAACGCGAGACACCAGCACTGGATCAACACCTGTTGTGTGCTTTGAGGAATCCTACAACGGACGCCTTTTTTCACTTATAGTGCACCGGGCACATACCCTATGAACTGTTTATTATCATAGAACCATTTGCATGACACGTGTGTTTAGTATTTTTCAGAGTGACCTTTTTATAGGGCACTTGTCACTTTGTTATTTGCAATGTTTGTAGAGCAATATTTTAATATTTATATATTTAGCACTAGACACTTTAGAATTTTTTGCATGTCACATGTGATGTATTTATTGCAACTTTGTGTTTTCTAGTGTTTAGACACAGACCACTTCATGTTCTTGGCAGTGGTTAATACTGTTTTTTTTTTTTTTTTTCTCTTCTCTTGAGGGAATACAGCACTAGACACCTTGGATGCGATTTATTGCACTCATTATGCTTTTTATGTTTAAATCACCAGTCACTTTAACCCACAGGAGTGGTAACAACTGCCATAAATATTTCACTTAAAGGAATACACACATGACACTTTGGATATAATTGTATATATGCAGACATTTCTTTTACAACTCTGGGACAGGGCCACACTCACACACTTTTCTTTTTTCAACAATGGCACCGACCTTGTCTCTGCCCTCCGACAGGGACACTTGACCCATGTTCCATGCTTGGCACACGTCCTGAATTTGGCGGTGCAGCAGTTCTTGAGCTGGTACCCAGGCTTACAAGATCTTCTAAGGCAGGCCAAAGAAGTCTGTGGTCCTTTCCGCCGGTCATACAATGCCAGTGCTCAGCTGGCTGACATTCAAAGGGAATGCAACCTGCCCTAGAACCGCCTCATTTGTGATATACCCACCAGGTGGAACTCAATGTTGGCAATGCTGCAGTGGCTGCACATGCAGCAGAGGTCCATCAATGACCTACAGATCATAGTTAAAAAAAAAAAAAAAAAAAAAAAAAAAAAAAAACGCAATGGGCGGGGTCCTGATGACCAGTATCGTTAGTCAAATCAGGTAACAGGTTACCGGCTCACCTAATAAGGTGGTGTTCCTTGTCAGAACAGGAGAAGTAGTCAAAATAAAAGGAGATTGGGGATAGGACCCAAGGTGTCCTTACCTTCAGTGAAGGAAAAGGAACAAACTGCGGTTTAACCCGATATAACTTTATTAGAACAATTAGTAGAAAAACATTTTAATCATTGAAAGGAAAGCATAAACAATAGGAGATTGCATAAGGTAAAAACTGACAACGTTGTCACTTAAAAACGCATGCCCATGAGCTCAGCCATATCCAAGTCATCCACACGTGTCAATCATCTCAAGTCATTAAGTGTGACTTAATATATAATGCTTACATATGTTTAGGCGAGGTGAGTTCCGGGAAACCTTGGTAGCACAAGTCGGTACCCGTATTGTGCTTAACCATGGACCTCCAGACTCCCTATATGCCTATAGAGTTGCTGCATTGAGTCTTTACAATGTTAAAGAAAGCATTAGTTATCTCAGACAAATAAATGCAATTCTGGCTAGAAAGTATTCCTGATAGTTAGTGAACAGGACAGGTTTGATTTCTGGATGTAGCACTATCAATCATAGAGATAATATATATATATATATATATAATAAAAATAAAAAAAATGCAGCACGCTGTGATGCAGGCATGCGACTTGAGTCCAGGAGAAACAATAGATCCACAACAAGCTTGTTAGTCATTCAGCACCATGTTTCCATGAAACATTAAAGATAGCACCGCATATGGATTGGATCGGAAAATATATAGTCAGCTGAGTCAAAATACAGAGCCTCCAAAGAGAGAAAAAAAAAAAAAAAAAAAATTAAATTCTCTTTCCCTTTCTATTCTTTAAATGTTCAGGCTGTGATTGCTTGCTGGATATACCAGTTGAAAAGAGACTCACTGTTTAGATGATATTAGATTGGTGCTCAATAGCAGCGACAAGGTGGTGAATCCAGAGTCCTTTGCAGGGGTCCACAGGTGTGCAGGATGCAAATCTCTGTATTCCTAGTCCTGGTGACACGCACAGGATGTTATCCACTCAAAACCAGCATGGGGCCGCCTGGCCATTTACTTCCAGTTTTCAGTTGTTTGTGGATTTCCAGTTTGCGGAGATAGGATGAGGGCTAAGGAGTGATGAAAAGCCCAAGTTGGCTATCAGCAGAGGGCATGCGTAGGGGCGCACACACACCGACATGTTTCACCCACTTGTGACGTGGGTTTCTTCAGGGTGAAGTGTTTGCATGAACAGAATCCTTTTATAGGCAGAGTGACACTCAGTGAATTACTTCCTGTTACATCACTTCCTGCCTAGACATGGTCATGTTAACCCCATAGGGGAATTCAGACTGCTGTAAGGAAAAAGTGTTTTTACACAGCTGCCTCAGTCTGTATAAATGTATCTATCTGTATTTAGCTTTACATTCATATCTTAATATAACTACTATTGAATTTAATAGATGTGATTAAAAGCATAAAATGTCAACTTGTGAATGGCGATTTTACCTTTTACATCAATGATTATACTATGAACTGCAATAGTCATATACTGCCACAAGATGGCAGCTGTGTAAACTGGAAATCCACAAACAACTGAAAACTGGAAGTAAATGGCCAGGAGGCCCCATGCTGGTTTTGAGTGGATAACATCCTGTGCGTGTCACCAGGACTAGGAATACAGAGATTTGCATCCTGCACACCTGTGGACCCCTGCAAAGGACTCTGGATTCACCACCTTGTCGCTGCTATTGAGCACCAATCTAATATCATCTAAACAGTGAGTCTCTTTTCAACTGGTATATCCAGCAAGCAATCACAGCCTGAACATTTAAAGAATAGAAAGGGAAGAAGGAAAGGGAAAGAGAATTTAATTTTTTTTTTTTTTTTCTCTCTTTGGAGGCTCTGTATTTTGACTCAGCTGACTATATTTTCCGATCCAATCCATATGCGGTGCTATCTTTAATGTTTCATGGAAACATGGTGCTGAATGACTAACAAGCTTGTTGTGGATCTATTGTTTCTCCTGGACTCAAGTCGCATGCCTGCATCACAGCGTGCTGCATTTTTTTTATTTTTATTATATATATATTATCTCTATGATTGATAGTGCTACATCCAGAAATCAAACCTGTCCTGTTCACTAACTATCAGGAATACTTTCTAGCCAGAATTGCATTTATTTGTCTGAGATAACTAATGCTTTCTTTAACATTGTAAAGACTCAATGCAGCAACTCTATAGGCATATAGGGAGTCTGGAGGTCCATGGTTAAGCACAATACGGGTACCGACTTGTGCTACCAAGGTTTCCCGGAACTCACCTCGCCTAAACATATGTAAGCATTATATATTAAGTCACACTTAATGACTTGAGATGATTGACACGTGTGGATGACTTGGATATGGCTGAGCTCATGGGCATGCGTTTTTAAGTGACAACGTTGTCAGTTTTTACCTTATGCAATCTCCTATTGTTTATGCTTTCCTTTCAATGATTAAAATGTTTTTCTACTAATTGTTCTAATAAAGTTATATCAGGTTAAACCGCAGTTTGTTCCTTTTCCTTCACTGAAGGTAAGGACACCTTGGGTCCTATCCCCAATCTCCTTTTATTTTGTCCATCAGTGACCACCTGTGTGAGTATGGCACCAGGACAGAGTCAGGGGAACTTGGCTTCTTTTTGCCACGCCACGTCAGTGGCTACTGATCAAGGATGCATGCACTGTCATGTCACCATTTGAGGAGGCCACAAGGATGGTGAGCAGCAACAATAATGCATGCATCAGTGACACTGTCCCTCTAGTCTTCCTGCCACACACACTCCGTGGAATCATGGACAGGGCACTTGAGGCAGAAAAGCGGGAGGAAGAGGAGGACTTCTTTTCCTCTCAAGACCCCCTTTATCCGGATAGCATTTCGGTGGGCCTGCCAAACACACAGGCAGAAGAGGAGGAGGATTGTGTCAACATGGATGCATGGAGCAGCAGTCTTCAGGGGATGGTCCCCAGAAACCCAAGGAGTTGTACGTGGCTGGGAGGAGGTAGGTACGGATAATATGATCCTTAGTGACCCTAGGATTCGTGGTATCAAGGAGAGGGATCATTTTGATCCATGTTACAAAGGTAAAGTGGCAAAACTCATCCTAACTTTGCAGAGGATGAAACATCTTCAGGAGGCCTTGAAGAAAGGTTTGTGTAACGCATTTCCAGACCCTGGGAGGTTACCATTTCCTGGTGCTGGACAACGTGTTGCTAAGGCTTCGTTCAGTCAGAGGAAAATCGGTGGAGACGGTGGCCAGCTGACCAATGCCTTTAAACAATTTTTCACTCCTTAGCGCCAAGGTCTGATGTTCAAGCAACCATCACCAGAGTCTGCATTATATGGCGCAGAAATATCTAGGGGCAGGAGCAGACTTGGAGACCTTTCCAACAGAGCATCCACTGGGTTACTGGGTCTTGAGGGTGGACCACTGGCCAGAACTTGCTCAATATGCAATTGAGCTACCGTATTTATCGGCGTATAACACGCACTTTTTTCCCCTTAAAATCAGGGGAAAATCGCGGGTGCGTGTTATACGCCGATCCCCTGCGATCCTGACCTGTCAGAATTAAAAAATCGCTGACCGCGATTTGAAAATGGCGCCGCCGGCGCCGAAATACACAGTGCCGGTCCTCGGCTCTTCTCGGCGGCTTTCGGTTTCACTCGAGCGCCGCCCGAACCTAGCCGAGTATACTCGGCTAGTTTCAGATAGCTCCACTCACCGTCCGAGTGGAACCGAAAGTAAACGAGAGCCGCCGAGAAGAGCCGAGGACCGGCTCTGTGTATTTCGGTGCCGGCGGCGCCATTTTCAAATCGCGGTTGGTGATTTTGAAGCTCACAGGCTTCAGCAAGGCTGGACTGGGGCAAGGCTGGACTGGGGCAAGGCTGGACTGGACACTGGGGAAGGCTGCACTGACATGGCTGCACTGACATGGCTGCACTAGCAAGGCTGCACTGACATGGCTGCACTAGCAAGGCTGCACTGGCAAGGCTGCACTGGCAAGGCTGCACTGGCAAGGCTGCACTGACAAGGCTGCACTGACAAGGCTGCACTGGGCAAGGCTGGACTGGGGCAAGGCTGCACTGAGAAGGCTGCAATGATGGGCATTTAAATGTAAGTTTTTTTCCCTTCAACTTCCCTCCTAAAAGTTTTTTTTTTTCCTTAAAATTCCCTCCTAAATTGAGGTGTGTGTTATACGCCGGTGCGTGTTATACGCCGATAAATACGGTACTTGCCTGTCCTGCATCCAGCATGCTTTCTGAACGCACATTCAGTGCTGCTGGATGGTTTGTAATGGATCAAAGAGTGCGCCTGTCCACAGGCTCTGTTGATAGACTTACATTCATAAAAACAAATCAGTCTTGGATCAGCAGCTATCAAGCACCTGATGCTGATGTAACTGATTGAATTTGTTATGGATCTGGAAGACTGCCTATGCTGACTATCCTAAAATTGAAATGAAATGCAGGAACTAGTGCACAAAACCAAAACCTAAATAGATAAACAATAGTACCAGATGAGAAGCTGCCAACATAGATCAGTGTACTCACACACCCCTGACAAACAAGTATTCAAATATGGTAAATATGTGGCGCTAATCTATCCTTGTGTACCAATTTCAAATACAAAAACCACAAATACTGCACCAATATATAAATAAATATAACTTTCTCTTATAAGTGCAGTGTGCATATATCGTAGCAATACCCTATGATGGCCAGTACATCAAAATATTCATTAATAGTTCCTCGTGCTCATAAACATATGAAATATATTAAAGTGCTCCGTGCAAAATGCGACTCCTGTTGCGATTAATAAAACATAAATTAAACAATGACACAATGTGCAAAATTACCATATAGTGCATACGTGCAACTACATATGCAACTGTGAATTCAATAGTTCATTAATTAGCCATAAATCCAAAAAAATCAAAAGAATAAAAAAAAAATGGTGCATCCAAATATATTACATCCAAAAATATTATAGTGCAATTCTCGTGCTCATAAACATATAAAATATATTAGAGTGCTCCTTGCAAACTGCAACTCCTGTTGCGATTAGTAAACCAAAATTGACAATACAACACAAATAAAGTGACAGTTGTGCAAAAAAGTCCACCAAGACGCTGCTGCATGCAATGTGACTCATAATGTCCGCAGAGGAAAGTCTATTGAAAAAGAGTCACTTTTATTTGCACTTTTTCAATAGACTTTCCTCTGCGGACACTTTATTTGTATTGTATTGTCTAGATGTGGATGCAGGTTTTTAGTCGCATCTTCAGTTACATACACATATATGTATTTATGTTAATTTTCGCACATTGTGTCACTTTGCAATTTTGGTTTACTAATTGCAACAGGAGTTACAGTTTGCAAGGAGCACTCTAATATATTTTATATGTTTATGAGCATGAGAATTGCACTATAACATTTGGATGCACCATTTTTTTGATTCTTTTGATTTTTTTGGATTTATGGCTAATTAATGAATTATTGAATTCACAGTTTCATATGTAGTTGCACGTACGCACTATATGGTAATTTTGCACATTGTGTCATTGTTTAATTTATGTTTTAATAATCGCAACAGGAGTCGCATTTTGCACGGAGCACTTTAATATATTTCATATGTTTATGAGCAGAGGAACTATTAATTAATATTTTGATGTACTGGCCATCATAGGGTATTGCTACCATATATGCATACTGCACTTATAAGAGGAAGTTATATTTATTTATATATTGGTGCAGTATTTGTGGTTTTTGTATTTGAAATTGGTACACAAGGATAGATTAGCGCCACATATTTACCATATTTGTATGTTGACTATCCTATTCCTCCTCAATCTTGATGATACTAGCTTCCAACAATATTTTTGGTTTAGGGAACCACCGCCACCACCCAAGGCCCAATTTTCTGCCCCTGTTTAACATAGGCATGTTATTACAATTTTTGATCTAATATATGCACAGCAGGGCCTGTTCCTGCACCCAACAAGAGTATCTGTGGGAGCTCACAGTGTTCTGGCACCACCAAAACCAAAGGCCCAGTTTTCCTGCCCCTGTTTAAAAGGTTCATATAATTAAAATTTTTGATATAATATTTAACAGCAGGGTGCATTCCTGTACCCAACAAGAGTAACTGTGAGGGGTTACAGTGTTCTGGCACCACCAACACCTAAGGTCCAATTTTTCTGCAGAGTATATAGGGCAGGCCGTATATTATATATACTGCTGTTCAGAGCATATAGTGCCTGGGGGCCTGGGGGACCCCACGCCATTTTTTTATAAATTTTGGTACGGGGTTTACCTTAATATACATACCAGATCTGAAGGGCCTGGTATGGATTTTGGGGTGACATTCACGCCTTTTTTTTGGTATTATTGGTGCGGGGGTTGCCCTTAATATTCATACCAGACCCAAAGGGCCTGGTAATGGACTGGGGGGGATCCGCGCCATTTTTTTCAGTGATTTTTATCTATATTGCCAAGATCTGACAATATATTACAGCCTCAAGCAGGTTTAAATTACATTTTTTCCTTTAGAAAATCAATTTTGCTGTGGTACTGTTATAAATATGGGAAAGATGCGCTGCTTAACAGGGAGACTAAGGAAACCCCCCAGGCATGATATTTAAAGGAATATTTAATTTTTATTGTTTCACTTTAAGCATTATTAAAATCACTGCTCCCGAAAAAACTGCATTTTTAAAACTTTTTTTTGCATTGATACATGTCCCCTGGGGCAGGACCTGGGTCCCCAAATACTTTTTATGGCAATAACTTGCATATAAGCCTTTAAAATTAGAACTTTTGGTTTTTCACGTTCGCGTCCCATAGACTTTAACGTTGTTCGCATTTCGCACACATGTTTTGCCTGTTCACATGTTCTGCTGCAAACCAAACCGGGGGTTGTTCGGCTCATCCCTACTGGTTAGTTACTATGCACAACTGCACCAGATTTTTCACTCTCCAGTATTTATTTAAAAGTGTCAGGTAGGCTCGGTTCACACTGGTGCAATGCGGGAAACCCTGCGATTCAGTGTCAGTTCCCACATTGTATCTGAATGTTCCCACATTGCATCTGAATGGCACAGTGGTTCACACTGAGATCTTCAAAACACCGGGGGTGTCAATGTACAGTTAAAGACACCCCCAGATCAGTTTGCAGATCGCAGTGCGAACTGTGAAATGGTGAAGGAATCGGATTGCATAGCTGTGAACACCCATGTGATCTGATTCCACTGCGGACCAAAAAAAAGGGCCCTGCACCATTTTGGTGTAAATACAATGCAATTTCAGCCATGGCTGAAATCGCATTGCTCAGACATGTGGTCTGCACAGCAATGTGGTGCGAATCACATGCAATGTCTGGCATTGCACTAGTGTGAATGGGCTGTTAGTATTTGATGGTCTGTCTCAATATCACAGTCCTGCTATAAGTCGCAGATCACTGCCATTACTAGTCTAACAAAAAAATCCATAAATATTTCCCATAGTTTGTAGACCCTAAAATGTTCGCATAAACCAATCAATATACGCTTATTGGCATTTTTTGTTTTTTACCAAAAGTAAGTAGCAGAATACATATTGGCCTAAATTTATGAATTTTTTTATTGGATGTGTTTTATAGCAGAAAGTAAAACATTTTTTTTTTTTTAATTGTCGGTCATTTTTGTTTGAAAAAAAAATGCAGAGGTGATCAAATACCACCAAAAAAAAACCTCTACTTATAGGGGGAAAAAAATGACTTACATTTTATTTGGGTACAATGTTGCACAACCACACAATTGTCAGTTAAACTAATGCAGTGCCGTATCGCAAAAAATGGTCTGGTTATGAAGGGGGTAAATCTTCCGGGGGTCAAGTGGTTAAGATGTCTGTCTGTCGTTTTTATCTATCTATTATTATTATCTATCTATTTTTATTCTTGTAAAATTTCCCTAAAAAATGTATTTTTCTTTTTTACAATCATATTTCATATATTTAACCACTTCCCGCCCGGCCCATAGCAGATGACGGCCGGGCGGTGGTTCAGTTATCCTGACTGGGCATCATATGATGTCAAGTAGGATAACATGCCGCCGTGCGCCCCCCAAGGGTGCGCATCGCGGCGATCGGTGGAGTGGTGTGTCAGCCTGACACACCGCTCCACCTATCTTGGTAAAGAGCCTCCGGCGGAGACTCTTTACCACGTGATCAGCCGTGTCCAATCACGGCTGATCATGCTGTCAATAGGAAAAGCCGTTGATCGGCTTTTCCTCACTCGCATCTGACAGACACGAGTAGAGGAGAGCCGATCGGCGGTTCTCCTGACAGGGGGGTCTGTGCTGATTGTTTATCAATGCAGCCCCCCCTCAGATCACCACACTGGACCACCAGGGATTGCCACTAGGACCACCAGGGAAGGGGCAACATGTGGATGTCCAGGTATGTACCCATGGCCATCCACATGTGCCCAACATATGTCAATCAGTGCCCACAAATGGGCACTGATTGGCACCATTATGTTCCAGATCTGCCCAGCAATGCCCCCAATATGTTTTATCAGTGCCACCAATCAGTGTGTTCAGTGCCACCTGTCATTGCCCATCGGTGCCACCTGTCAGTGCCCATCTGTGCCCATCAGTGCCCACCTATCAGTGCCCATCAGTGCCACACATCAGTGCCACCCATAAGTACCCATCAGTGCCACCCATATGTACCAATCAATGCCACCTACGAGTGCCCATCAGTGCCGCCTATGAGTGCCCATCGGTGCCACCTATGAGTGCCCATCAGTGCCGCATACCAGTGCCACCTATCAGTGCCCATCATCAGTGCCACCTCATTGGTGCCACCTCATCGGTGCCCATCAGTGCCGCCGTATCAGTGCCCGTCAGTGCAGCCATATCAGTGCCCATCGTTGAAGAAGAAAACGTACTTATTTACAAAACATTTTAACAGAAACAAAGAAAAACTTGTTTTTTTTTTAAATTTTCGGTCTTTTTTTATTTGTTGTGCAAAAAATAAAAACCGCAGAGGTGATCAAATACTACCAAAAGAAAGCTCTATTTGTGGGAACAAAATGATAAAAAATTTGTTTGGGTACAGTGTAGCATGACCGCGCAATTGTCATTCAAATCGTGACAGCGCTGAAAGCTGAAAATTGGCCTGGGCGGGAAGGTGTCTAAGCGCCTGTTATTGAAGTGGTTAAATGTTATTATTCAGAAGGATTAACTTTGAGCTATATATATATATATATATATATATATACTTTGCTACAATGTAAAGTAGTGAGTATACAGCTTGCATAACAGTGTAAATTTGCTGTCCCCTCAAAATAACTCAACACACAGCCATTAATGTCTAAACCACTGGCAACAAAAGTGAGTACACCCCTAATTGAAAATGTCCAAATTGGGCCCAAAGTGTGAATATCTTGTGTGGCCACCATTATTTTCCAGCACTGCCTTGGGCATTGGGTTCACCAGAGCTTCACAGGTTGCCATTGGAGTCCTCTTCCACTCCTCCAAGATGACATCACAAAGCTGGTTAATGTTAGAGACCTTGCGCTCCTCCACCTTCCATTTGAGGATGCCCCACAGATGCTCAATAGGGATTAGGTCTGGAGACATGCTTGGCCAGTCCATCACCTTTACCCTCAGCTACTTTAGCAAGGCAGTGGTCATCTTGGAGGTGTGTTTGGGGTCCTTATCATGTTGGAATACTGCCCTGCAGCCCAGTCTCCGAAGGGAGGGGATCATGCTCTGCTTCAGTATGTAATAGTACATGTTGGCATTCATGGTTCCCTCAATGAACTGTAGCTCCTCAGTGCCGGCAGTACTTATGCAGCCCCAGACCATGACACTTTCACCACCATGCTTGACTGTAGGCAAGACACACATGTCTTTGTACTCCTCACCTGGTTGCCAGCACATATGCTTGACACCATCTGAACCAAATAAGTTTATCTTGGTCTCATCATACGACAGGACGTGGTTCCAGCAATCCATGTCCTTAGTATGCTTGTCTTCAGCAATAATCTTTAGAAGAGGCTTCCTTCTGGGATGACAGCCATACAAATCAATTTGATGCAGTGTGTGGCGTATGGTCTGAGCACTGACAGGCTGACCCCCCACCCCTTCAACCTCTGCAGCAATGCTGGCAGCAAACAATATGTCTATTTTCCAAAGACAACCACTGGATATAATGCTGAGCCTGTGCACTCATCTTCTTTGGTCGACCATGACAAAGTGGGGCGATTTCTATAAGTGGAAAGCACTTCTGACTCTGCACTTCAGCGAATGCACAAAGAAAATGAACACAAGACAAAACTTTGAAAAACACCAGACAGACATCAGGTGACCTTGTTTACCCCTTCAGCTCTTTCTCCTTGTAACATGCACTCTCTCCCACTCCTTTTGACAGCTCTGTCCTCTATCCTTAAACCCTTAGACCCTGGGCCATGTCCCTTCATATAAATCCCACTCCCATATTACCTCCCTCACTCTCCTGCTTCTCCTAATCTCCAGAGATATATCCCCAAACCCTGGGCCTCCATGATTCAACTGTACCCCATGCACCCATCACCCTGCACCCTCTGGTAGCAGCCACAATCAACACAATTTAGTTCCCATTTCTATTCTTCCTAAGACCAGATTCCCTGTCTCTTGTGCCCTTTGGAACTCCCGCTCTGTCTGCAACAAACTTACCTCTCTCCATGACCTCTTTATTGCCAACTCATTTAACCTACTCGCCATTACCGAAACCTAGCTCCACGAATCCGACACTGTGTCTTCTGCTGCCCTATCCCATGGTGGTCTTTTCTGGACTTACTCCCCCAGATCCAGTGGACGTAAGGGAGGAGGCATCGGAATCCTTCTAGCCCCACATAGCACCTTTCTGGTACTACACCCACCTCCCTCTCTGTCACTCTCCTCTTTTGAAGCACACTGCATTCATCTTTTCACTCCAGTTTATCTAAAGATAGCTGTGATCTACAGGCCCCCTGGACCAGTATCAATCTTTCTTGAAGACTTCTCTGCCTGGCTACCCTACTTTCTTTCTTCTGAAATCCCCACAATCATTCTCGGAGACTTCAACATCCCTATTAATACTAATACCCCTGCCACTGCCAAACTTCTCAGCCTTACATCCTCCTTTGACCTGAAGCAATGGATACATGCTCCTACTCTCTCCAAAGGCAATACCCTTGACCTAGTTTTCTCTCACCTTTGCACTCTATGCAACCCCTCTAACTATCCATTCCCTCTCTCTGATCACCACCTTATTAGTTTCACTCTCTCCCTCTCCTCCACCTCCTCTCCCTCCAACCGCCTAAAAGTTACCCGCAGAAACCTACATCATCTCAACCCTTCTCTTCTCTACTCTGCTATCGACAACCTCTACAACAAAATCTCACCCCTATCCTGCACCAACCTAGCCACTTCTGTCTTCAACACCTCACTTCTAGCCTCACTGGACTAAATGGCCCCCCTCACTACACACAGAATCAGGCCCGACCCCTTCAACCTTGGCAAACAGATGATACTAGAAGTCTGAAAAAATGTAGTCATGCTCACGAGCGCCAGTGGCGTAAGACTAAGTCTCAGAGAGATTTCAACCAATATAAATCTGCCCTCCAAAAATAAAATTCCAGCCTCCTCACTGCCAAGCAGACCTACTTTATCACTCTCATTAGCAGATTATTATCCCGTCCCCGTCAACTCTTCTCTGCCTTCAACTCTCTACTTCGTCCTCCACCACCTCCACCCGCCAACTCACTCACTGCCCAGGAGATCGCCAATCACTTCAAACAGAAGATTGATACAATTCGTGGGGAGATCTCTACTGTTCCGCTACCCTCCACGCTTCACACTTCATGCCCACAGGCACAATCATTACTTCCCCCTTTCAACCCCACCACTATAGACAAGGTTGCTAAACTACTTGCATATGTCCAACTGCCTTCTGGATCCTGTTCCCTCACAAATGCTACGTTCACCCTCTGGCTCTATGCTACACTCTCTAAGCCACATCTTCAATCTCTCCCTCTCTTCTGGCATCTTCCCCAACTCTCTAAAACATGCACCTGTCAGACCCATACTTAAAAGGCCCTCACTGGACCCATCCAATCTTAACAACCTACGCCCCATCTCCTAGCTCCCCTTCTTATCCAAACTCCTCGAACGTCTGGTCTACAACTGACTGAGCGTCCACCTCCCTGATAATAGCCTTCTTGATCCCCTTCAGTCTGGATTTCGTCCTCAACACTCCACTAGAAACTACTCTCCTAAAACTAACAAACGATCTACTAACGGCCAAAACCAATTGACACTATCCTGTACTCCTACTCCTGGACCTCTCTGCTGCCTTTGATACAGTTAACCACCCCCTCCTCAAAAAACTCCACGACTTTGGTCTCCGTGACTGTACTCTTCGCTGGTTCTCTTCCTACTTATCCAACCGCACCTTTAGCGTTTCCTACAACTCTACTTCCTCTTCTCCTCTTCCTTTCTCAGTTGGAGCCCCCCAAGGTTCTGTTCTTGGACCTCTCCTATTTTCAATGTACACCTCCTCCCTGGGTCAGCTGATAGCATCCCATGGCTTCCAATACCACCTCTACACTGACGACACCCAAATCTATTTCTCTACCCCTCAGCTCACTTCCTCTGTCTCCTCAAGTATCACTAATTTGCTATCAGATATATCAGTATGGATGTCACACCACTTCCTCAAACTCAATCTATCCAAAACTGAACTTATAATTTTTCCTCCCCCATATGTCCCTTCCCCTGATCTCTCGGTTAAAATCGATGGCACAACTATAAGCCCATGCCATGGTTCTAGGTGTAGTCCTGGACCCTGAACTTTCCTTCAAGCACCACATCCAATTACTGTCCAAATCCTGCCGCCTCAACCTCCGCAACATCTCCAAAATACGCCCCTTTCTAACCAATGACACCAAAGCTCTTAATTCACTCGCTGGTCATCTCTCGCCTCGACTACTGCAACTCCCTTCTCATTGTTTTACTTCTACATAGTCTATCACCTCTTCAATCCATCATGAATGCTGCTGCCAGACTCATCCACCTTACCAATCGCTCTGTCTCTGCTACCCCTCTCTGTCAATCCCTCCACTGGCTTCCGGTCAGCCAAAGAATTAAATTCAAAATACTAACAACTACGTACAAAGCCATCCACAATTTAGCCTCCAGCTACATCGCTAGCCTAGTCTCTAAATACCAACCTATTTGTTCTCTTTGTTCCCCTCAAGACCTTCTGCTCTCTAGCTCCCTCATCCCCCTTTCCCATGCTTGCCTCCAGGACTTTTCCAAAGCCTCTCCAATCCTATGGAATGCCTTACCCCAATCTATCTGCTTATCTCCTACTCTATTAGCTTTTAGACAATCCCTGAAAACCCTTCTCTTCAAAGAAGCCTACCCTACCCACACCTAACAACTGTTTTTTAATTTTCTCCATCAGCTCACCCCCCCACAGTTATTACCTTTTGTTTCCACTTGACCCTCCCCTCTAGATTGTAAGCTCTAATGAGCAGGGCCCTCTGATTCCTCCTGTATTGATTTGTATTGTAAGTGTACTGTCTGCCCTCATGTTGTAAAGAGCTGCACAAACTGTTGGCGCTATATAAATCCTGTTTAATAATAATAATAATAATAATAATAATAATAATAATAATAATACTGTTATATTATGTATTTTAGCATTTTCTATCTTAATGATGAGGCCTGTTCTGAGTGGAACCTGTCCTGTTAAATTGCTTTATGGTCTTGGCCACCGTGCTGCAGCTTAGTTTCAGGGTCTTGGCAATCTTCTCATAGCCTAGGCCATTTTTATGTAGAGCAACAATTCTTTTTTTCAGATCCTCATAGAGTTCTTTGCCATGAGGTGCCATGTTGAACTTCCAGTGACCAGTATGAGAGAGTGAGAGCGATAACACCAAACCTAACACACCTGCTCCCCATTCACCCCTGAGACCTTGTAACACTAACGAGTCACATGACTCCGGGGAGGGAAAATGGCTAATTGGGCCCAATTTGGACATTTTCACTTAGGGGTGTACTCACTTTTGTTGCCAGAGGTTTAGACATTAATGGCTGTGTGTTGAGTTGTTTTGAGGGGACAGCAAATTTACAATGTTATACAAGCTGTACACTCACTACTTTACATTGTAGCAAAGTGTAATTTCTTCAGTGTTGTCACATGAAAAGATATAATAAAATATTTACAAAAATGTAAGGGGTATAATCACTTTTGTGAGATACTGTATATATACACAGGTACTCCTCACTTAACGACCGGGTTCTGTTCCAACAACCAGGTTGTTAAACAAATTGGTCATTAACCACCTCAACCAAGGAAGGATTTGCCCCCATAATGACCAGGCTGTGTCATGTTAATTGACACTTGCGTGGCCATGCTACGTTGTACCCAAACAATATTGACGTCCTTTTTTTCTCACAAATAGAGCTTTCTTTTGGTGGTATTTGATCACCTCTCCGTTTTTTTTATTTTTTGCGCTTTTGACACATTTTGGGACCATTGACATTTATCCAGCGATCAGTGCTATATTTAAAATTTTTGCGCTATACACAAAGAGCAAACATTTTGAAAAAAAAAACAATTTTTTAACTTTTTGCTGTAATACATATCCAAAAAATATATAAAAAACTAATTTATTCATCAGTTTAGACGGATATATATTCTTCTACATATTTTTGGTAAAGAAAAAAAAAATCACAATAGGCGTAAATTGATTGGTTTGCACAAAAATTATAGCGTTTACACAATAGGGGATAGATTTATGGCATTTTTATTTTATTTTATTTTTTTACTAGTAATGGTGGAGATCTGTGATTTTTAGTGGGACTGCGACGTTGAGGTGGACAGATCGGACACTTTTGACACTTTTTGGGACCATTGACATTTATCCAGCGATCAGTGCTATAAATAGCCACTGATTACTGTGTAACGGTCACTGGCAGGGAAGTGGTTAACAGGAGGGGGCGATCAAGGGGTTACGTGTGTTCCCTGGGTGTGTTGTAACTGTAGGGGGGGTGGGCTGCCAGGGACATGACAGAGATCACTGTTCCTGACCACTGGAACAGTAGACCCCTGTCATGTCACCTGTCAGAACGGGGAATCGCCTTGTTTACAAAGTCAGTTCCCCGTTCTGCCTCTGCAACAGGCAATCGCAGGTCGCCGGCGGACATAGAGTCAACTCGTCCCGCGGGCACACTCCCGCAGCATGCAGAGATAGTGTGCGCCTGTCCGTGCCACCGTACAGCTAAGGCGATTTGCGCACGAGAGCTGACCTGCCAACATATAACGACGAAGGCTGGTCGGCAAGCGGTTAAACAAGGAGCTGCAAGTAATCAATATTTTAAGCATTCCTAACTACTGTACTGTACTGTATTGTGAAAAAAAAGGTGTAAACACACAACTCCAGCTCAATAGCGTTGTTTTAATTTGCATAAATACAGATCACAAATGAAAATTCTGTACTGTACTGTACAATACAATGATGTACAGTGCGTCGTTCGGGTGGGGAGAGTTTGTCGTAAGTCCGAGTGGTCATGAAACAGGTAACTCGTTAAACGAGGAGTATCTGTATATTTAAGAATGATGAGTGAATTTTATTTGAGTAAAGCAGTCAATGCCATGCATTAGTTAGAAGCAATGTGATATCACGTTACACTTGGAATACACAGGGGACTTTAATCAATGTCTGAGGGTCTGTTCAGAATATTTTCATCTTCACTTGGCAGCTGTGAGGTACTTGGGTTTCAAGCTGCGCAGTGATTTTAAAGAACCACCTATATGTTTTAAACTACTTCTGTGTACACTGGATCAATTGTGGGCTGTTTGCCTACTTCATCAAGAGATTTTAATAAATAATCCTTTCTTCAGAAACTTCTGTTTCCTGTTCTCCTCCCTTTGTCACTGATTGCCAAGCATTGCTGCAGATGCAGAAGATAGATGAGAACATTAAATCTCACCAGAGAGAAAGATCAAATAAGCAGCCAAGTCATAACTCATTTGCTGGACAGAAACTGAAATGGTGTCTGCTCAGTGAAACAAAATGTGCTAATGTACAGTGAAATGCAGTCTGTTGATTATATACAAATGATATACTTTCATTTCTCTAGGATAAATAGGTAAGTCAGTCATTTGAAAGGTTTTAGAAGATTTAAATGATGTATATCTGAATTCTATGAAATGTGGAAACTAGCCTATGAGAACAGCTTGTATGGTTTCCAGTAATAGATATTGATGGAATTACTAAAATGATTTAGGTCAGGGTGAATAATATGCTTGACTTTTTATCTTGTTCATCAAAGTAAAATTACTTTTACCAGATTGTAATATGCTCAAATAAGATTATTTATTTAGGAGCCGGGACACATTTTCTGTGTGATATTAATTGTATATATGGATACCTACCTCTCTTAGGCTTGGTATAGATAGGTAGATACAACATACTGTATGAGAGATATCCGTCCTTGTTCATTGTTTAGTGATATTGTAAACAAATTGCAAGAACATTATAGGGGCATTTGTTCAAAGAAATGACACATACATTAAACCGGACAGCTTTTTAAATGTAAGCATAAGTACCTGAATTTGACTTGGTATAAGCCTTTTGTGGTACAGCAGAGCTCGGACAGAGAGAGGGAGAATCCATTAATCAAGGGGCATTACTTACTAGTAACCTGAAATCTTCATTCTTCAACCTCCCACCCCCAACGCCATAATCTTCCAGTGCAGCTTGGTTTAATAAAACAGCAACCATGACCTCCTTTTCTACCCCCTCCTTCATTTATAATTTCATACTGATCTATGAATGGAGGACAGGAGGATGAATTAAAGGTCGGTCCCCTCCATTCATACTGTAGATCATGCTTCATTCATAGAAACTGTAGTATGGTTTCTATGAATGAAGTAGCTGGGTGAAAAGGGTGATGAATGCCAGAAGATTATGACTGTGGAGGCAAAGTGGGTTGGAGGGTGAAGACTTCAGGGAAAGCAAGAGGCAAAAGCAAAAGGGACACATCAGAATTAGGGATGAGCTTCGTGTTCGAGTCGAACCCATGTTCGACTCGAACATCGTCTGTTCGGTCGTTCGCCGAATTGCGAACGATATGGGCTGTTCGCGCCAAATTCGAGTGGCACATCACGGCCCATAATTCACTGCGGCATCGCAGTGCAATTCTGGCTGATGATTGGCCAAGCATGCACTATGGCCCGCATGCTTGGCCAATCACAGCGCCGTCTATACAGAGAGCTGTAATTGGCCAAAGCCAGGGTGGCTTTGGCCAATTATGGCTCAGGGGGTTTAGTACACGCCCCACACTATATAAGGCCGCCTGCACGTCAGCCCTGTGTAGTGTGTTCCGGCGTTGAGAACACAGTGTTCAGCTAAAGCTACAAGTTAGTGAAGTGCGACCTCTGCACAGTGTTCAGCTAAAGCTACAAGTTAGTGTAGTGCGACCTCTGCACAGTGTTCAGCTAAAGCTACAAGTTAGTGTAGTGCGACCTCTGCACGGTGTTCAGCTAAAGGTACAAGTTAGTGTAATGCGACCTCTGCACAGTGTTCAGCTAAAGCTACCTGTAGAAGGTTGGGGGTGTTTTCCTGATCCTATCACTACCGCAGGCAGCTACATTATTTAAACGTTAGTGTAGTGCGTCATCTGTACAGTGTTCAGCTAAAGCTACCTGTAGAAGGTTGGTGGTGTTTTCCTGATCTTATCACTACCGCAGGCAGCTACATTATTTAAACGTTAGTGTAGTGCATCCTCTGCACAGTGTTCAGCTAAAGCTACCTGTAGAAGGTTGGTGGTGTTTTCCTGATCCTATCACTACCGCAGGCAGCTAAGCTACATTATTTAAATGTTAGTGTAGTGCGTCCTCTGCACAGTGTTCAGCTAAAGCTACGAGTTAGTGTAGTGCGACCTCTGCACAGTGTTCAGCTAAAGAAGCTACCTGTAGAAGATTGGTACTAATACTAATAATACTAAAGGCAGGCAGTTGATTTTGCTAGCTGCAGTATCTATCTATCTATCTATATATTATATATCTATATATTATATATATATATATATATATCCCAGCTTAGTGCAGCTACATCTCACTGCAGGCCATTAGTATGTCTGGAAGGCCAACAAGGAGAGGCAGACAGTCACAAGCCAATAAAAGAGGGCAAGCAGACTGTGTGCTGGCCGT
Organism: Aquarana catesbeiana; assembly: GCF_042186555.1. Classification (NCBI taxonomy): domain Eukaryota; kingdom Metazoa; phylum Chordata; class Amphibia; order Anura; family Ranidae; genus Aquarana; species Aquarana catesbeiana. Next base: position 354,121,247 of record NC_133328.1, on the reverse strand, counting down.
GTTGAGCCGCAACACGCGGAAGGCTTTGTTTGAGTGGATGACCAAGCCGTCATCATCCTCCTCATCCTCTCTCACCCATGCTCAGGGTACTTTGTCTGGCAAAGCAGCTGCCAACCCGGCCTCTTCCCTTGGCTCAATGGAATCAGTCACTCCTTCCCTAGCCTCAACATTTCCTCCTGAGGAGTCCCCCGAACTGTTTGACCACAGTGTTGGGTATATGCTCCAGGAGGATGCCCAGCATTTTGAAGGCTCCAATGATGGTACTCGGCTAGAGGAAGGCTGTAACGTGAGCCCAGACAGAGGGGGTGCCCAAGAAGGACAGCAATCTGGCAGTCATGTTGCCCCTGCTGCAGCATACTGCCAGTTTTGCTCCAGTGATGAGGAGGAAGGGGATGATGAGGTCACTGACTCCATGTGGGTGCCTGATAGGAGAGAGGAGGAGGAGGCACATCACCAACGAGGCAGGATGCCCTCCAGGGGCCAGCTTAAGGGCAGCACACTGACTGCATCACCCTGCAAAGTGCCGCATGTGCAAGGCGCTGCTGTCTCTGCATGTTATTCCAAAAGTTCTTTGGTGTGGGCCTTTTTTGAGACAAGTGCATCAGATAGCACTGCTGCTATTTGCAACATATGTTTCAAGCGTATCTCGCATGGCCAAAACATCTCCCGCTTGGGCACCACATGCTGAAATCCTCATCAGCTGAAATCTCCAAACCCACTATACCTTCAGTCCTCTCTGAGACCTGCACTGGGAGGAATAAAGATAAGGAATTAGGTGTGTCACAGCCAAGTACTTGTGGGCAATCTGCTATCGGTACACCGACGTCAGATTGTACCAGGCAAATTTCCCTGCCCCAGCTGCTGCACCGCCGAAAAAAGTTCGCTCCCAGCCATCCACATGCCCGGCGGTTGAATGCTAGCTTGGCAAAATTGCTAGCACTTCAACTGCTACCTTTTCAGTTGGAAGAATCTGCCCCCTTCCATTAGTTTGTGGAATGTGTGGTTCCTCAGTGGCAGGTACCCAAATGCCACTTTTTCTCAAGGAAGGCGATTCCGGTTCTCCACCGGCATGTGGAAGGCAATGTCCATGCCTCACTGGACAGGTCAGCGGTAAGGTGCATATTACCGCTGACTCATGGTCCAGCAGGTATGGACAGGGACGTTACCTAAGTTTCACGGCACATTGGGTGACTCTGCTGACAGCTGGGAAGGATGCAGGACAAGGTGCAGTAGTGTTGGAGGTTGTTCCGCCACCACGCCTCCAAAACGTCACTACTAATGATTGTGGTACACCTCTCTCCTCCACCCCCTATTCTTCTTCTTCCTCCATGGCCTCTTCCTGTGCTTTGTCCTCGGAACTAGCGGTGTTCCGTAGGCGTTCAAGGGGCTACGCAACTACGCAGGCCAAAAGATGCCATGCGCTGCTTGAGCTGGAGTGCTTGGGGGACAGGAGCCACACTGGGGCAGAGGTTCTGTCAGCTCTGCAGGGGCAGGTTCAGAGGTGGTTGATGCCACGCCAACTTAAGGCAGGAATGGTGGTTTGCGACAATGGCACCAACCTCCTCTCCACCCTCCGACAGGGACAAATGACCCATGTGCCCTGTTTGGCTCACGTCCTTAACTTGGTGGTGCAGCGGTTTTTGGGCAGGTACCCAGGCTTACAGGATGTCCTTACGCAGGCCAAGAAAGTCTGTGTGCATTTTCGCCGGTCATATAATGCCAGTGCTCGGCTGGCTGACCTCCAAAAGGAATTTAACCTGCCCAAGAACCGCCTAATCTGTGACATGCCCACCAGGTGGAACTCAACGTTGGCCATGCTGCAGCGGCTGCACATGCAGCAGAAGGCCATCAATGAGTACCTGTGTGACTATGGCACCAGGACAGGGTCAGGAGAGCTTGTTTTTTTTTCCCCACGCCAGTGGGCCATGATCAGGGATGCATGCACTGTCCTGTCACCATTTTAGGAGGCCACGAGGATGGTGAGCAGTGACAGTGCATGCATCAGTGACACTGTCCCCCTTGTCCACCTGTTGGAGCACACGCTGCGTTGAATAATGGACAGGGCACTTGAGGCAGAACAGAGGCAGGAAAAGGAGGACTTTCTTAGCTCTCAGGGCCCCCTTTATCCAGACAGTGTTCCTGCATGCCTGCCAATCACACAGGAAGAGGATGAGGAGGAGGATTGTGTCAGCAATGAGGTGGAGCCTGGCACTCAGCATCAGCAGCAGTCTTTAAGGAATCATTTACAGTTCCAAGAAACCCATGGACTTGTACGTGGCTGGGAGGAGGTGGCTGTGGATCATGTCGTCCTTAGTGACCCAGAGGACTCCGGACCGAATGCCTCAGCAAACCTATGCTGCATGGCCTCCCTGATCCTGCAAAGCCTGCGGAAGGATCCTCATATTCGTGGTATCAAGGAGAGGGATCAATACTGGCTGGCAACCCTCCTTGATCCACATTACAAGGGTAAGGTTGCGGACCTTATCTTGCCATTGCAGAGAGAGCAGAGGATGAAACATCTTCGGGAGGCCTTGCAGAAAAGTCTGTGCAACGCATTCCCAGAGACTGGGAGGTTACAAACTCCTGTTCCTGGACAACGTGTTGCTGAGGCATCGGTCAGTCAAAGAAGGAGCGGTGGAGAAGGTGGCCATCTGACCCATGCGTTCAGACAATTTTTTAGTCCGCAGCCCCAAGGTATGATCGGTTACAGCAACCATCGCCAGCGTCTGTTTTACATGGTGCAGGAATACCTAGGGGCAAGATCTGACTTGGACACCTTTCCCACCGAAAATCCTCTGGGTTACTGGGTCTTGAGGATGGATCACTGGCCAGAGCTTGCACAGTATGCAATTGAGCTACTGGCCTGTCCTGCATTCAGCGTTCTTTCAGAACGCACATTCAGTGCTGCTGGAGGTTTTGTAACCAATCACAGGGTGCACCTGTCCACCGATTCGGTCGATCGACTGACCTTCATAAAAATGAATCAGTCCTGGATCTCCACCAGCTACCAAGCACCTGATGCTGATGTAACCAAATAATTTTATTTGAAATGTCAGATCCCTTCAAGACTGCCTATGCTGATGCTGAGTGACCATCCTGTTATGCTGAGTGACTATCCTCTTCCTCCTCAATGATCACGCTGATAGCTTGTAAGAATATTTTTGGTTCTGGGCACCGCCACCAGTGGCTAAGGCCCAATTTTTCAGCCCCTGTTTTTTGATGCAATATTTTGTGAGGAGGGTTAGTTGCTGCACTCAACTAGAGTATTTGTGAGGGGTTGCAGTGTTGTGGCACCAGCACCAGTACCTAAGGCCCAATTTTTCAGCCCCTGTTTAACAGGGGTGTGTAATTACAGTTTTTGATGCAATATTTTACAGGAGGGCTCATTCCTGCGCTCCAACTAGAGTATCTGTGAGGGGTTGCAATGCTGTGGCACCAGTGCCTAAGGCCCAATTTTTCTGCCCCTGTTCAACAGGGACATGTAATTACAATTCTTGATCTAATATTTCACAACAGGGCCCATTTCTGCACCCACCAAGAGTAACTGTGAGGACTTACAGTGTTGTGGCACCAGCACCACCACCACCAAAGGCCCAATTTTTCTGACCCTGTTCAACAGGGGCAATTAATTACAATTCTTGATCTAATATTTCACAGCAGAGCCCGTTCCTGCGCCCACCAAGAGTAACTGTGAGGGCTTACAGTGTTGTGGCAACACCAACACCTAAGGCCCCAATTTCTGCAGAGTATATAGGGCAGGCCCCTACTTACCAACCTACAAATTACTCCTACTTGCAAACGGAAGGAGACAACAGGAAGTGAGATGAAATCTCCTAGGAAGGGAAATTCTCTCCTGTAAGAGTTAATATGGGAAAAACGTCTCCTTTCCACTGATGCTTTATCACCAATCCTTGTTTCACTAAAAACCCCAAATTGTCAAAAAACATTTGTCATTGAGACAGAAAGTGAGGTAAAATCTTCGGAAGAGGTGCACAGACAGCAAAACAAATGTCACAGGGGTGATAACCCTTCTCTATGTTTTCCAAAAAGCTTAAAAATAGATTTTTTGGCTGGAGCTACACTTTAAAAATGTACCAGTTCAAACAGATTCTACTTAACAACAAACCTACAGTACCTGTCTTGTTTGCACCGCCTGTATACTGCTGTTCAGAGGGCCTGGGGCCCCACGCCTTTCCTTTTTTTAATGTGGGTGTGGGATTCCCCTTAATATCCATACAAGACCCAAAGGGCCTGGTAATGGACTGGGGGGGTACCCATGCCATTTGTCTCACTGATTTTCATCCATATTACTGGGACCGGACATTACATTAAAGCCGTAAGCAGTTTTAAATGACTTTTATTCCTTTAAAAATGTCATTTTGTGCAGGGACTGTTCTAAGCACGGGAAACACGCGCCACTTTACAGGCATACTATAGATACCCCCCAGGTACGATATTTAAAGGAATATTTCACTTTTTTTCACTTTAAGCATCATTAAAATCACTGCTCCCGAAAAAACGGCCATTTTTAAAATGCATTTTTTGCATTGATACATGTCCCCTGGGGCAGAACCCGGGTCCCCAAACCCTTTTTAGGACAATACCATGCAAATTAGCCTTTAAAATGAGCACTTTTGATTTCGAACGTTCCAGTCCCATAGACTTCAATGGGGTTCTAAAGTGTGCGCAAATTTTCGGTCCATTCGCAGGTTCTGGTGTGAACCAAACCAGGGGGTTTCCGGCTCATCCCTAATCAGAATTATAGTAAGCAATGGCCCTTTTTAGTAAAAAAAAAAAAAAAAAAAAAAAAAAAAAACTTAGGCTTTAACCACTTAAGGACCGCCTAACGCCGATTTACGTCGGCAAGGCGGCACGGGCAGGCAAAATCACGTACATGTACGTGATTTGCCTCTCGCGGGTGGGGGGTCCGATCGGACCCCCCCCCGGTGCCCGAAGCGGTCCCGTTCTGTTCCCCGGCGATCCGAGATGAGGGGGAGGCCATCCGTTCGTGGCCCCCCCCTCGCGATCGCCGCCGGCCAATGGGAACACTCCTTTGCTGCTGTATGCTAAACAGCAGCAAAGGAAATGATGTCATCTCCCCTCGGCTCGGTATTTTCCGTTCCAGCGCCGAGGGGAGAAGACATCAATGTGAGTGCACAACACACACACACACAGTAGAACATGCCAGGCATACAAAACACCCCGATCCCCCCCCCGATCGCCCCCCGATCCCCCCCCAATCACCCCCCCCCCCCCCTGTCACAAACTGACACCAGCAGGTTTTTTTTTTTTTTTTTTTTTTTTTTTTCTGATTACTGCATAGTGTCAGTTTGTGACAGTTACAGTGTTGGGACAGTGAGTATTACCCCCCTTTAGGTCTAGGGTACCCCCCTAACCCCCCCTAATAAAGTTTTAACCCCTTGATCACCCCCTGTCACCAGTGTTGCTAAGCGATCATTTTTCTGATCGCTGTATTAGTGTCGCTGGTGACGCTAGTTAGTGAGGTAAATATTTAGGTTCGCCGTCAGCGTTTTATAGTGACAGGGACCCCCATATACTACCTAATAAATGTTTTAACCCCTTGATTGCCCCCTAGTTAACCCTTTCACCACTGATCACCGTATAACCGTTACGGGTGACGCAGGTTAGTTCGTTTATTTTTTATAGTGTCAGGGCACCCGCCGTTTATTACCTAATAAAGGTTTAGCCCCCTGATCGCCCGGCGGTGATATGCGTCGCCCCAGGCAGCGTCAGATTAGCGCCAGTACCGCTAACACCCACGCACGCAGCATACGCCTCCCTTAGTGGTATAGTATCTGTACAGATCAATATCTGATCCGATCAGATCTATACTAGCATCCCCAGCAGTTTAGGGTTCCCAAAAACACAGTGTTAGCGGGATCAGCCCAGATACCCGCTAGCACCTGCGTTTTGCCCCTCCGCCCAGCCCACCCAAGTGCAGTATCGATCGATCACTGTCACTTACAAAACACTAAACACATAACTGCAGCGTTCACAGAGTCAGGCCTGATCCCTGCGATCGCTAACAGTTTTTTTGGTAGCATTTTGGTGAACTGGCAAGCAAGCACCAGGCAGCGTCAGGTTAGCGCCAGTACCGCTAACACCCACGCACGCACCGTACACCTCCCTTAGTGGTATAGTATCTGAACACATCAATATCTGATCCGATCAGATCTATACTAGCGTCCCCAGCAGTTTAGGGTTCCCAAAAACGCAGTGTTAGCGGGATCAGCCCAGATACCTGCTAGCACCTGCGTTGTGCCCCTCCGCCCGGCCCAGCCCAGCCCACCCAAGTGCAGTATCGATCGATCACTGACACTTACAAGGCACTAAACGCATAACTGCAGCGTTCGCAGAGTCAGGCCTGATCCCTGCGATCGCTAACAGTTTTTTTGGTAGCATTTTGGTGAACTAGCAAGCACCGGCCCCAGGCAGCGTCAGGTTAGCGCCAGTACCACTAACACCCACGCACGCAGCATACGCCTCCTTTAGTGGTATAGTATCTGAACGGATCAATATCTGATCCGATCAGATCAGATCTATACTAGCGTCCCCAGCAGTTTAGGGTTCCCAAAAACGCAGTGTTAGCGGGATCAACCCAGATACCTGCTAGCACCTGCGTTTTGCCCCTCCGCCCGGCCCAGTCCAGCCCACCCAAGTGCAGTATCGATCGATCACTGTCACTTACAAAACACTAAACGCATAACTGCAGCGTTCGCAGAGTCAGGCCTGATCCCTGCGATCGCTAACAGTTTTTTTGGAAGCTTTTTATTGAACTGGCAAGCACCAGCGGCCTAGTACACCCCGGTCGTAGTCAAACCAGCACTGCAGTAACACTTGGTGACGTGGCGAGTCCCATAAGTGCAGTTCAAGCTGGTGAGGTGACAAGCACAAGTAGTGTCCCGCTGCCACCAAAAAGACAAACACAGGCCCGTCGTGCCCATAGTGCCCTTCCTGCTGCATTCGCCAATCCTAATTGGGAACCCACCACTTCTGCAGCGCCCGTACTTCCCCCATTCACATCCCCCCAACGAAATGCAGTCGGCTGCATGAGAGGCATTTTTATGTGCTCCCGAGTACCCCTACCCAACGAACCCCCCCCAAAAAGATGTTGTGTCTGCAGCAAACGCGGATATAGGCGTGACACCCGCTATTATTGTCCCTTCTGTCCTGACAATCCTGGTCTTTGCATTGGTGAATGTTTTGAACGCTACCATACACTAGTTGAGTATTAGCGTAGGGTACAGCATTGCACAGACTAGGCACACTTTCACAGGGTCTCCCAAGATGCCATCGCATTTTGAGAGACCCGAACCTGGAACCGGTTACAGTTATAAAAGTTAGTTACAAAAAAAGTGTAAAAAAAAAAAAAATATATATAAAATAAAAAAAAATAGTTGTCGTTTTATTGTTCTCTCTCTCTCTATTCTCTCTCTATTGTTCTGCTCTTTTTTACTGTATTCTATTCTGCAGTGTTTTATTGTTATTGTTATTGTTATTGTTATTATGTTTTATCATGTTTGTTTTTCAGGTATGTAATTATTTATACTTTATTGTTTACTGTGCTTTATTGTTAACCATTTTTTTGTCTTCAGGTACGCCATTCACAACTTTGAGTGGTTATACCAGAATGATGCCTGCAGGTTTAGGTATCATCTTGGTATCATTCTTTTCAGCCAGCGGTCGGCTTTCATGTAAAAGCAATCCTAGCGGCTAATTAGCCTCTAGACTGCCTTTACAACCCGTGGGAGGGAATGCCCCCCCCCCCCCACCGTCTTCCGTGTTTTTCTCTGGCTCTCCTGTCTCAACAGGGAACCTGAGAATGCAGCCGGTCATTCAGCCAGCTGACCATAGAGCTGATCAGAGACAAGAGTGGCTCCAAACATCTCTATGGCCTAAGAAACCGGAAGCTACGAGCATTTTATGACTTAGATTTCGCCGGATGTAAATAGCGCCATTGGGAAATTGGGGAAGCATTTTATCACACCGATCTTGGTGTGGTCAGATGCTTTGAGGGCAGAGGAGAGATCTAGGGTCTAATAGACCCCAATTTTTTCAAAAAAGAGTACCTGTCACTACCTATTGCTATCATAGGGGATATTTACATTCCCCGAGATAACAATAAAAATGATTTAAAAAAAAAAAAAATGAAAGGAACAGTTTAAAAATAAGATAAAAAAGCAAAAAAATAATAAAGAAAAAAAAAAAAAAAAAAAAAGCACCCCTGTCGCCCCCTGCTCTTGCGCTAAGGCGAACGCAAGCGGCGGTCTGTCGTCAAACGTAAACAGCAATTGCACCATGCATGTGAGGTATCGCCGCGAAGGTCAGATCGAGGGCAGTAATTTTTGCAGTAGACCTCCTCTGTAGATCTAAAGTGGTAACCTGTAAAGGCTTTTAAAGGCTTTTAAAAATGTATTTATTTTGTTGCCACTGCACGTTTGTGCGCAATTGTAAAGCATGTCATGTTTGGTATCCATGTACTCGGCCTAAGATCATCTTTTTTATTTCATCAAACATTTGGGCAATATAGTGTGTTTTAGTGCATTAAAATTTAAAAAAGTGTGTTTTTTCCCCAAAAAATGCGTTTGAAAAATCGCTGCGCAAATACTGTGTGAAAAAAAAAATGAAACACCCACCATTTTAATCTGTAGGGCATTTGCTTTAAAAAAATATATAATGTTTGGGGGTTCAAAGTAATTTTCTTGCAAAAAAAAAAAAACTTTTTCATGTAAAAAATAAGTGTCAGAAAGGGCTTTGTCTTCAAGTGGTTAGAAGAGTGAGTGATGTGTGACATAAGCTTCTAAATGTTGTGCATAAAATGCCAGGACAGTTCAAAACCCCCCCAAATGACCCCATTTTGGAAAGTAGACACCCCAAGCTATTTGCTGAGAGGCATGTCGAGTCCATGGAATATATTATATTGCGACACAAGTTGCGGGAAAGAGACAAATTTTTTTTTTTTTTTTTTTTTTTTGCACAAAGTTGTCACTAAATGATATATTGCTCAAACATGCCATGGGAATATGTGAAATTACACCCCAAAATACATTCTGCTGCTTCTCCTGAGTACGGGGATACCATATGTGTGAGACTTTTTGGGAGCCTAGCCGTGTACGGGACCCCGAAAACCAAGCACCGCCTTCAGGCTTTCTAAGGGGCGTGAATTTTTGATTTCACTCTTCACTGCCTATCACAGTTTCGGAGGCCATGGAATGCCCAGGTGGCACAAAACCCCCCTAAATGACCCCATTTTGGAAAGTAGACACCCCAAGCTATTTGCTGAGAGGTATAGTGAGTATTTTGCAGACCTCACTTTTTGTCACAAAGTTTTGAAATTTGAAAAAAGAAAAAAAAAAAAAAGTTTTTTCTTGTCTTTCTTCATTTTCAAAAACAAATGAGAGCTGCAAAATACTCACCATGCCTCTCAGCAAATAGCTTGGGGTGTCTACTTTCCAAAATGGGGTCATTTGGGGGGGGTTTGTGCCACCTGGGCATTCCATGGCCTCCGAAACGGTGTTAGGCAGTGAAGAGTAAAATCAAAAATTCACGCCCTTAAAAACGCTGAAGGCGGTGATTGGTTTTCGGGGCCCCGTACGCGGCTAGGCTCCCAAAAAGTCCCACACATGTGGTATCCCCATACTCAGGAGAAGCAGCTAAATGTATTTTGGGGTGCAATTCCACATAGGCCCATGGCCTGTGTGAGCAATATATCATTTAGTGACAACTTTGTGCAAAAAAAAAAAAAAAAAAAAAAAAGTGTCACTTTCCCGCAACTTGTGTCAAAATATAAAATATTCCATGGACTCAATATGCCTCTCAGCAAATAGCTTGGGGTGTCTACTTTCCAAAATGGGGTCATTTGGGGGGGGGTTGTGCCACCTGGGCATTCCATGGCCTCCGAAACTGTGATAGGCAGTGAAGAGTGAAATCAAAAAGTTACACCCTTAGAAATCCTGAAGGCGGTGATTGGTTTTCGGGGTCCCATACGCGGCTAGGCTCCCAAAAAGTCCCACACATGTGGTATCCCCGTACTCAGGAGAAGTAGCTGAATATATTTTGGGGTGCAATTCCACATAGGCCCATGGCCTGTGTGAGCAATATATCATTTAGTGACAACTTTTTGTAAATATTTTTTTTTTTTTTTTTTTTGTCATTATTCAATCACTTGGGACAAAAAAAATAAATATTCAATGGGTTCAACATGCCTATCAGCAATTTCCTTGGGGTGTCTACTTTCCAAAATGGGGTCATTTGGGGGGGTTTTGTACTGCCCTGCCATTTTAGCACCTCAAGAAATGACATAGGCAGTCATAAACTAAAAGCTGTGTAAATTACAGAAAATGTACCCTAGTTTGTAGACGCTATAACTTTTGCGCAAACCAATAAATATACGCTTATTGACATTTTTTTTACCAAAGACATGTGGCCGAATACATTTTGGCCTAAATGTATGACTAAAATTGAGTTTATTGGATTTTTTTTATAACAAAAAGTAGAAAATATCATTTTTTTTCAAAATTTTCGGTCTTTTTCCGTTTATAGCGCAAAAAATAAAAACTGCAGAAGTGATCAAATACCATCAAAAGAAAGCTCTATTTGTGGGAAGAAAAGGACGCAAATTTCGTTTGGGTACAGCATTGCATAACCGCGCAATTAGCAGTTAAAGCGACGCAGTGCCAAATTGGAAAAAGACCTCTGGTCCTTAGGCAGCATAATGGTCCGGGGCTCAAGTGGTTAACCACTTGAGCCCCGGACCATTATGCTGCCTAAGGACCAGAGGTCTTTTTCCAATTTGGCACTGCGTCGCTTTAACTGCTAATTGCGCGGTCATGCAATGCTGTACCCAAACGAAATTTGCGTCCTTTTATTCCCACAAATAGAGCTTTCTTTTGATGGTATTTGATCACCTCTGCAGTTTTTATTTTTTGCGCTATAAACGGAAAAAGACCGAAAATTTTGAAAAAAAAATGATATTTTCTACTTTTTGTTATAAAAAAAATCCAAAAAACTAAATTTTAGTCATACATTTAGGCCAAAATGTATTCGGCCACATGTCTTTGGTAAAAAAAATGTCAATAAGCATATATTTATTGGTTTGCGCAAAAGTTATAGCGTCTACAAACTAGGGTACATTTTCTGTAATTTACACAGCTTTTAGTTTATGACTGCCTATGTCATTTCTTGAGGTGCTAAAATGGCAGGGCAGTACAAAACCCCCCCAAATGACCCCATTTTGGAAAGTAGACACCCCAAGGAAATTGCCTTGAGGCATGTTGAACCCATTGAATATTTATTTTTTTTGTCCCAAGTGATTGAATAATGACAAAAAAAAAAAAAATTTTTACAAAAAGTTGTCACTAAATGATATATTGCTCACACAGGCCATGGGCCTATGTGGAATTGCACCCCAAAATACATTCAGCTGCTTCTCCTGAGTATGGGGATACCACATGTGTGGGACTTTTTGGGAGCTTAGCCGCGTACGGGGCCCCGAAAACCAAGCACCGCCTTCAGGATTTCTAAGGGTGTAAATTTTTTATTTCACTCTTCACTGCCTATCACAGTTTCGGAGGCCATGGAATGCCCAGGTGGCACAAACCCCCCCCAAATGACCCCATTTTGGAAAGTAGACACCCCAAGCTATTTGCTGAGAGGCATATTGAGTCCATGGAATATTTTATATTTTGACACAAGTTGCGGGAAAGTGACACTTTTTTTTTTGCACAAAGTTGTCACTAAATGATATATTGCTCACACAGGCCATGGGCATATGTGGAATTGCACCCCAAAATACATTTAGCTGCTTCTCCTTTTAGCTTTGGGTGTCTACTTTCCAAAATGGGGTCATTTGGGGGGGTTTTGTGCCACCTGGGCTTTCCATGGCCTCCGAAACTGTGATAGGCAGTGAAGAGTGAAATCAAAAATTCACGCCCTTAGAAAGCCTGAAGGCGGTGCTTGGTTTTCGGGGTCCCGTACGCGGCTAGGCTCCCAAAAAGTCTCACACATGTGGTATCCCCGTACTCAGGAGAAGCAGCAGAATGTATTTTGGGGTGTAATTTCACATATTCCCATGGCATGTTTGAGCAATATATCATTTAGTGACAACTTTGTGCAAAAAAAAAAAAAAAAATTTGTCTCTTTCCCGCAACTTGTGTCGCAATATAAAATATTCCATGGACTCGACATGCCTCTCAGCAAATAGCTTGGGGTGTCTACTTTCCAAAATGGGGTCATTTGGGGGGGTTTTGAACTGTCCTGGCATTTTATGCACAACATTTAGAAGCTTATGTCACACATCACCAACTCTTCTAACCACTTGAAGACAAAGCCCTTTCTGACACTCATTGTTTACATGAAAAAGTTATTTTTTTTTGCAAAAAAATTACTTTGAACCCCCAAACATTATATATTTTTTTAAAGCAAATGCCCTACAGATTAAAATGGTGGGTGTTTCATTTTTTTTTTTCACACAGTATTTGCGCAGCGATTTTTCAAACGCATTTTTTGGGGAAAAAACACACTTTTTTAAATTTTAATGCACTAAAACACACTATATTGCCCAAATGTTTGATGAAATAAAAAAGATGATCTTAGGCCGAGTACATGGATACCAAACATGACATGCTTTAAAATTGCGCACAAACGTGCAGTGGCAACAAAATAAATACATTTTTAAAAGCCTTTAAAAGCCTTTACAGGTTACCACTTTAGATTTACAGAGGAGGTCTACTGCAAAAATTACTGCCCTCGATCTGACCTTCGCGGCGATACCTCACATGCATGGTGCAATTGCTGTTTACGTTTGAGGACAGACCGCCGCTTGCGTTCGCCTTAGCACGAGAGCAGGGGGCGACAGGGGTGCTTTTTTTTTTTTTTTTTTTTCTTTATTATTTTTTTGCTTTTTTATCTTATTTTTAAACTGTTCCTTTCATTTTTTTTTTTTTTAATCATTTTTATTGTTATCTCAGGGAATGTAAATATCCCCTATGATAGCAATAGGTAGTGACAGGTACTCTTTTTTGAAAAAATTGGGGTCTATTAGACCCTAGATCTCTTCTCTGCCCTCAAAGCATCTGATGACACCAAGATCGGTGTGATAAAATGCTTCCCCAATTTCCCAATGGCGCTATTTACATCCGGCGAAATCTAAGTCATAAAATGCTCGTAGCTTCCGGTTTCTTAGGCCATAGAGATGTTTGGAGCCACTCTGGTCTCTGATCAGCTCTATGGTCAGCTGGCTGAATCACCGGCTGCATTCTCAGGTTCCCTGTTGAGACAGGAGAGCCAGAGAAAAACACGGAAGATGGTGGGGGGGGCATTCCCTCCCACGGCTTGTAAAAGCAGTCTAGAGGCTAATTAGCCACTAGGGTTGCTTTTACATGAAAGCTGACCGCTGGCTGAAAAGAATGATACCAAGATGATACCTAAACCTGCAGACATCATTCTGGTATAACCATTCAAAGTCGTGAATGGCGTACCTGAAGACAAAAAAATGGTTAACAATAAAGCACAGTAAACGGTAAAGTATAAAAAATTGCATACCTGAAAAGCAAACATGATAAAACATAATAACAATAAAACATTGCAGAATAGAATACAGTAAAAAAGAGCAGAACAAGAGAGAGAGAATAGAGAGAGAGAGAGAACAATAAAACGACAACTTTTTTTTTTATTTTATATATATTTTTTTTTTTTTACACTTTTTTTGTAACTAACTTTTATAACGGTAACCGGTTCCAGGTTCGGGTCTCTCAAAATGCGATGGCATCTTGGGAGACCCTGTGAAAGTGTGCCTAGTCTGTGCAATGCTGTACCCTACGCTAATACTCAACTAATGAATGGTAGCGTTCAAAACATTCACCAATGCAAAGACCAGGATTGTCAGGACAGGAGGGACAATAATAGAGGGTGTCACGCCTATATTGGCGCTTGCTGCAGACACGACATCTTTTTTGGGGGTTCGTTGGGTAGGGGTACTCGGGAGGACATAAAGAAAATGCCTCTCATGCAGCTGACTGCATTTGGTTGGGGATGTGAATGGGGGAAGTACGGGCGCTGCAGAAGCGGTGGGTTCCCAATTAGGATTGACAAATGCAGCAGGAAGGGCACTATGGGCATGACGGGCCTGTGTTTGTCTTCTTGGTGGCAGCGGGACACTACTTGTGCTTGCCACCTCACCAGCTTGAACTGCACTTATGGGACTCGCCACATCACCAAGTGTTACTGCAGTGCTGGTTTGACTACAACCGGGGTGTACTAGACCGCTGGCGCTTGCCAATTCAATAAAAAGCTACCAAAAAAACTGTTAGCGATCGCAGGGATCAGGCCTGACTCTGCGAATGCTGCAGTTATGCGTTAAGTGTTTTGTAAGTGACAGTGAACGATCGATACTGCACTTGGGTGGGCTGGGCTGGGCCGGGCGGAGGGGCAAAACGCAGGTGCTAGCAGGTATCTGGGCTGATCCCGCTAACACTGCGTTTTTGGGAACCCTAAACTGCTGGGGACGCCAGTATAGATCTGATCGGATCAGATATTGATCCGTTCAGATACTATACCACTAAGGGAGGTGTACGGTGCGTGCGTGGGTGTTAGCAGTACTGGCGCTAATCTGACGCTGCTTGGGGCTGGTGCTTGCCAGTTCACCAAAATACTACCAAAAAAACTGTTAGCGATCGCAGGGATCAGGCCTGACTCTGCGAACGCTGCAGTTATGCGTTTAGTGTTTTGTAAGTGACAGTGATCGATCGATACTGCACTTGGGCTGGGCCGGGCGGAGGGGCAAAACGCAGGTGCTAGCAGGTATCTGGGCTGATCCCGCTAACACTGTGTTTTTGGGAACCCTAAACTGCTGGGGACACTAGTATAGATCTGATCGGATCAGATATTGATCCGATCAGATACTATACCACTAAGGGAGGCGTATGCTGCGTGCGTGGGTGTCAGCGGTACTGACGCTAATCTGACGCTGCCTGGGGCGACGCATATCACCGCCGGGAGATCAGGGGGCTAAACCTTTATTCGGTAATAAACGGCGGGTGCCCTGACACTATAAAAAATAAACAAACTAACCAGCGTCACCCGTAACAGTTATACGGTGATCAGTGGTGAAAGGGTTAACTAGGGGGCCATCAAGGGGTTAAAACATTTATTCGGTAGTATATGGGGGTCCCTGTCGCTATAAAACGCTGACGGAGAAACCTAAATATTTAGGTCCCTAACTAGCGTCACCAGCGACACTAATACAGCGATCAGAAAAATGATCGCTTAGCGACACTGGTGACAGGGGGTGATCAAGGGGTTAAAACTTTATTAGGGGGGTATCCTAGACCTACAGGGGGGTAATACTAACTGTCCCAACACTGTAACTGTCACAAACTGACACCAATGCAGTAATCAGAAAAAAACAAAAAAAAAACAAAAAAACTGCTGGTGTCAGTTTGTGACAGGGGGGGGTGATTGGGGGGGATCGGGGGGCGATCGGGGGGGGGAATCGGGGTGTTTAGAGTGCCTGGCATGTTCTACTGTGTTGTGTAGTGTTGGTGCACTCACATACCTGTCTTCTCTCCTCGGGCCGGAACGGAAATTACCGAGCCGATGAGAGATGACATCATTTCCTTTGCTGCTGTTTAGCATACAGCAGCAAAGGAATGATGTGATTGGCCGGCGGCGATCGCGAGGGGGGGGCCACGAACGGATGGCCTCCCCCTCATCTCCGATCGCCGTGGGACAAAAGACGACCGCCTCGGGCACCGGGGGGGGGCGATCGCACCCCCCACCCGCGGAAGGCAAATCACGTATATGTACGTGATTTTGCCTGTCCGTGCCACCTTGCCGACGTAAATCGGCGTGAGGCGGTCGTCAAGTGGTTAAAGTGGTTGTAAACCCTTACAGACCACTTTCACCTACAAGTAAGCCTAGATTAAGGCTTACCTGTAGGTGCTTGAAATATCTCCTAAACCTACACGGTTTAGGAGATATTTACTATTTCCCCGAACGATGGTGTCTGCTGCGCATGTGCCGATGAACATATGGATGAACATATGGGATGTCAGCTACTCTAAACATACCACTGGTAAAAAAAAGTGTTCCTGAAAATATTTTTGAAATGTTGGCAACTATGCACGTGGGCTCTGCCCAAGGGCCATCAGGTCAGTAGGGGGCCTCATGAGAGGCTCCTGGGATCCTTTGATATGAAAGCGGTAGTAAACTTTGCTAACATTACTACTTTTTAGAGGCCCTGAGGTAGGTTATGCCATAATGTACAAAGTATGCACAGCATATTAGCACATTAGGGTACAATTTTCTGTCAGACTGAGCTCTCCAGCGATGCGCTGAGATCAATCTGGCGGGTCCTGGGCGTTTCCATCTTCACCCGGTCTTCCTTCAGGGTTCTGTGCCTTCGGTCACTTGCCTTGGCCGGGCTGCATTGCTGTCACTCCCACGCATGCTTATGCACATCCTTTCTCTCTCTCATCCCTCCACTCTCTCTCATCCTCCCTCCCTTACCCCTCACCCCTCTCTCATCCCCTTTCTCTCTCTATCATCCTCCCTCTCTCTATTTATTTTCATTTGTTATAACAAAAAATAGCATTTTTTTAATTTATAAAAAGCCCCACCAAAATCCTCAGCACCGGGCCCATGATGTTCTTAATCTGGCCCTGCTAATCCCACGGCCAACATTTCAGAAAATCTTTTCAATAACTGGAGGGTTAGGGAGGTGGACTTGAGGCATAGGGGAGGCATGTTGTGAGCCTGCCAGGCTGAGGGGGGTATTGATCATAGGAGTGTGAAGCAGATCCTCTATTGTCCTGCCCAGGAGTGATTCAGTGGAGGCTGGGGAGACAGCATGGTTGTAACTTGTACTCACAGGAGTTGCCAGAAGGTTGCATGCAGCCTGGTGTGCTGTAGGTGGATCCCCAATTGAGTCTGTGTCTCTTGTATCTCCGCATGGAGGAGCCGCGGCCACCATCTTGGAAGGCTCGGGGGTTAGTAGGCCAAAGCAAGGCTGTCGACTGACCTCCCTCTTAGCCCATTATGCCTCTTAGAAAACATCATTGGGTGTTTGCTCTCCAAAATTGTGGTCATTTTGTGAGGGTTTCCACTGTCCTGGTGCTCCAGGGCCTTAAAAATGTGATAGGTAGTCAGGAATTTAGATGTGTATTTAATGCCCCCAGAAAGCCTTAAAAGAGAAGTATGGGTTTCCTTTTTTTTGCTTATTCTTAATCCTTATGAGGTTCTAGTATTAATAAATCTCTCCTGCCCTCTGATAAGTGCAAAATTTCTGTTAAAACAGAGTTAATTACCTGTGGGAGGGTCTACAGACTTTCTTGGAGCATCATACCAACAATGAGATTCTGGATCCACCCACTTTCCTGTCATCTTGCTTGATTGATGTTGGCTCTCTGCTTGTTCCTGAGACTTTACACAACACACAGAGCTCCCCTCCTCCCCCTCCCTTCTCCTTCCTCCTCTCCCCTCCCTGTTGCAGACAGAATGATCTAAGCACATGTTCAGGAAAGCAGCAGACTTCAATGAGTGTAGAAGTCACTGGCAGTACTCTGCATATTATATTCTACTCTCCTGGTAAAATTATAATACAAAGAATACATTAAAGTAAAATTCAGCACTAGCTTTTGTCAGCATTGCCTACATGGTGGGGATAGGGATGACATCAGCAGTGGGGATAGGGATGACATCAGCGGTGGTGGGGATAGGGATGACATCAGAGGTGGTGGGGATAGGGATGACATCAGCAGTGGGGATAGGGATGACATCAGCGGTGGTGGGGATAAGGATGATATCAGCGGTGGTGGGGATAGGGGTGACATCAGCAGTGGTGGGGATAGGGATGACATCAGTGGTGGTGGGGATAGAGATGACATCAGTGGTGGGGATAGGGATGACATTAGTAACAGTGGTGGTGGTGGGGATAGGAATGACACCAGTGGCAGTGGTGAGGATAGGGATGACATCAGTGGCAGTGGTGGGGATAGGGATGACATCAGTGGCAGCGGTAGGGATAGGGATGACATCAGTAACAGTGGTGGTAGTGGGGATAGGAATTACATCAGTGACAGTGGACTGATGTCATCCCTATCTTTACCACTGCCACTGATGTCATCCCTATCCCCACCACTGCTACCGATGTCATCCATATCCTCACCACCACTGCTGATGTCATCCCTATACCCACCACTAATGTCATTCCTATCCCCACCACCACCACTGTTACTGATGTCATTCCTATCCACTCCACCGCCAGTGATGTCATCCCTATCCAAACCACTGCCGTCATCCCTATACCCACCGCTGATGTCATTCCTATCCTCACCACCACCATTGATGTCATCCCTATCCCCACCACTGATGTAATTCCTATCCCCACCACCACAACTGTTACTGATGTCATCCCTATCCCCGCCACTGATGTCAATCCTTACCCCACCACCACCACTGATGTCATTCCTATCCCCACCACTGATGTCATTCCTATCCCCACCATTGATGTCATCCCTGTACAATAAAGGAGACTCTGGGGACATATACCTGGTGTCTAAACAGGAATATTTCACTTTTAGATGTGGGGGAGTTGTTAGTCTCCCTCTCCTATGTACTGTACACAGGTATGCTCTCTACACATAGTACTGTGTACATTTCAGAGAACAGACACAGGACACAGGTCACTATGCTCCTTACTGTCACGAGGGCCACGTATCTGATGTGAGACCAAAGTAGTGGGGAGGCATCCCTTGCACCATGGGTCCTTAAAGCCTCTGGAGATGGAGACAGAGACTTGGTGGACACCGAGTGGCAGGGGTGCCAAGGGTGCAGAGCCCTGTGCAAGTCTTAGTCCAGGATCCGAGCCGGGGTCAAGTCCAGTTGGGCAACGAAGCATAAAAGGGTTCATCAGAAAAAGAATGGTCGAGATCCAAGCCGGGGTCGGTTCCAATCTGGCAGCTGAGTACAAAAGGGGCAAAGAAGTAGAATGGTTAAGGTACAAATCCGAGGTCAACGGCAAGTAGCAATCAAGAGTAGTCAAACAGGTTTCCAGGTTACAACAGGTTCAGACAGATTACACACTAGCACAGAAACAAGGGGGGACTGAAGATAATCCAGCAATTTGGCAGTGTCTGTGCTGGGCTTCTATAGGGAAGTTTGAGGTCACTTCCTGTGCACCTCCTGGGCATTTTCCCGCCTTTTTCCATCAGGTTGATGTCACTTCCTGTGCACCTCCTGGGTAATTTCCCTCCTTTTTCCATCAGGTTGAGGTCACTTTCTAGCGCGTCCTGGGCATTTTCCTGCCCTTTTCCATCAAGTCTTCTGCGCAGGTGCGGGTTGGCTCCCTGAGTCGTCTTTGGTGCATGCTCAGTTGGTATGGATTTCCTCTTTCGGCAACGTGCCATTGGTGCATGCGTAGAAAGCAGTGGACTCTTACACTTACCATGTCTCCTCTTCTGATATAACACAGTGCTATGTATAGAGAGCACCTGTGTTCTTTGCTTGACATGAGAAGCATGTCCACAAGCATCTCACTCTCCCTCTTCCCCCATCGGCTGAAAAAGACGCTGACACAGACTTTGAATGAGTGAGGGGAAGGGGGAATTCTGAGGACACAAGAACATCAAAGCCCAGAGGAGAGGTGTTGGAGTCTCGCAGAGGAGAGCTTGCAGATAACTGCCAGGGAAAGGTGAGGAGACTTCACTGCCTATATCACACTGACCCTGCTTCTGGGTTTTAGCTGGAGACACGCTGCCATGGAAACAGAGCATGTGAAGAATGTGCTCATTCTAGATAGCAGCCTGGGTGTGCACCTCTTCATCAATCAAACCCACAGTCCTCCAGAGGGAGGGAGTGATGGAGGGGCTGGATTGTGGAGATGTTTCCACCCCCTGGAAACTTTTGAATTGAGAGAGAACCATTCGAGGCTGATTCTGGATACTTCAAAAGACTATTCTGCAAAATAGTCTGAGGAAAAAAAGAAATACAATGCACGTATGAAGGTAGCATGTACTACCTATTTTTGCATTCCCATAGTTCTCTTTTAAGTTGCTTCTTGAATTTTGGGCCTCACTGACCCCCCCAACATTATGCTGTGCCCCACCATGTGCCCCCCCCATTAATTTTTTTTTTTTTACAAAAAGGCAATGTCTTTTTGTTTGCATTCGTAGTGGATGCGCCACATCTTACTCGGGCCGCCGCTGGAGCAACACAGTCTCTATTGAGAGGGAGAGCGTCCCCAGTCAGCTCTCCTGCGGGTGATTCCTCCCCCCTCCCTCTGCTCGCTCTCCCTCTGCTCGCTGACACTGCATAATGCGAGCGCTCACACAACCACGGCTGCCCGATCTGCTCCTTCCCCATGCATCCTCATTGGCAGGGAGAAGAGCGAGTTGCAGGAAGGACTCCACCAGGACTCTCAGTTACTGAAAAAACTGACTGATTTCTCCCGTCCTTAAGACAGGAGAACCAGCCTGTAAATTCCAAGAGATGCCAGACCAGCGCTGTCAATAGCAGGGGTAGGACAGCAAGAGGAGGCTGGGGAACCCCACAGTGGAAGAACACCAGGGCCCGGTGGCAAGACAACCTTTGCAACCCTTATAATTCTCCCACTGCTTTGGACCCTTATATTTTCTTGGTATGCTGGTGACATATATCTCTTGTTTTCTGCCACCCTGGAGGGCCCCAATACAGTAGGAAGGGAGCTCACTGCAGAACATGTGAAAGGGTCCGTTGTGGAATCAGCGCTGTAGCGCTGGTAGATTTACAATCTACCGCAGATTAGGTAAATTTAGTAAATTGTGTGTTAGGAAGGTTAAAAGTTCGCCTCTGTTCCAGCTTGGCTGACGTTGTGTTTGCTTCCATGCTGACCGGTGGGTGTCGCTGTTACCATTAGTCAGTGTTGGAAGGGCAATGTGTTGAAGTGCATAGATGCTCCTCTGTCTTGGAGACAAGCTCGGTGGAAGTGGTCCTCCGAGTTGCATTCTGGGAAGGGGGTATTTATGGGACAGACGCCATGTTCTAAAGTTGTTTTGCAGCCACCTGCTTGCCCTCCTGGCCGACAGGTATGCGTTAAGGAGCTACCTCGTGGTCCTCCAATCGGGAGGCCCACAATGCTATGGTACAGGGGTGGGTCCAGAGGCTTGTCTGGGGCCTACCACCGTGGCCAAGGAATGGTCCTGAGCTGTCGGTCCTGTGTGACGAAGCTGGATAGCCGAGGAGATCCCAGGGGAGGACCCGTCTTTGAGAGCACGCAGCGTGCTGGTCTATAGAGGGGCCTGGTGACTCGGCTGGAGGATGTATCCAAAAGAAGTAACCATACAGCATAGTGTCGTCGGTTCGGCTTAAAGGTTCGGGCACTGTGACTGACTGTTCACTGCAGAAGATCTGATACATCCTATGGCAGAGGATCGTGCAGATTTACCCCCCAAATAAGTCTGTGGCAGAGACTTTAGATTGGTGCTGCGTACTGGCTGCTAGACCGGTGAGAGAGGCCTATCCAGACGAACAAAGAGTGCATCCCATGAGGGGAACGCATTCCACATAATTATCTGAATTCTACCGGGACATTTGTCGCTAAGATCTTGTAAGAAGATATTTGAGTTTCTCCTGAAGGTTTCCTTTTCCGTCTCTTTCCTGCTACTTCCTAAAGTTTGACTGTTCAATAAAGCATTGAAAACGTACTCCAGTGTTGGTGCGTGTGTCGTCCAGCAGTAAACTCAATGGAACCCCTAGACCCAGTGCCGGTGAAACAGAGGGAAGCTAAGTGAAGGTAACAGACCCGCTTAAACCAGCAGCTCCACCGTGAGTTAGTGCTACATGTGGGTGTGTCGTCCGGGATTTGTTGACCGACAATTATTGCAACCCAGTGGAGTGTTTTACCTGGAGTTTACAGAGAGAGCTGGACTTTGAAAAAAAATCTTTTCAGGAAGAGGAAAGGTTAAACTGCAGGACTTTGCTTTTGGGTGCGTAGACGCTGGGCGCTGGAAGAGGCCCGGGAGCTACGTGACTGAAAACAAGTGGGAGGAGTTACCCTACTTGCTCCTGCTTGGGACGCGAGTAGAGTGCTTGGCGCCAGAGGAGAAGAGAAGCCTCGTGATCGTGCTGAAAAGATCAGAGTGTGGCCATGTCTTTTCCGGCGTTACAATTGGTTGTGGGACCCAGAGTGTTCCCTGCAAGCACCGTGATGAATACTGTGCAATCTGGAACTCTGCTCACGGATACTGGAGTTCGAATGAAACCGCAGGGGAAGTTTGTCCTGTGTACCTCGGGAGATGTTGAGGGACTGGGCATGACCTGCCATCGATGTGGAGGATTGGCCATACATCTTCGTCCATTCGGCCGATGTCCGCAGTGTGGAGAGTATTTGTTTGTAGTGGAGCCACCTACTTTGCCACCCCGTGCCTACCGGATGGATTGGGTGACAGGTATCGCTACAGTGGAAGCTGCTATCGCTACAGAGAGAGAGCGATGGGCCGCCACTTCGCCTGTTGTTACCGACAATGTTTATGAAAGAGACACTACTGCTGCCGTCTCATCAGGAGACATTACTTTGATTCCTGAGTCCACTACACCTGTTCCTGTGGTGCCTACTCAGAGGAAGGTGGGCTATGTGAAGGCTTCTCGCGGCCATGGTCGAGGCCTACCCCAGAGGTTACCTGAGCCGGAGCTACCAAAGTCTATGCCGGGGACAGGTAAGCTACTATTGGGGACTGTAAATAAGTATTTGCCAGCAGAAGAATTGAGAGACTCGGAAATAGAATCCATGTCGGATCTTTCCGGGGATGATGACTTGTTCTAAATCATGTCGCAAGAGCTATTGTGGTCACAAGGCGAGGATGTTGCCTCCACAATGACCCTTCCTGAATGGACTGCCATGAGTTCTGGGAAGACGTCTCCCTGTGTGGAGAGGCACAGTGCCGTTGCGGGGACTTTGTCAAAAGTTATTGATTCGCTACAGACACTGGCTGGGTCTATGGTGAAAAAGTCATTAGACTCCTGTGTACCACCTGGTATGGGAAAAGACAGATCTTTGCCAAAACTTGCTCGCTTGCAAAGGATGTTAAACAAGCGTGTGGCCGCAGAGTATGGATTAGAATTCCCCTATGTGCCCCAGGATGTCATGCGGGAGATTGAAGCTAATCGGGAACTTTGGTATACTGAAGCTATTTGGGACTACTTGTCTGTGCCTAAGCCCTTTAGAAAGACTGGATGTTCTGTCCAGATGGATGAACGTTTTAACGGATGCTTTGTTCATTGGAACTATGGTCGGTATATCTATGCTGATAAAGTGGTGATCTGCAGCCAGGGAAAGGACAATGCTGTATATTTTTTTACCACTGTAGATAAAGAAGGAAAATATGTGACTCTACCAGATCCTCGAGTTTACTGGTAATTATGGACACTATTACTTTGAAGTTAGCTAGTTAGATAGCGACAGGGCAAAGAGATCTGCATGGTCAAGATCTACAGATCCTGTTCTGTGTTTAAATCCAAGGACTTCTGTTTGCTAGCCGGATTTCTTTTATAAGAAAAGTTCTTGTACAGGGATGGACTCCAAAAGTACATATTCTTTCTAATACCAATCATAGGAAGAGAGTCTCATTTTAAATGAGGCTTTGCTCCTGGTGTTGCGTAGTGTGTATATATGTGTGTTTAAATATGTTTCTTTTTCAGGGATCATCGGGTCATATGTATAGCTTGAGGCTTTTCAGCTAGTTAGTTAGTGAGGTTGTAAAATAAAAAAAAAATATATTGTGGTTTTGTTCGCGGCTGTGAACATAATGTTTTATAGATATAAGTCTCATAATGTCTTTAAACTGTCCTTTTTCTCTCTCTTTGCCTATCTAAAGTTATGAGAAACTCAAATGCTACTCTCAGGCTTGAGAGTTGCTGTTACTGCATTCAGGACAGACGTTGGGGACAACGTCTATTGTAGTGGGGGGAGTATGTAGCGCTGGTAGATTTACAATCTACCGCAGATTAGGTAAATTTAGTAAATTGTGTGTTAGGAAGGTTAAAAGTTCGCCTCTGTTCCAGCTTGGCTGATGTTGTGTTTGCTTCCGTGCTGACCAGTGGGTGTCGCTGTTACCGTTAGTCGGTGTTGGAAGGGCAACGTGTCGAAGTGTATAGATGCTCCTCTGTCTCAGAGACAAGCTCAGTGGAGGTGGTCCTCCGAGTTGCATTCTGGGAAGGGGGTATTTATGGGACAGACGCCATGTTCTAAGGTTGTTTTGCAGCCACCTGCTGGCCCTCCTGGCCGAAAGGTATGCGTTAAGGAGCTACCTCGTGGTCCTCTGATCGGGAGGCCCATGATGCTATGGTGCAGGGGTGGGTCCAGAGGCTTGTCTGGGGCCTACCACCGCGACCGAGGAATGGTCCTGAGCTGTCGGTCCTGTGTGACGAAGCTGGACAGCTGAGGAGATCCCAGGGGAGGACCCGTCTTGGAGAGATCACGCAGCGTGCCTCCTTATACTGCCTATGAAATCCTGTAATAAAGGCCAGGTCTCCCTTAAACCTTCCTTGATTGGTGTTATTTAGAAGGGACTTTCTGTCTATGTGAAATACTTTATTTTTGCAGTGTTATAATTCCCTGGGGGAATATCCTTACTCAATGACCCTTTTGGTGAAAATGTCTGATTGGGTATTGTAGTCCTCCAGGCTGTCACAGTTTCTCCTCACCAGCATAAACTGGCCTTTGGGACTCCCTTTAAGCCATTGCGGGTGGTGGCAGCTTTGGATAAGCACATACTCATTTCTGTCGGTTTCTTTAAAAAACATTTTAGTTGTGATTTTATTCAGTTTTTTTGTTACTACCAAATCCAACTAACATTGTCAATATATCTCTTATGAAATAGGAGCCCCTCCCATTTTTTTTTGCATAAATGTGTTCTTTCCATTTATTAAGTACCAGGTTAGCTACACTGGGGGCATACTGTTTCCCCATGGCTACCCCTTTAAAAAAAACACATTTTACAAAAGGGCTCCATGATTGAGGAATAAAATAGCACCCGATATCCCAGACCCCCCAAAAAACTCAGCACATATTTAGATAGAGAGGGATGCCACTACTGCACTAGATACAAGGCATGCAAAACCACAAAAAGAAAAAACAAAAAAATAGATAGGTTCCATTCGGCAGTCATCAAACAAGAACACCAAATAAGGCTGTTAATCACATGGGTATGTTACTTATGTGTTGGAATGCCCGTGTCTGATGCAACACGTGGGTAGAACCACACATAGGCTACGGACCAGGATCAATGAGCATATTACTAATATAAAAAAAGGTTTACCAAGCACAGTGTATCAAAACACTTTAGACTATTTCAGAGCAGTCTGCCAGAACTAAACAAAATAGATATACCAGCTGGGCACCATGCAATCAGCTGGTATGAACATAGAGTTGGACCTAAATAGTTTTTTAACAAACGATTAAAATATCCTCATTTCTCTTCACACATACACCTTTTATTATTATGTTCATTTTCCAGTACTAGCCCAATTAATAGTCTTAGAGTACTTTAAGCCCATGGTCATAAGATTAGGTATTTATCTTAGCCAAGAATTAGTACAGGTTTAATTGATCGTTTTTTTACATAATTTTCTATTTTTAACCATTTTATTGTAATTAATTGTTCATGTTAATCATTGTTGGTATAAGAGTAGTGTCTGTTGTGCCTGTTTGAATCATGTATTGGGGAGCCAGTGCACAATTTATAAACATAACATAAATGATAGAAGCTGTTTAAACTAATTGGGGATGTGGGGGGTGTTGAACTGCAGCTCCACCAATCACATCCCACTTCCACACCATATAGGGCTTCCATGTCCAGTGACCAGTATGCTTCCTGCTGACGTAGCAATTACGAAACATACATTGAGGCATTTCCGGTCACTTCCAGGTGCCAGCTTCCGGTTTCTCTCTTGAAAGAAGTGGAATGCACGCCGGCTCTAACATGAGCCCAGCAGCGCAGCTCTCATTAAATATATCTCAGGCAAACCTCAGTGCAAGGACAAGGCACTAACGAATGTAAGCATGCATTTTTTTGTATCTGATACCTTCTAATAAAGACAATATTGCGCTATGTACTCTCCCTTTGTCTTTATATTGGACATTCTGCTGGAGAGCAGGTCACAGTTTAGAAGATCTATCCACTGGCTCAAGGCAGCTATCTAGGATTTCCCACATAGTGCATTAGACCTTCTTTTTAATTAAACAGGTCATGTTCATCCGGTGAGCAGATTTCATATTTGCGCACTTTTGGGTGTATTTGAATTGCAAGTGGTGAAGGAATTCATTTTTGGTTCAACCAACAAGTTAAACACCAAAGTTTTATTGACTTACTATTATAATAACTGGTCAATTTTTTGTTGCAATTTATGCACATGTTCACATTATTTGTATGTTATATGGTTTAAAGCAATATTTACACACATTTACGTCACATTTAGCGTCCCCTACCATCACTATTCAATTTGCACAGTGGTTTGCCCACTATTTTGGGGAGCAGCTATATAGTTTAAAATATTTTTTTAGAATAATTATATAATATTTCTGATTAATTTGGCACAAGGTAACTTATACACACTTTTCAGCTGTACACTCTACTTTACATTGTAGCAAAGTGTCATTTCTTCAGTGTTGTTACATTAAAAGATATAATAAAATATTTTTAAAAAGTGAGGGGGTGTACTCACTTTTGTGAGATACCGTATGGGGTTTGAAAAATACATTGCAATTGCTACATTCTCTTCATTTTGTATATCTTTTTTTTTTCACTCTATCGCTCTGCTTTCACCCTTTCCACCCAGCCTTTTCTTTCTTCCCACTGGATAGATGGCCTGGTCAGTGCCAGCCCAAGACATGGTACTGCCTGGGACCAAGAATGAAATGCTGCCTCCCCCCCCCAAAAAAAAAAAAATTACGCCCACCAAAAGGCTCCCACATTCATTATTTTATATCATGATAACTAAAATTAAATTTATCAGAAAAGCAGTTTTACATGCAACAGCACCTTGTCCATATGCAAAATGAAATGACATACCATTACGTTCAAATCCAAACCACAAACTCCAGTATTATTTTGTTTCATATATCTTTATTTATATAAATAGCTTAAATGGTGAAAAGAATTAGCAAAACTGTTTGTCATGAAAAACCGACAAGAACAACAACAATTTTGCACTCAACTATATATCAATTGACTATAAATCAGTGCTTTATGTGCCATCTTGGCTGCAAATATAGACACAGTGCTTTACAGTGCCTTATATAGTTTATGGGCAATGGTGAGACTGCATGGGCTCTGGTGAGACCGCATAGGCACTGATGAGACCGCATAGGCACTGATGAGACCGCATAGGCACTGATGAGACTGCATAGGCTCTGATGAGACTTCATAGGCTCTGGTGAGATTGCATAGGCACTGGTGAGACTGCATCTCATGGGCACTGATGAGACTGTATAGGCACTGGTGAGACTACATAGGCACTGGTGAGACTGCATCTCATGGGCACTGGTGAGACTGCATAGGCACTGGTGAGATTGCATAGGCACTGGTGAGATTGCATAGGCACTGGTAAGACTGCATAGGCTCTGATGAGACTGCATAGGCACTGGTGAGACTGCATAGGCATTGGTGAGACTGCAGCTCATGGGCACTAATGAGATGCATAGGCACTGGTGAGACTACCGTCAACACCCGCCTGCTCCAGTGTGAAAGCAGCCTTAATGTTTTTTAAAATTGTGTTCCTTTTGCTAATGCTGTACATACAGGGCAGGCATCCTGAGAAGAACATGTGCTTTATCTCCATATGTCACCTCTAAGGCTGCTTTCACACTGAGGCGCTTTGCAGGCACTATAGCGCTAAAAATAACACCTGCAAAGTGCCCTGAAAGAGCCTAACCTGTCACTCCAATGTGAAAGCCTGAGTGCTTTCACACTGGAGCGGTGCGCTGGCAGGACGCTCATAAAAGTCCTGCCAGCCGCATCTTTGAGGCGCTGTAGGAGAATACACCACTCCTAAAGAGCCCCTGCCCATTGAAATCAATGGTCAGTGTCTCTGAACCGCCGGCAAAGCGCCGCTGCAGTTTTAACCCTTTTTAGGTCGCTAGCAGGGGTTAAAAGTCCCCCGCTAGCGGCCGAAAAGAGCCGCAAAAATGACGGTAAAGCACCGCAATGCCTCAGGGTGAAAGTAGCCTTACTGACAATCTGAGCTATCTTGCACAGATCGGGAGTTGAAGCACAGCAGTAATTAACCTCTTATGCCTGTTCCCAATAAAATTCACCACTATTGTACCACTATTGCATCTTGATTAGAAGCCATCAAAATCATACAAATAATTTTATAGTTTGTATTTAAAAAGCATGTTTCTTTTGTAAATCTGCATGATCATTTACAAACAGTACAGAAGAAAAGGCCTCATCAAAGTGTTTCCAGGGAAAACATGGGTACAATAGAAAGATCAGTCACATTCAATCCAGCTTGAGTCACTGGTTGCTATGCGCCAGGCGGCAGGTGATTCTAACAACCAGTGCAAGAGACAGCGCACAGTGGACAGCCAACCAGCATCCGCTCCGCTCTACTCTGCTGTCTTGCTGACTGATCTGTGATTTCTGGCGGTAACTTATTGCTGGCCTGGCTGCCGCCCCTGTTAAATGCTGCCTGGAGCCATGGTCCCATTGGGTCCCATGGTAGGGCCGGCCCTGGGCCAGGTCATGAGTTGCTGTGTTCCTTGGTCCTCCTTTTTCCCAGGATACCCTAGGAATCATTGCAATTAATAAATTAACCAGGCTCCCTTAAATCTTAAGATATTTACACACAGTGTCCAGGGCTTTAATCTCTCTAGTAAGCATAAAGCAAATCCTTGTTAAATTTGTCCCAAAAATTTTGGCTTACAATACAATTAAGAAAATCCCTCAATGTGTGAAGAATCAGTTAGAAAGACAGCTGTACTCACTGTATCTCACATAGCAATACTAAAACAAATATCTAAAAAGTAATCCTATAAAGTGTGTGAACAATACATTATATCATTTATAAACTGATGAAATACATGATTGATACGTGAGTTGATCAAATTAAGAATAAAACAATTATATAAAATTTATAATATAGTTTAATAGTCCTTTAACTCATGAAATTCATGAAACAGTAGAAAAAAATCTGTTCCAATAGAAGTGATGAAAAAATATAATATTAAAGGATGAGTTTACCTTTTTAGGGCAGAATTTCACTTTTCATAATAAAAAGGAGCGTTTTCCAATGCCATTTCTTGCCCAGCCATCCCAGTGTGCTCTTCTGTCAGTGTCACTTACCTTGTTCACAGAAGGTTTAAAATCTTGTCAGTCTATATGAATGTTTAAACTGATTTTCAGATTCCTTCACTTCACCAACAAGCAACAATCGCCTCAGAGAAGCTCCAGAACTTTTTTGGAGTGGAGCACGGTGTGTTACCACATTTTGTGGTGCGTTTGCTGCACTTGGGGTGCCTTTAACTTTTAATGGCAACACAAACATGATGCAAATTTCTGAAACACATTTTCTGTGTGGTTTGCCATTCATTTGGAAACACACAGATGTAAATGGAGCCTCATTGTTCTTGTGCAAATGAACCAATTTCACTTTCAGGCCCCACTCACACCTGGGAGTAGTGGGAGCGCATGTATTTGGCTTGCTTTTCCATTGACATACATAGGGCAGCCCATTAAATTTCAATGGGCTGCGCTACATGAGACAAAGCAGTTCATGGGACATTTTGGCATGATGTGGGTTGCACATTTGTTACTGCGCGTTTTGTTGTGTCTGTCACTTGGTTTTTCATGTAGCAAAATATGTGCTTGCTTCTGTGTTTGATGTGCCATTTACAATTAATGGCACCAAAAGCACTATTGGTAATTTTAGGTGTATACAAGTACATACTGTAATTGATGTCTGTGTATTTAGTGAGAACAGTGATCGCTGATTAATTGTATTGGACAACCGTGTGCCTGGAGGTGGGTGGTAGTCATCTGGAAGGAGGAAGGCAGCCACAGGTGTGATGAGGTCAGCTGATGCATTCCTTCCTGTGTCTTGATTTCTTCTGGCTTCTTTGTCTGATGTCTACATACCAGAAAGTGATGAAGCTCGGAAATACAGCAATGGATAAGGTAAGGCATTTTTCTCAAAATTAAAGAAATCTTGTATTTTTTTGCAACCGAGGTACATTAATGGTATATTGGTACATAGGGGAGCTGAAATTTAGAAAAGAAAGTGAATTTATCCTTTAATCGCTTGCCGACCTTATACACTACATATACGGCGGTGAGGCTGCTCTACTGCACAGGCTCTCATACCTAGCCCGCCGCCCACCGCCCACCGCCAATGCCTGGGCTGTGCTGTGGTCGGCTGCAGCACAAACCAATCGGTGGGCGCCAGCTGCTGCTCTGGAGACTACCGAAGATTACCATATGTAGGTAAACAAACACAGGGCTCTCCTCTGACAGCAGCAATGTGCAAAGCAGGAAGAAAACAACATCACGTTGCTTAGTAAAAACACCCCACACAGTACACGGTAAAACATGTTGGCCACACATTTAACCCCTTGATCACCCTAGATGTTAACCCTTTTCCTGTCAGTGTCATTAGTACAGTGGCAGTGCATATTTTTAGAACTGATCACTGTATTGTTGTCACTGGTTCCCAAAAAGTGTCAAAAGTGTCAGGTGTCTGATTTGTCCGCCGCAATATTGCAGTCCTGCTCTAAGTCACTGATCACCGCTATTACTAGTGAAAAAATAAATAAATAGAAATTCCATAAATATATCCCATAGTTTTTGGACGCTATAACTTTTGTGCAAACCAATCAATATACGCTTATTTGGATTTTTTTTTAATCAAAAATATGTAGCAGAATACATTGTGGCCTTAATTGATGAAGGAATCTGATTTTTTGCATTTTTTTATTGAATGTGTTTTACAGCAGAAAGTAAAAAATATTATTTTTTTTCAAAATTGTAGGTTTGCAAAAAAAAAAAACGCAGAAGTGATCAAATACCACCATAAGAAAGATCTATTTGTGGGAAAAAAAGAATATCAATTATATTTTGGTACAGTGTTGCACAACCGTGCAATTGTCAGTTAAAATAACACAGTGCCGTATCGCAAAAAATGGCCTGGTCATGAAGGGGAGTAAACCTTCCAGAGCTGAAGTGGTTAAAGTCCTCCACTTGTGCGCTTCATAAAAATACTATGCTTCAGGTAGTCCCCCAAATGTGCTCCACCGAGAGGAATAATATCGCCTCTTACCAAATGTTAAGACCTCTTAAAAAGATCTGGCTGCCCCTCAGTTTGAATGACCCTCCATTGGATGGATGGATGGATGGATGGATGGATGGATATAATACAGCTCAGCTCCAACCCAAGATCACTAAGCATTCTCGACAGCTGTACACAATCCCATTATGTACTTCTCAAATCGTCATCAGACAACGAGAGAAAGGCAATATACTCACAGCCATAAATGAAACCAAATATTCACATGCAGAGAGGAAGAGGAACGCTCATTGTGCCGTATAAAAAAAAAAAAAAAAAATGATTAAACGTTATCTACTTACACATGAAGTAATTAAAACAGGCATCACAAATACAATGCGTCCAGTGCCTGGTGGGCTTGATGATGTCATGGCTGAAGTTCCTGCTTACTTGTTTCGTCCTAACCATAAACTCATACTATATAATACAATCTGGCACTCCAAAAAAACCAAAACACCTAATTATTACTAATAAAGCAAGTAATGTGCCATTCAATGTTAAGCCCCTGTGGAAATTTGACAATGTTACTGCCCCTCCAATGAGGGGAAAAAAGACTTGATACCAACAACTTTTAGACAGGATGGGTCCTTATTATGTTTCTGAGTAAAATGTTTTGAAAGGCTATGTTTGCGAAACCCTTTCCTAATATTCGTAAGATGCTCCCCAATCCGAGCTTGCAAGGCCCTTTTGGTCCTCCCTACATATTGTAGGCCGCAATTGCACTGCAGAAGGTAAACATTTTTAGTAGAACAGGTTCAAAAATCATCAATTTCAGTGACCATAGATCAAAAAATGTGAGTCCTCACAATGTTTGAATCATAATACTTGCACATAGGACATCTGCAGCAAGGGAAGGGAAGATTTTTTAGCATTCCATTTGGCCAGGAGCAGTGATTGCTGTCAAGACACAAATTACGAGTTCAGTATCCAAACTTCTTTAATGTTCACCTAACCCTGCTCAAACCAAACCTAAGGCAGTTGGCTCATTACCATTGTTCACGGTACCAAAACCCAAAGGGGTATTCATCCTATCCTGGACCTAAATTCCCTAAATAAGTCCATTCAAGTTATAAGTTTGTATGGAATCTACAAGGTCAGTTATTAACCTCATTAAGACAAGGAAAATACTTGGCATCCTTGGACATCTAAGATGCCTATCTGCATATTCCAGTTTTGTTAGCCTCATGAGACAAACACCTACAGTTTGTTGCGCTACAGGTATTTACAAGGGTCCTTGAACCCCTTCTTAACTTTTTAAACTCAGGGCATTAAAGTCACAGGGAATCTAGATAAACTTCTTCTGAAACACTCATCTGCCTTCCAGCTATCTCCAAACTGCCATAGGACTATTCAGACACTTTTAGTTGGAAAATCAACTTTCAGAAATCTGCTCTCTGACCTTCCCTTCACCTGGAGTACTTGGGCCTCATTCCAAATACAGCCCAAGCAGGGGCATTGCTAGGTGGCAAAAAGACCAGGGGCTTCAGCCCGAAGTCCGAGCCCGGCACTGGGGGGGAGATGTTAACTACTTGATGTGCACTGACCTACCTGATACGCACTGACCTACCTGACACACACTGACCTACCTGACATGCACTAACCTATCTGACACACACTGAACTACCTGACATACACTGACCCACACTGACCTACGTGACACACACTGACCTACCTGACATACACTGACCCACACTGACCTACCTGACGCACACTGACCTACCTGACATACACTGACCTACCTGACATGCACTGACCTACCTGACATGCACTAACCGACCTGACACACACTGACCTACCTGTCATACACTGACCCACACTGACCTACCTGACATACACTGATCCACACTGACCTACCTGACCCACACTGACCTACCTGACCTGCACTTACCTACTTGACACACACTGACCTACCTGACATGCACTGACCTACCTGACACACACTGACCTACCTGACATACACTGATCCACACTGACCTACCTGACATACACTGATCCACACTGACCTACCTGACCCACACTGACCTACCTGACCTGCACTGACCTACCTGACACACACTGACCTACCTGACATACACTGACCTACCTGACATACACTAACCCATACTGACACACACTGACCTACCTGACTAGACTTCAGGTGGAGTGAACTCCTGCAGCTCAGCCGTAGTATGTGGCACACCTATCACAGTAGAGTAGTAGAGAGCAGGCACTCCAGGCAGCCAGAGCCATGACACAGGACAGGAGAGGAGAGCCGCCTGCCCGAGCGCCGAGGGTGGATCTTTTCATATAGTGACACGGCGTGGCCACCGCATTGTAATTGCCACCTTCTGGAGCCTGCAGCACCTCTGATGATCATCACACGTCCTGCGGTCCAGGCATTGGACCAGTGGGACATCTATCATAGGTGCTGCAGTATCCAGAAAGCAGGACCTGCTATGTCACTCAGCCACACTCGGGGTAAGATCGGTCCCCTCTCGGCGGCGGCACTTGGGGCTAATAGAATTGTGCATGCCCGAGACCCGGGGCTTTTTGAGGACCCACTCAGGGCTCCAGGCCCCCTCTGCACCCTCCCAATGCCACTGAGCCCAAGCAAGGCCTTCTTGCAGAAAACAAACTGGTATCTCTCATATCTCATGTTCAGGCCTTTAAACCAAAGACGTATCCCTCTGTGAAGCTGTTCCATTTGCCCAATTTCATTCAACATCTTGTTGGAATGGAACAAACATGCTCCCTCTCTCGATCTGCCTATGTTCCAATTAAGCCAAGCAAGAAATTCCCTAGCTACATCCTAGAGCTCAGAACAATAAAAAATGGCTACACAGCTGTGGGCTACACCAATTATGAAGTGGGTACCAAAAGTCATGCAGCCTTGAGGGGAGCAAAACTGATCATCTCATGGAAGGAAAACACTGTCCAGTGTTTTTTGCTGTCCACATTTTAGGAGTGGACAATTGGAAGGTGACCTACCTTAGTCATCTATGCTTGGATCAAGGGGAATGGGCCCTTTACACTGACATCTCAAACCTTTTATGTCAGAAATAGGGGACTCTGGATGTGGATATCCTGACCTACAGGTTCGAGAACAAGTTACCTCTGTTTGTAACCAGGACCAATAATCCTCTAGCGCTGGCATTTGATGCTCTGATTATTCCCTGGACTCAGTTCAGTCTAATCTATTATTTTACTCCAATGTTAATTTTTCTTTTTTCTGTAAAATAGAGCAAGAGCAGAAACCAATGATTCTCATTGTACCAAATTGGCCCAGAAGAACCTGGTACACAGACTTCTAGGAGACAACCCCTGGTCACTTCTAAACAGGTCAGACCTCCTGTCTCTTTTCAATCA
Organism: Aquarana catesbeiana; assembly: GCF_042186555.1. Classification (NCBI taxonomy): domain Eukaryota; kingdom Metazoa; phylum Chordata; class Amphibia; order Anura; family Ranidae; genus Aquarana; species Aquarana catesbeiana. The sequence continues at coordinate 354,086,591 of NC_133328.1, read as the reverse complement.
ATTTTTATTAATAAAGGTGCAAAATAGAAAATAAAAATATTACAACATAAAAGAGCAATGGCTCACAGTATATAACTATGTTTCATAGAAATATATATGGGTAAGTGAAATATGCACACCCTATAAGGGAATCATCTGCATAAAACAGGAATAAACAACATGCTGGGTCGACCATTCAGACTAGATGTTCAGGAGATCAAATATCTGAAAGAATGTAGATTGTTACCTAGTAGGGATATCCTAGGCCTTATAGTAAGATTGAGGGGAGCCAGAAATGGTACTGAGAAGAGTATGAGAAGAGTATAAAGAGTGGCAGGCTCAATACCATCTCTTGAGTGATCTTGAGTGAGGAGCAGGTTGAACCTACCATTGGTGTGGCTTCTATTGTGATTTGTGGGTCCCGCAGGCCCTAAATCTTAATACAGGAGGTATTGAGGCTCAAGACCCAGCATGTCCCATTAATAAACGTCATTTATACAAACAAAAAAACCCAAATAAACAGAGTCTTAATGTAGTGTTGTCGAGCAGACTGCATTCAGGGGTGGTGGAGCAAAAGATATTGAAGGTATAAAACTACTCCCAAATAGGACCGCCCACTATATAGCTAATAGAGACTAAATTATCCCCGAAACAGAGGATCCCCTGATGTGCGTCTCATACCCACTGATGATGAAGTGTCATATACCGAGCCATGGGCATTAAAACTTCAGAAGAGAAGAAGAAATGGCAGAAGAAAGAGAGGATAGGGGTAAAGAAAGAAAAGAGCAGAGAAAGAGAGTTGTAAATGTCCTACTGGATCGCCCATGTGGGCTTAGTCCAAGCCCTATTAAGGTATCAGCGAGATGTGCATGTAGTCAGCCCACGGTTCCCATGTGCCTTTGACTTGTGACTTCTGTACTGTGTCCTGTAGTATAGTGGCCATCTTCTTCTGGGCCATGATCCATGAGATTTTGGATAGCTTTTGCTATTGTCAATTTAGCCCCCAAGAATATAACATTGATCAGCTTCCCTTTTGCTCTTAGAGGCTCTTAGAATCTTGCTAACCTTGAAGGGACTAAATACCACTGTGTCAGGACCTTAAGGATGTTTAGAATGCCTTGGTATGCACATGAGACTGCTCCATACCAATTCTCCAAATCCCACTCCCGTAAAAGCTCTTTCTCCCAATCCTTCATATAGCTAGGTTTAAAGTTGACCCTAGATAGTGACTCGTAAATCACCAAAATCTCTCCTCTTTGCTTTGTGTCCTGGTCACACCATTGTTCATATGGTGTAAGAAGTATGATATTTGGAGCAATATAAATTTCCTTGTCGAAGGCATTTTGTGTTTCAGAGCTCTCCTCTCTAAGACCCCTGTTACATTCTGTTTCTCAGCCACTTTAATGGCATGGTTTCTGAAGCAAGACCTTGAGAGACAGGGTCTGCAGGATATTCGGTTAGAGCGCTACTCCTGATCTCCTGCAGCCACTTGGCAGCTACTTCCTGTTCACAAGCACATACTCTAGTGATGATTGAATGGAATTTCCCAGGGCCGATTGCTGGATGTTAACACTTGGATTATGAGGTCTACTGATGCATTAATTGAACTGAGCCTTGTTTTTCCATAGGGTGGTGCTGCTAAATCATGCAGGCTGGATCACATTAGCCACCTCAATACCAGACACTTTTACCCCTTTCCTGCCAAAAAAAAGAGAGAGTCGTCCTGGGACTTTAAATGAGGTGGTCACAGTTAGTCACTGAGTAACAAGAGTAATAGCAGTATAAATGTTTATTAAAATTGATGTACATACATGGATAATATAGCATATTAGCTCAGCCAATGGATTTGCACATAATGAAGAGAAAAAATAAAGTTGATACAAACGTTATACAATGCAGTATATACAAATGCATGCATCAGAAAACCCGACGCGGGTTTCGCAAGATCATTGCTCACTCATCAGGGATGGATACGGATGAGATCTATCTAAATAGACAAAAATATGGGTCACAGTAGTAAATGTATGAACAATGGCAGAATGGGCCAGAGCAAGACGGCCCAATACTTACCAATGAACGAGTTTCCATCTCTGAACCCCCAAATTGACGGCAGCAGCTAGAGTATGGCACGGGAGCTGAGGGGGAGAAGACGGACACGGGTACCCCCAGGGGGGACGCCAGGCAGCAGACATGGCATAAGTGAAGGTGAATGGTCCTATTGTCTCAGTATGTACTGTAGCTTGATAGATATCAGCTGTAAACATAGATGTATATGTCTCAATGATTTGCCAAATTTAGTAAGATGAACATCAAGTTATATAATGTAATAATATTTTTGTATGAGAGCATGTATACTCTAGCATAAGTATATGTGTCAAGCTTTACTAAAAAAGCAGAATAGACAAAAGTTGTACAGTTATTTGTATAGAAACATATGTAGACTAACCTGATCCAATAATGGAGCAGACATAGAGAGCATGGGTAAGAAAGTAAATCCTGAAAAAATTTATTTGTCTGGGAAAGAAAGAAGGAAAAGGTTGTTTGAAAAGCGGTGTTATAAATGAAACAAAAAAGTGTAGGGAATGCATATAAAGCACCAGGTGAGTGCTAAGGTGGGGAGAGTGGATTTACCTTGATATGCAAAAAAGTGTAGGGAATGCATATAAAGCACCAGGTGAGTGCTAAGGTGGGGAGAGTGGATTTACCTTGATATGCAAAAGATGAACAGCAATGGAAATCTCTGTTATGTGCATAGTATTGATGAGCGAAGGAAGTGATCTCAGCTATGTCTCACCCCTGACTTATATCCCCGAAGGGGTCTGGTCCGCTCTGCCCCCAACGCCATGTGAGGATGGATTGGTGTGCCAACGCCCAGGGTGTCAGCTACCAATGGGAGTACGCATGCGCAGTGGACTCCCATCCATCCAAGATGACAAAATGCACTGTCACTGGGTGACAGCGCAATCGCGGAAGCCACCCAATGGGTGTAGGAGCTTAGCGCCGATATGCCGGTGGCCCCTCCACAAAGTCTATGGGACAAGGTGAGGGGGACAGCAGGAGACAAGAATCTTCCTTAGCATATCGCAGCTCCCATGCCAGACAAAAACCGCCAAACGCCAGAGGAGACAGCAAAGGACACAAAGGCCACAGAACACCACCACTGTTAGAGGCAAGGTCAAAGGTAAAACATGTATATGAAATATATTTCTGAAAACAGTGGCTGGTGGTGACAGCAGGTCAGATTTTGGGCTAAATGGGTGTCTTCCACCCGGGTTCAATAGAAGCGAAATAAAATAAAAGGTCTGCAGTCACCAGTGATACACCTCCCTACATACATATAACATTTTTCAGGATTTACCCATGGTCTCTATGTCTGCTCCATTATTGGATCAGGTTAGTCCACATATGTTTCTATACAAATAATTGTACAACTTTTTGTCTACTCTGCTTTTTTAGTAAAGCTTGACACACATACTTATGCTAGAGTATACATGCTCTCATACAAAAATATGATTACATTATATAACTTGCTGTTCAGCTTACTAAATTTGGCAAATCATTGAGACATATACATCTATGTTTACAGCTGATATCTATCAAGCTACATACTGAGACAATAGGACCATTCACCTTCACTTATGCCATGTCTGCTGCCTGGCATCCCCCCTGGGGGTACCCGTGTCCGTCTTCTCCCCCTCAGCTCCTGTGCCATACTCTGGCTGCTGCCATCCATTTTGGGGTTCAGCGATGGAAAGTCTGGTTTTGTTCATTGGTAAGTATTGGGCCGTCTTGCTCTGGCCCATTCTGCCATTGTTCTTACATTTACCACTGTGACCCATCTTTTTGTCTATTTAGATATCCTGGGAGATATTGTGGACAAATATTACTGTCCCATTTTAAGTAGTCCAAGATATATTTTCTCACTCACCCTCACAGGGTGACTTAGACATAAGAGGTATATGGGGAGCTGAAACAAGGACATCCCCTACTTTCCAAGGGATTCTGAGTTCCACGGGCCCTCCCGTCACAGATCTCATCTGCATCCACCCCTGATGAGCGAGCAATGATCTTGCGAAACCCGCGTCGGGTTTTCTGATGCGTGCATTTGTATATACTGCATTGTATAACGTTTGCATCAACTTTATTTATTCTCTTCATTATGTTCAAATCCATTGGCTGCGCTAATATGCTATATTATCCATGTATGTACATCAATTTTAACCACTTCAGCCCCGGAAGGATTTACCCCCTTCCTGACCAGAGCACTTTTTACAATTTGGCACTGCGTCATTTTAACTGCTAATTGCGCGGTCATGCAATGCTGTACCCAAACAAAATTTGCGTCCTTTTCTTCCCACAAATAGAGCTTTCTTTTGATGGTATTTGATCACCTCTGGGGTTTTTATTTTTTGCGCTATAAACAGAAAAAGACGGAAAATTTTGAAAAAAAATGATATTTTCTACTTTTTGTTATAAAAAAAATCCAATAAACTCAATTTTAGTCATATATTTAGGCCAAAATATATTCAGCCACATGTCTTTGGTAAAAAAAATGTCAATAAGCGTATATTTATTGGTTTGTGCAAAAGTTGTAGTGTCTACAAACTAGGGTACATTTTTTGTGGAATTTACACAGCTTTTAGTTTATGACTGCCTATGTCATTTCTTGAGGTGCTAAAATGGCAGGGCAGTACATACCCCCCACAAATGACCCCATATTGGAAAGTAGTCACACCAAGGAAATTGCTGAGAAGCATGTTGAGCCCATTGATTATACATTTTTTTGTCCCAAGTGATTGAATAATGACAAAAAAAAAATTACAAAACACAAGTTGCGGGAAAGTGACAAATTTTATTTTTTTATTTTTTGCACAATGTTGTCACTAAATGATATATTGCTCAAACATGCCATGGGCATATGTGGAATTAAACCCCAAAATACATTCTGCTGCTTCTCCTGAGTACGGGGATACCACATGTGTGGGACTTTTTGGGAGCCTAGCCGCGTATAGGGCCCCGAAACCAAGCACCGCCTTTAGGATTTCTAAGGGCGTAAATTTTTTATTTCACTCCTTGTAACGAGCCCCTTGCTCGCTCGGTTCCACTCTCCCGACACTCCTCTGCTGCTATAGAATCAGATTGCAGATCACAACATCTGATTGTTCGGTCATCCGATGCTCCGGGATTAGAACTACAGCTATGTGCCATTCTAACCCAGTTGTGATAGCTCAGAACAAACACCAGGCAGGCTGTATGTAAGCTCAAACAGGAATCTCTCTTTATTGACAGGAATACAGTCTCTTTTATACAGTAAAAGAGAAGGTGCAGACCTCCTGCTCATATTACTCTAACAATACACCTGTAACCTAATTAACATGAGCTAGTTTACTAACATGACCTTTTGCCCAGACTTGTGGTCACCGAGCTTCACACAGTACATTATACATTATCATAAGTACAACCACAGGACATTTTCACAATAGCAGGAGCTAATTACAATTAACAATACAAACAGTGTTCTCCCCCCTCCTCAGCCTAGTCATCAACACTTATAATAGGAGTAGACTGTTCGTCTCCTAGCCAGTCCTGGAGGCTAATGTGATCAGCTCACTCAATTAACATGTTGAGTTCAGAAGCAAACAAACCAATAATAGTCTTTACATATATATCCTGGGAGATATTGGGGATAACTATTACTGTCCCATTTTAAGAAATCCAAAACATACCCTCCAAGTCACCATTTCCCATATGGCATACACAGGGTCCCCAGAGTCTGTGTGTCCTGGGGGACCAGGACCCAAATCCACAGTAATACCACCTCAAGAGTCCCCAGGCATACAGCTCACAAAGAGCACCGTTCCCCCAAATGCCGGGGCCCATAATCGGTCGGCAAGAGGCTTTCATTCAGTCCCCTCCAACAGCCTCTATCCTGGGTGAGTCTGTCACATTTCTCCCCCATCAAAGGTTGACTAACAAGGTCCCAGACCTCCACCTGGTCTAGACATGCATTAGTCAGGCAGAGTGAACTCACATAGTCTGTCTGCATGATCTCCTTTCTTGGCTGCAAGGAATAGTTGACCTCAGTAGGTGTGGGGCAGAGGTCATTTACTCTCTCTCTGGCTGCCAGCGCTTCAGTTGTGTGGTTTTTAACATTCCAGGGCTCGGTCTGCTGCTGGGCAGAGGGGCCGATCGCCCCAGCTTTCTGAAACTGTAGAGACACTGTAGGTGCTAGGCAGAGGCCAGTGGTGCTCTATCCTGTTGCCAGTGATTCAGCTGGGAGTAGCAGCTTTACTACATCAGCTTGTCGCTGGAGAGAGGGGCCGACTGCCCCGGCTCCCTGGAACTCCACAGTTGTTGCCTGTGATGGGCAGAGGTTGGTAGCACTCTGCCCTGTTGCCAGCACTTCTGCTGGGGACTCCGCATCCTCTGCCTCGGCTAAACTTTGGGGCAGGAGACTGGCTCCCTCCACTCCCAAACTGTGTAGCTGCCATTGGGAAGGTGAGCCAGCTGCTTCCTTTTCCATTCCCTCATCTGGCTGCATGGATGACATGTCTATGGTACTGTCTCCCAGGTGCATGGATCTTTGCTGGGGAGGAAAGGCTGCTTCCTCCACCCTGGCCAACTGTTGGGGAGGGACAACACACACCTCCTCTCCCTTCTCCCCCTGTATCTGCTGCTGGGAAGTGATTGCCACCTTCTCACCCTGAGCCTCCAAAACTGCCACAGGTGTGGGGCAGAGGTCTTAGACTCTCTGTCCGGTTGCCAGCACTTCTGCTGGGGGTTTGCTAGGTGGTTCCTCCTCTACAGAAACATCTATTAAATCCCCAGTCTCTGGAATTGCTAAAAGTGTGGGGCAGTGGTCTTGGACCCTCTGTTCAGTTACCAGATCTTCAGCTGGAGAAGTTTGTTGTAACTCCATAGATGCTGCTGGCAGAAAATCACATGTCCCTGTCAGTGTGAGAAAGGCCGACTACCTCTTCTCTCAAGAAGGCCGAAGCCACTGTCGGTGCTGGGCAGAGCACAGTGAAGTTTGGCCCTAATAACAGCTCTTCTTCTGCTGGAGGCTCACCAGGTTGTTCTTCCTCAGCAGAAAAGTCTATCGGGGGGGCGTGTCCGGACGTTGAGGTGGGTGGACGTGCTACAGAGGAGCTCCGCCGAGTCCTCTGCAATCCGGAGCCATCCGCAGCCTATACAACCTAATATTTTCCCCCATCTGTGCCCCACGACTGTCAGGGGCTGGCTGCAGTATTTTTGGGGCAAATTGACCCGTACAGCCAGTGGATTGACCTGGTCCCAGGCCTCCGCCGGCCCTGCACTGAACGCCGGCCGCCATCTTGCGGCCTACAGGACAGCCGGAATCCCCGGACTCGCGTGCCGCGATCGGCGGTATGGGGGGTGCCCGATCAGCCTATAATTAGGTCAGCTGCCTCCGGAGCTAATGGCTGTGGGCCCCGAACACCCGCGGCCTACCAAACGCCGGCCGCCATCTGATCCTAGGCCGCTACCGGCCCTACACTGAACGCCGGCCGCCATCTTGCGGCCTACAGGACAGCCGGAATCCCCGGACTAGAGTACCGCGATCGGCGGTGCGGGGGACGATCGATCAGCCTACACTCCCTCGGCCTACACCCAGGACTGCTACTTCTGGGGATGACGACTGTGGGCCCCGGATACCCGCGGCTTACAGCGGATCCGAGGCCTAGGAGGCCTACAAGACTACTGGACCTTGGGCCTGCAGTCGGAGGCACAGGAGCCATCCAGCAATTCATCCTACACGGTGGACACCCCTCCACTGCCCCAGAGACTAAGGTACAGGCTCTTTTATTATTTGGGGACATTCAGCACTGGCCGCCATCTTGCGACCTAACAGTGAAGTCGGGCCCACACTGTAAAGGGACAAATCATATTTGGATTGTGCTCTCCTCCCTGTGTATCTGCGCACACACAATATTTAAAAGAGCCACCCGCACTGACAGGGGGACATTGCTGCTCTCTCGGGTCTGCCCCCCCCAGACCCCCCTTTTCTATATTGAGGAAGGGGCTTCGATAGAGAGCAATCAACCATGGATGGCTGAAGCCGCACACCCCTGAGACCCGTGCCATCCCGACAGCAACAGGCTAATCCCGCAATACAGCGCACCATACAGAGGTACCTACTTAGAACAGCGCCGACTGATCCCCGAACCCCTAAAGACAAGATGGCGCCTGGCCGCAACCCAAGGAAGACCAAACCACCCACCTCCACTCTAGTAACAGTTAACATGACTGGGGACGCAAATGAGAAACTCCAAGAATCCAGAGGAAAGTCATCAGCTTCCTCTACAAGGTCAGTCACATCACAAGACACAGACACCGGGGAACTACGGACAACCCCTCACCCCCTGACGGGAGTGCCCATCAGAACGGAAGCCACAGCCCTATTGTCTGCCTTCAGAACTGATTTCGAATCCTGGGCAAGCAAGATAGATTCCCTACAAGTAGAGCTGAACGCGCTGAGACAAAAAGTTACAGCTAATGAGGAAGCGGTATCAGTCTTACATACCGCTCAAGATGACCATGAGGCACGTATAACAGCCCTTGAATCTATATCCGTGACACATCTCCGTCGCCTACGCCAACAGCAGCTTCGCATTGAAGACAGCGAAAACCGCAGTCGCAGGAACAATATTAGACTGCAAGGTCTACCCGAAGCAACATCGGGAGCGGAACTGAAACCCACTGTCATATCTATCCTCAATAAAGTGCTGGGCAGAGAGGCAACATCACCAATTGAATTCGATCAAGTTCACAGGGTGGGTGGGCCGGGGGGAGCCCGGGAGGGTCGCCCCCGCGATGTCCTCTGTCGGGTCCACTATTATACCTTGAAGGAGGAGATCATGCGAAAAGCATGGAACGTGGGCCCAGTGGACTTCTTTGGAGCCTCTATCTATCTATACCCTGACTTATCTCGCAATACGCTATACATGCGCCGAGTGGTGCGCCCTCTACTAGAGCTTATACGGCAAACCGGTGCCTCCTACACATGGGGCCACCCCTTCAGCATCAAGGTGACACGGGGTGAAAGCAGGTTCACGCTCTCCGATCCAGATCAACTGCCTGACTTTTTCATATTTCTTGAGCAAGAGCCGGTAGATATCTTGAACTGGCTAGACCCTCCAGTCGACGGATCAAGACAGTTGGGACTTGGTTCACTCCCACAGCGTCGCAGACGACCTAGGTCTAGGTCAGTCTCTTCTGGCCCAGGAATGAGACGGCCTACCTCTCCAGAAGATTAACCCAGAAGTTGCCCGAGATCCATGGACCACTTGGTAAATGATGAAGTGACAGCGTGGGTTGGACCTTCTGGCTCTCTTCCTGCTCTTTGCCAATTTATTGTATGGCTGGGGTTCGGGAGAGAAGCCTATGGTCACCTTAAGACTCTCACTAAAAAGGGAGTCAGGTACTGATACAATACAACAACAGCTTTATATAAAATGTTTTGCTTCATGTTAGATTGTTCCCTCTCACCTCCTCCCTCTGTGGCGTGCGTTGGGGGGGTGTGGCCGGAGTGGGGGAACCGCACCGGAAGGAGGTTTGGCCACCGGCCTTAATTAACCCCCATTTTGGGAGGCTGTAAGTTTAGAAGGCGCCACACATGATGCGACTGGATGCCTCCTCGGGTGTGCCCCCCGTTTCCCCCTGCGCCCCTATGCGCATACTGCAGTTGTGGCTAACTGATTTATTTACAAGAGGGAACCGATGTAATTGTATTGTATTTTCTATATGATCCCAGGTTAACTACTTAAACCCACTGCTGATATTTAATTGGTTGTTCTCACCTGTTCTCGTTAAGCTGCCTTATGTTCCACATATGTTTCACATACGTTTTACATGATTAGTGTGCCACATATATTATATGCATGCCTGATTCGCTGTCGGGATCACGGCTCAGGTTCACCCATTTCGACCTTCCCCCCACAGTAGGACAGGCACTGTTTGTGCCTAAAGCGTGATATATCACGCAGTGTTTTGCGCTAGCAAACACATTAGTCTTCTGGACATATTTTTAGGTGTCCTTTTACTTACACCTTACCTTTTCTATTATTCTCATACTCTTCTTTCTCCTTTAATTCCTCTCCTTTTCTTTTCTCTTCCTTTTCTCCCACTTCTATATTCCACCTTATCTCCCCACTCTACCCCGAACTGATCTCCGTCCCCCCCCCTTTTTTTTTTACATCCTATTGTTCTTTCCCCTGCACGGCCTCTAACACCCCGACATGGCTCATACGGTAACCTCACGCCCCTAATTGAAACTCTGTTCATACAACGTCAATGGGCTGAACATTGCTTCGAAACGTGGACAAATACTATATCAGATGCACAAAAGATGAGTCAACGTGCTTTTGTTGCAAGAGACCCACTTTCACTCTGAATCCACCCCTTCCTGTTCCAGTAGATATTTTAATAGATGGATCCACAGTACCAATCCAACACAAAAATCTAAGGGAGTATCTATTGCGTTTCATAAAACACTCCCTATTGAACTGCTTGATCATATGGCAGACCCCCAGGGCAGGTACGTCTTTGTGAAAATCTCTCTATGGGGGACTAAATTTACAATAGCTAACCTATACTTACCTAACACACACCAAATCCCATCGGCCTTACAGTATTTTAAGATCTTATCGTGTTTCGCGGAGGGTAAGCTCATACTCGGAGGGGACTTCAATACTCCTATGGATCCACTCTTGGATTCATCGACATCCCGTTCCTCTATATCCTTCCCTAAAATACGGGCCCTAAAACGTGCCATCTACAATATGCATCTTGTAGATATATGGCGGATATTGTACCCAGAATCACGAAACTACACACACTTTTCCAACGTGCACCAAACGTGCAGTCGTTTAGACTACTTTTTGATCAACCACAGCTGTCTAGATTGGTCCCCAAATTGCGAAATAGACCCTATGGTTTGGTCCGACCACTCGCCTGTATTCCTAACACTTACAGTCCCCTCTACGCCAATAAAAGAATGGACATGGAGGTTGAATGACTCGCTTCTGACTGAGCCAGGGTTCGATACTCGGATAGCGGAGACTATCTCAAATTTTTTTTACAGACCACACCTCTGATGACACCTCACCACCCATTAAATGGGAGGCATTAAAGGCCGTCTTACGGGGTAGTTTCATCCAAATGGGTACCCGCATGAAGAAAGAACGCTCAGCCGCGATAGCCACGGCTATACACAAACTCAGGACACTAGAGACTACCCATAAACGCTCCCCGACTGCGGAGGTGCTTGCGGAGGTTTCTTCCGCTCGCTCTCAGCTTAGGGAATTATATAAGGCTTCAGCCCCTACATACCAAACAACCCAACACCTTTATACCCCATATACGGAACAGTTCTGGAAAAGTTGTCTCGTCACCCTCTGAGATGGGACAGGTTTTCCGGGACTTCTATCAATCCCTCTATAACATACCTGTAACAAGCCCCACTGATCCCCTTTATTCTAGAGCGGACACGCAAGCCTCATATATCGCACAAAACGCATTACCTACTCTAGATGACAAAACGATAGAGGACTTGGAAGCTCCGATATCGGAAGATGAGGTTGCCCGCGCCATTGCATCTACCCCATCTGGTAAGAGCCCGGGCCCTGATGGCTTTACCCCGAAATTTTATAAACAATTTGCTCCCCTTCTCACCCCTTTCTTAAAGAAAGTATTTAATTCAATCTCTGAGCGATCGGTATTCCCACCGCAAACTCTAGAGGCACATATCACTCTCATCCCAAAACCAGACAAAGACCTGACTATATGTGCTAACTACCGACCCATTTCGCTGATAGGGGTTGATTTGAAAGTGTACGCGAAGGTGCTGGCTAATAGACTACAACCGTTGCTACCCCGAATCATACACTTAGATCAAGTGGGCTTTGTGAGTGGACGAGAGGCACGAGATAACACCCTGAAAACACTTCTCATTGCAGATTATGCTCGAACCCACAATGTCTCATTGTGCCTTCTCACGGTAGATGCGGAGAAGGCCTTCGACCGTGTCGATTGGCAATTTTTGCGTCTATCACTACAACAACTGGGTCTGGGCCATAATATGCTCTCAAGAATAATGTCCCTTTACACTTCTCCCTCCGCCAGGATTAGACTAAATGGATCTCTAGCTCCAAAATTCACTATCCGCAATGGAACACGACAGGGGTGCCCCTTGTCCCCTATTCTCTATGTTCTTGTTATGGAACACCTAGCCATTGCCCTTAGAAACAACCCGGCTGTCCACGGCGTTAGTATAGGCCCCATACACACTAAACTTGCCCTATTTGCAGATGACTTACTCATCTTCGTGACCCAACCGCAAGTCTCATTACCCTCCATTATGCAGGAGTTTCAGAGATATGGAAATATTAGTAACTTTAAAGTTAATCACAGTAAATCAGAAATACTCAACATTTCACTTCCAGAAACAGCTCTCAAACAACTTGCGTCTTCCTTCCCTTTTAAGACAAATTCCACGTCTATTCGTTACTTAGGAATCCATATCCCAACAGACGCTTCCCAATTATTCACCAGCAACTTTACCCCCCTACTTCTTAGAACGCAAGCGGATCTGACCACATACGCATCTAAACAGCTCTCTTGGCTGGGTAGGGTGAATGTTTTAAAGATGGATGTCCTCCCTCGATTCCCCTATCTTTTCCAAACCTTACCTATTCACATTCCCGCCCCGTTTTTCAGAAAGCTTCGCCAGATTTTTTCTAAATTTATATGGCAAGGAAACCACCCCAGGATAAAATACGACACAATGATTCTTCCGAAGGCCCGGGGGGGGGGGCGGGGGTCCCAGATGCTTCTTCCTACCACAGGGCAGCGGTACTCACACGTATTGTGGATTGGTTTCACCATTCCTCCTCCAAGATCTGGGTTCAATTTGGAGGAACATCTCAATGAGGCTGATCTCTGCGCCCTGCCGTGGACACCTACGGCTTGGCATAGAGGTGGTACCCTCTCTACTGCCCTTACCCGTCAGACTCTGCAGATATGGGACCGACTGCTATTAACGAGTAAATTATCTAAACCCCGGGGCCCGATGACTCCTCTCTTTGGGACCCCGGCCTTCCCCCCGGCGGAGGTTGGGGAGAGATTTGGACCCTGGAATAGGGATAGTCACAGACGTTTAGCACAGGTACTACGCACTGACCCATCTTTGAGACCGGACATACCTCCCCAAACGAGCGCGGGGCCCCCAACCATGTGGTTACAAAGGAGTCAATTAATATCGTACATACGTACTCTCTCCCCCATCTCAGAAATCCTAGACGACCTGACAGACTTTGATGAGCTGCTCTTACAGCCAGATCCCCCAACACATGTAGTATCACTATTATACTCCCTTCTATTAAGTGTATCTACCCCTGACCTTCCAACATACACGTGGAAATGGGAAACAGATCTACAGCATTCCATCTCCCCTGCTGATTGGCAAAAAAGTTTTATTTTAACACATAAGATCTCTTTGGCAACTAAGAACTAAGAAAAGGGGTTTAAGCTATTAACAAGATGGTACAGGTGCCCGGCGACTATCCAACGATTTAACCCCTCTATCTCAGGTACTTGTTGGAGATGCCTGTCCTCTAGTGGGACAATGCTCCACATATGGTGGGCATACCCTCCAATTCAGAAATTTTGGCAAAAGGTTTTTGATCTTTACAGCAGACTGATGGCGACCTCAATTAAGCCCACACCAGAGATAGCCATACTATCTATGCTTCCGGGCCCACTCAAGCTGATTAAAAAGGACATACTGCGCCACTTTTTGGCCGCGGTCAGGACAGTGATCCCCAGACATTGGAGAACAATAGACGTGCCTTCCTTGGGAGATTGGGTTGTCGAGGTGGATCGGATAAGAGATCTGGAGCGTTTGCTGGCGCAGGAAGCAGGGAAAGAGGAACAGTTCTCCATTACTTGGACCTCATGGTCGACGTTTCGATACTCGGATGACTTCCTTATATGGATCAGAGATGCCCCGTCTTTGCCCGCTGATTAGCCATGTCGGGGTGCTCCCCACGTCTGTTGTCATCCCCTATCTCTCCCATGCTCTTACTCATCCCTTTTTCTCTGTTATCTTTTCTTAAGTACTGATCCAGTCACTCAAATTGATATATAAAAGACTATATTTTCAGAATTGCTCAACAACTTAAATTTCTACAACAAATGATTGAATGATCTATACAGCGTTTCAGCTCAACGAGGGGGAATTTCCTGATAACACAAACACGCAAAAGTTTAAAGGTGGTTATAGGTTGATTCCCCCACACTTGTTAGTACACTAATACATTACAAACCTCTATATCTAATGTACTAATACAATATTTTTCTTGTTGTGTATATAATGTATACAATATTGTACTATACGGTACTATATCTTCCTGTTATATCTTTATTTTGAAATAAAATAAGATTGAAAAAGAAAAAAAAAAAAAAAAAGAAAAGTCTATTCAATCCCCTGTCTCTGCAACTGGTGTCTGGGGATAAAGGTTCACCATCTGCTGTCCCTGGAACCCAGAAGATGCTATCAGTGCTGGGCAGAGGTTAGCAGAGCTCTGTCCTGTTGTCAGCACTTCAGCTTTGGGGATAGCGATCTCCAGATTTTCCACTGCTGATTCTCTGGCATTCTGCTGGACAGGCACATTCCTCCATCCAAGATCGTCCAATGCAGAAACAGGTTCATCAAGGTCAGTCAGCACTTACTGCATCCGCCATAAGACCTCCGCCTCCATAGCTGCGGGGGCAGGTTGGCAAAGCACACTGTTACTCTGCCACATTGTCAACTCTTCAGCCAGGATTTCAGAGTTGTCAACTGGCATTTCCTGACAGTCCCAGGCAAAGGGAGCCCCACCCTGCTGCTGAGCAGAGTCTTGCAGCTGTCTGTAGGCCATCTCAAGCTCCCATTCCTGAATGGCCAGAAATTCCAAATCTTCCTGTGCCCAGTGCACTTCAGAGACATTCAGTCTTCGCTCTCCGTGCTCCATTATTTCCTCCAAATGCCACTCCTGATTACTCCCAAAGTCAGGGTCCTCGGACAGCCTACAGTACAACAATCCCAGGCCATCATAGTCAAAGCCTTCCGTGGGGCTGTCATCCGCTGTCCAGGGGCACACTTGGGCTACATACCACTGGAGGGCTCTGTAGCTCTCGTCCAACCGCATTTCTGCCCGGATCAGCCTGCTTAACTCAGCTGTCTACTCCTGGTTCGGCTGTTCGCCCAATAACAGCATTCGCACTTCATACTGCGACCAGTAACTTACATGGATGGAGGGGAGAACTTTTCCCTGGTTTCACTGCTCACGGGCTAGCGCTTCCTTCCAGAGTTCGCAGCGGATAGAATCAAACCATCCTAGCAGGACCTGCTCTGATACTGGTCCTCTGTGCTGTATCTGCATCTCTCGCAACCTCCTTCTGAATTCCTCTTCCATGGTGGTTGGTATCTGTACCTCTCCTCTCCTGCTATCTGGACCTTGGATCCAGGTGATGGTTTGGATGTGTTCATGGCAAGGAAGCACAATCCCACCATTCCCTCCATGGCTGTCAAGTAAGTCTTTCAGCGCGGCTCTCCTGCAGGCTGGTTTGGAGTGTCCCAGTAACTGGAGAGCAAATCCCACGGCTGCCAACCAATGTAATGAGCCCCTTGCTCGCTCGGTTCCACTCTCCCGACACTCCTCTGCTGCTATAGAATCAGATTGCAGATCGCAACATCTGATGGTTCGGTCATCCGATGCTCCAGGATTAGAACTACAGCTATGTGCCGTTCTAACCAAGTTGTGATAGCTCAGAACAAACACCAGGCAGGCTGTATGTAAGTTCAAACAGGAATCTCTCTTTATTGATAGGAATACAGTCTCTTTTATACAATAAAAGAGGAGGTGCAGACCTCCTGCTCATATTACTCTAACAATACACCTGTAACCTAATTAACCTAATTAACATGAGCTAGTTTACTAACATGACCTTTTGCCCAGACTTGTGGTCACCGAGCTTCACACAGTACATTATACATTATCATAAGTACAACCACAGGACATTTTCACAATAGCAGGAGCTAATTACAATTAACAATACAAACAGTGTTCTCCCCCCTCCTCAGCCTAGTCATCAACACTTATAATAGGAGTAGACTGTTCGTCTCCTAGCCAGTCCTGGAGGCTAATGTGATCAGCTCACTCAATTAACATGTTGAGTTCAGAAGCAAACAAACCAATAATAGTCTTTACATATATATCCTGGGAGATATTGGGGATAACTATTACTGTCCCATTTTAAGCAATCCAAAACATACCCTCCAAGTCACCATTTCCCATATGGAATACACAGGGTCCCCAGAGTCTGTGTGTCCTGGGGGACCAGGACCCGAATCCACAGTAATACCACCTCAAGAGTCCCCAGGCATACAGCTCACAAAGAGCACCGTTCCCCCAAATGCCAGGGCCCATAATCGGTCAGCAAGAGGCTTGCATTCAGTCCCCTCCAACAGCCTCTATCCCGGGTGAGTCTGTCACACTCCTCACTACCTATCACAGTTTTGAAGGCCATAAAATGCCCAGATGGCACAACCCCCCCCCAAATGACCCCATTTTGGAAAGTGGACACCCCATGCTATTTGCTGAGAGGCATGTTGAGTCCATGGAATATTTTTTATATTTTGACACAAGTTGCGGGAAAGTGACAATTTTTTTTTTTTTTTTGCACAAAGTTGTCACTAAATGATATATTGCTCACACAGGCCATGGGCATATGTGGAATTGCACCCCAAAATACATTCTGCTGATTCTTCTGAGTACAGGGATACCACATGTGTGGGACTTTTTGGGAGCCTAGCTACATACGGGGCCCCGAAAACCAATCACCGCCTTCAGGATTTCTAAGGGCGTACATTTTTGATTCACTCCTCACTACCTATCACAGTTTTGAAGGCCATAAAATGCCAAGATAGCACAAACCCCCCTCAAATTACCGCATTTTGGAAAGTAGACCCTATTTACTGAGAGGCATGGTGAGTATTTTGCAGCTCTCATTTGTTTTTGAAAAAGAAGAAAGACAAGAAAAACACATGCCTCTCAGCAAATAGCTTGGGGTGTCTACTTTCCAAAATGGGGTCATTTGGGGGGGTTTGAACTGTCCTGGCATTTTATGCACAACATTTAGAAGCTTATGTCACACATCACCCACTCTTCTAACCACTTGAAGACAAAGCCCTTTCTGACACTTTTTGTTTACATGAAAAAATATTTTTTTTTTTGCAAGAAAATTACTTTGAACCCCCAAACATTATATTTTTTTAAAGCAAATGCCCTACAGATTAAAATGGTGGGGGTTTATTTTTTTTCAAACAGTATTTGCGCAGCGATTTTTCAAACGCATTTTTTTGCTTTCCCAATTTCCCAATGGCGTTGTTTACATCCGGCGGTATCTAAGTCATGAAATGCTCGTAGCTTCTGGTTTCTTAGGCCATAGAGATGTTTGGAGCCACTCTGGTCTCTGATCAGCTCTATGGTCAGCTAGCTGAATCACCGGCTGCATTCTCAGGTTCCCTGTTGGGACAGGAGAGACAGAGAAAAACATGGAAGACGGTGGGGGGGGCATTCCCTCCCACTGCTTGTAAAAGCAGTCTGGAGGCTAAGTAGCTGCTAGGATTGCTTTTAAATGAAAGCCGACCGCTGGCTGAAAAGAATGATACCAAGATGATACCTAAACCTGCAGGCATCATTCTGGTATAACCACTCAAAGTCCAGGAACATACCAGTATGTTGCTGGTCCTTGTTGGGCATATAATGTAAACTTTTTTTTTGATGCAGCCTGTGGGCTGAACAAAAAAAAGAGATTGATCGGTGGGTATTCCCACCATTAGAATACCTCCCTTCATCCACCCACTTCTAATGATGGGCATACATGCACCGTATATATATGCCGAAGCATGGGGGCATCCTCCCGCAAAAGTTAGGAGCAAATTACTCCTCCGCCCTCTGCTGCCCCCACGCTTCGGAATATATGCTGAAGTATGTAACTGTGGTGGTGAAATCACCTCTGACATCGCTGGAGTCATGGCTTTATATATCGTGGGAGCAAACGCTGTTGCTGTCAAAATAAATAAATCTGCGCTGCAACTGAATGGCGTACCTGCTAAGCAAATGATGGTTAACAATAAAACAAAGTAACATTACAGTATAACAGTAAGACTTACCATACCCGCAAAGCAAATACAAAAAAAAATAGTAAAAAATAAAACATTTAACGCAACCTGTGCCTAAAATATATATATGCCGAAGCATGGGGGCATCCTCCCGCAAAAGGCAGGGGCAAATCGCTCCTCCACCCACTGCTGCCCCCACGCTTCGGCATATATGCTGAAGTGTGTAACTGTGGTGGTGAAATCACCTCCGACAGCGCTGGAGTCACGGCTTTATGTATCGTGGGAGCAAACGCTGTTGCTGTCAAGATAAATAAATCTGCTCTGCAGCTGAACGGCTTACCTGAAAACAAAAAAATGGTTACCAATAAAACACAGTAAACAGTAAAGTATAAAAAAATTGCTTATCTGAAAAGCAAACATGGTAAAACATAATAACAATAAAACATTGAAGAATAGAATACAGTAAAAAAGAGCAGAACAATAGAGAGAGAATATAGAGAGAGAGAACAATAAAATGACAACTATTTTTGTTTTTTTTATTTTATATTTTTTTGTGTTTTTATTTTTTTTATTTTTTTACACTTTTTTTTAGTAACTTTAACTTTTGTAACTGGTACCAGGTTTGGGTCTCTCAAAATGCGATGGCATCTTGGGAGACCCTGTGAAAGTGTGTCCTAGTCTGTGCAGTACTGTACCCTACGCTAATACTCAACTAGTGTATGGTAGCGTTCAAAACATTCACCAGTGCATAGACCAGGATTGTCAGGACAGGAGGGACAATAATACCGGGTGTCACGCCTATATCCACGCTTGCTGCAGACACAACATCTTCTTTGGGGGGGCTCGTTGGGTAGGGGTACTTGGGAGGACATAAGGAAAATGCCTCTCATGTAGCCGGCTTACTGCATTTGGTTGGGGAAGGTGAGGTGGAGCACCGTCTGGAAACAGAAGGGCTCTGACGATCTCTTCCTGGAATTTAAGGAAGGATCTAGTCCATCCTGAAGCTCTGTATAGCACATGAGCGTTCAGCAAAGCCAATTGAAATAAATAAACAGACACTTTCTTGTACCAGCATCTGGCCTTATGGGCAACTAGGTATGGTGCCAACAACTGGTCGTTGAGGTCCACTCCTCCCATATTTTGGTTATATTCGTGGACACAGAGGGGTTTCTCCACAACACCAGTTACCGTAGTAATTTGGACCGTCTTGTCTGCATGAAGGGAGGTAAGAACGAAAACATTCTTATTATCCCTCCACTTCATAGCGAGCAAGTTATTACACTTGAAGCAGGCTCTCTCCCCCAGCCTAAGACGGGAATCTACAAGCCGCTGGGGAAAGCCCCGGCGATTAGCTCGCACGGTGCCACATGCTCCAATCTGTTGATCAAAAAGGTGACTAAAAAGTGGCACGCTCCTGTAATGATTGTCCACGTACAAGTGGTACCCCTTTCCGAATAAGGGTGACACCAAGTCCCACACAATCTTGCCAGCGCTTCCTATGTAGTCAGGGCAGTTTGTCGGCTCTACATGACTATCTTTGCCCTCGTAAACCATAAAACTACATGTATAGCCTGTGGCCCTGTCACAGAGCTTATACATTTTGACCCCGTATCTGGCACGCTTGCTGGGAAGGTATTGTTTGAATGACAAACGGCAAGAAAATTTAATCAGTAACTCATCAACGCAGACAACTTGATGGGGAGTAAACAAGTCTGCAAAACGTTGGTTGAAGTGGTTTACAAGGGGCCGAATTTTGTAGAGCCGATCGTATTCAGGGTCTCCATGAGTACAACAGAGTTCATTGTTGTTGAAGTGAATGAACCACAAAATCTGCTCGTATCGTGCCCTGGTCATGGAGGCAGAGAACAAAGGCATATGGTGAATTGGGTCAGTGGACCAATATGTCCGCAACTCACTCTTTTTAGTTATGCCCATGTTGAGGGAAAGGCCCAGAAAGAGCTTAAATTCGGAGACCGTAATTGGTCTCCAATCTCTGGCAAGGGAGGACTGGGGAATAGTGGCGATGTGTTGACCAGCGTATAAATTGCTTTGGTCCACAATAGATCTATAGAGATCTTCGGTGAAAAACAGCGAATAAAAATCCAGTGGCGTAAAATCAACTGTTTCCACCTGAATGCTGGGTTGGCCAGTGAATGGGGGAAGTACGGGTGCTGCAGAAGTGGTGGGTTCCCAATTCGGATTGATGAATGCAGCAGGAAGGACACTATGGGCACGACGGACCTGTGTTCGTCTTCTTGGTGGCAGCGGGACACTACTTGTGCTTGCCACCTCGCCAGCTTGAACTGCACTTATGGGACTCGCCACGTCACCAAGTGTTACTGCAGTGCTGGATATACGACCAGGGTGTACTAGGCCGCTGGTGCTTGCCAGTTCACCAGAAGGAATAGCGGCGCTATTACTGCTCTGCTCCATACGAGGGACCTGTGGTTCTTGCACTTCAAGGACAGAAGAAGAAGTTTGGGGTCTGGTACGCCTGACCTTGGCAGGGACCACAACTCCGGCGTCAGAGCTATCTGTCATGGAGCCACTGTCCTCTACAGGATCGTATTCTGAGCCTGAATCTGACAAATGAGTGACTTCCTCTTCACTATCTGTCATGCTCAGAAATGTGTATGCCTCTTCACTAGTGTACCTTTGATTTGCCATTTTGGGCTCTAAATTTAGTGGTCCACTAGTGAGACTCACAAGCAAAAAAGCTCCTGACTGTTAGCGACTGTATCAAAATGCTACCAACAAAAACTGTTAGTGATCGCAGGGATCAGGCCTGACTCTGCGAACACTGCAGTTATGTGTGTTTAATGTTTTGTAAGTGACAGTGATCGATCGATACTGCACTTGGGTGGACTGGGCAGGGCTGGGCCGAGGGGCAAAACGCAGGTGCTAGCAGGTATCTGGGCTGATCCCGCTAACACTGTGTTTATGGGAACCCTAAACTGCTGGGGATGCTAGTATAGATCTGATCGGATCAGATATTGATCCGTTTAGATACTATAGCACTAAGGGAGGTTTATGCTGCGTGCGTGGGTTTCAGCGGTACTGGCGCTAACCTGACGCTGCCTGGGGCGACGCAGACCTTATCTGACCCTAAAAACTTAACTTATATCACCGCCGGGCAATTAGGGGGTTAAACCTTTATTAGGTAATAAATGGCGGGTGCCCTAAAACTATAAAACACAAACTAACTAACCAGCGTCACCCGTAACACTTTTATACGGTGATCGCTGGTGAAAGGGTTAACTATGGGGCAATCAGGGGGTTAAAACCTTTATTAGGTAATATATGGGGGTCCCTGTCGCTATAAAACACTGACGACGAACCTATATACTTACCTCCCTAACTAGAGTCACCTGTGTCACTAATACAGCGATCAGAAAAACGGTCGCTTAGTGACACTGGCGACGGGGGGTGATCAAGGGGTTAACCTTTATTAGGGGGGTTAGGGGGGTATCCTAGACCTAAAGGGGGCTAATACTAACTGCCCTACCACTTATAACTGTCACAAACTGACACCAATGCAAAAAAAAAAACTGCTATTGGTGTCACTGTGACAGGGGGTACAGGGGGGTGATCGTGGGGTGATCAGGGGTTGATGGGGGTGAAAAGTGTGCCTAGTGTGTTCTACTGAAAGTGTAGTGTTGGTGCACTTACTTGGATGTCTTCTCTCCTCGGCGCCGGAACGAAAAGACCGGCTCGAGGAGAGATGACATCACTTCCTCTGACTCTGTTTACATTACAGAGGCAGAGGAATGATTTCATTGGCCGGGAGCGATGGGGTGGCCACGAATGGATGGCCTCCCCCTCACCTCTGATCGCCGGGGGAGAAATACCGACCGCCTCGGGCACCGGGGGGGGTCCGGTCGGACCCCCCGCCCGCGGGAGGCAAGTAACGTACCTGTTACATACGTTACTTTGCCTGCCCGTGCCATTCTGCCACATATATCATTGTGAGGCGGTCGGCAACTGGTTAATAAACATTTATACTGCTATTACTCTTGTTACTCAGTGGCTAACTGTGACCACCTCATTTAAAGTCTCTCTCTCTTCTTTTGCATATGTATATAGGGATGGAGTTGTATCACTGGTGACTGCAGACCTTTTATTTTATTTCGCTTCTATTGAACCTGGGTGGAAGACACCCATTTAGCCCAAAAATTGGCCTGCTGTCACCACCAGCCACTGTTTTCACAAATATATTTCATATACATGTTTTAGCCTTTGACCTTGCCTCCAACAGTGGTGGTGTTCTGGGGCCTTTGTGTCCTTTGCTATCTTCTCTGGTGGTTGACGGTTTTTGTCTGGCATGGGAGTTGTGATATGCTAAGGGAGATTCTTGTCTCCTGCTGTCCACCCCACCTTGTCCCATGTACTTTATGGAGGGGCCACCGACATATCGGCGCTATGCTCCTACACCCATTGGGTGGCTTCCGCGGTTGCGCTGTCACCCAGTGGCAGTGCAGTTTGTCATCTTGGATGGACGGGAGTCCACTGCGCATGTGTACTCCCATTGGTAGCTGACACCCTGGGTGTCGGCACACCAATCCATCCTCGCATGGCATTGGGGGCGGACCCCTTCGGTGATATAAGTCAGGGGTGAGACATGGCTGAGATCACTGCCTTCGCTCATCAATACTATGCACATCACAGAGATTTCCATTGCTGTTCAGCTGTTTGCATATCAAGGTAAATCCACTCTCCCCACCCTAGCACTCACCTGGTGCTTTATTTGCATTCCCTGCACTTTTTTTTTTTATTTATAACACCGCTTTTCACACAACCTTTTCCTTCTTTCTTTCCCAGACAAACACATTTTTTCAGCATTTACTTTCTTACCCATGGTCTCTATGTCTGCTCCATTATTGGATCAGGTTAGTCCACATATGTTTCTATACAAATAATTGTACAACTTTTGTCTACTCTGCTTTTTTTAGTAAAGCTTGACACATATACTTATGCTAGAGTATACATGCTCTCATACAAAAATATTATTGCATTATATAATTTGATGTTCATCTTACTAAATTTGGCAAATCATTGAGACATATACATTTATGTTTACAGCTGATATCTATCAAGCTACATACTGAGACAATTGGACCATTCACCTTTACTTGTGCCATGTCTGCCGCCTGGCCTCCCCCTGGGGGTACCCTAGTCCGTCTCCTCCCCCTCAGCTCCCGTGCCATACTCTGGCTGCTGCCGTCCATTTGGGAGTTCAGCGAAGGAAACTCTGATTTTGTTCATTGGTAAGTATTGGGCCGTCTTGCTCTGGCCTATTCTGCCATTGTTCTTACATTTACCACTGTGACCCATCTTTTTGTCTATTTAGATAGATCTCATCCGCATCCACCCCTGATGAGCGAGCAATGATCTTGGTTTTCTGATGCGTGCATTTGTATATACTGCATTGTATAATGTTTGTATCAATTTTATTTATTCTCTTCATTATGTGCAAATCCATTGGCTGAGCTAATATGCTATATTATCCATGTATGTACATCAATTTTAATAAACATTTATACTGCTATTACTCTTGTTACTCAGTGGCTAACTGTGACCACCTCATTTAAAGTCCCAGGACGACGCTCTCTCTTTTTTTGCATATGTATATAGGGATGGAGGTGTATCACTGGTGACTGCAGACCTTTTATTTTATTTTCCTTTCCTGCCCAGGCCAATTTTCAGCTTACTGTGCTCTCGCACTTTGAATGACAATTGCGCGGTCATGCAACTCTGTACTCAAATTAAATTTGTATCATTTTTTTAAACAGATAGAACTTTATTTTGGTGACATTTCATTTTTTATTATTTGCTAAACAAATGAAAAAGGCCAAAAATTTTGAAAAAGAAAAATAACTTTTTCTTTATTTCTGTTGCACTGATGGGCTATTTATATTTATATTTTTATATATTTATTTATAAATAATCTTGTATAAGTATATGAATTTTAAATGTATTTGAACTGAGAATGCTGGGTGCTGTAGCGCCACAATATTAAGAGCCCACCCCCATGATCCACTTAATAAGGCTCCAATATTTTAATTTGATTCATTTTTATTGAGGTTTTTAGAGGTAATGAAAGTTAACAGTATTTATCATACATCCAAACTGAAAGATGAGGTACATATTAAAGAATATATACATGGTAGAATATAAGTACTAGTCATGTTCAAACATTGCGTTTATACCCAGTTCTGAATGTAAGGTGAGCTGTGTTGTCCGAGGCCCCCAGACACCCCACTTGGGCGCACACTGTGTCATGGGGGGGGACGGGAACACCTTCAGTGAATTTTTCATAACAAAATTGTACAGCTTGGAGAAACATTAACAATTTGTATCATCATAAGGTTATCTAGTATGTTGATTAATTAGTATGTATGTATGTTGATTAGGAATATAGAGGGACGTGTGGTCTATTACAAGATTATTCTAGTATTGCAAAGTTCTGTTAGTTCTAGAATAAATATATATATAATATATATATATATATATATATATATATATATATATATATATATATATATATATATATATATATATATATATATATATATAATATTGTTGCTTGTTCTTTCATGCCATTCTAACCAGTGTGACCATTTTTTAGTAATCAAAGGTAAGCGGCCATCGTACGTAGCAAACATTTGTTCATATGAACCATGGGTGTGTACCAGAGTAATTACTTCATTTTTCACTGGGGTTCTCCAGTGGCGGAAAATGGTAAGTCTAGTAGCCAACAGAATGTGATTCGTTATAGCGTGGAAACTGTAAGGTATGTTTTCCATACAAATGATTAAGGGGGCTAGCTTTGGGGAAAGGGAAAGTAATAACCCTGTTACTTCTGAGAGGATTTGGAATACTTCTTGCCAGAGTTTAGCTGTTTGAGTGCATTGCCAGAGAAGGTGGAACAGATTTCCTATTTCTCTGCAGTTTCTCCAGCACAGTGATTGTGTGGTAGTGTCATATGTGTGGATCATAGACAGAGTAATGTACCATCTAAGGGTAATTTTGTGAACTAGTTCCCAGAGGTTCGAGGATCTAGAGGCTTTGTAGTTAGTTTTAAGTGCTGTTCGCCATTGGGATTCAGTGAAGGAGCATCCAATATCTCTTTCCCATTTTAATAAGGGTAGGTATTTACTAAAATATGTCTTGTCCCCTAGTATAATGTAGAACAGGGAGATACCTTTTTGTGTTTACTGTAGGAGATGAGAGATATGTCCATATGAGGGGGTGTACATCAGTATGTAGCTGCGGATTGTAAAGTAGACAGTGTGTTATTTGTAGTAATCCATCGGAGTGAGGTGGAAAGAATTTTGTAGTGATGTGAAGGGTCAAAGGAGCTTATTAGAATAGAGGTCTGAGACAAAACGAATGCCTTTATCTTGCCATGTTCTTGTTGAGAGATTGGGTATGAGTATGGAGAACACAGATATTGATAGTGGTATTCTATAGGGGAAGGTCCTTTGGAAGCATTGGTTAGTAGGTATTTAAATGCCAATGTTGAGGCAACAATGGTGGGTGAAAAATGTATATTCTGTGTGTTTCTTTGGAGTGAACTGAGTAGCCAGATGCTAAGGGCTCAGAAAGGGACTGTTTCGATGTCAAACTAGGGGCTTGTGTATTCGGGTGTGAACCATGTTTTAATTTGGGCAAGTAGTGCAGTGTTATAGGAATCTCTGAACTTGATGAGTCCTGCGCCTCCCACCAATTTATGTTTTAGGAGAGTGGCGCGGGAGCATCTCGCTCTTTTTTTTTTTTTTGCCATATGTAGTGTCCAAGTATATTTTGCAGAGAGGTAAAGAATGAGCTAGGGATCGGGATTGGTAGTGATCGGAATAGGTAGAGTAAATGCGGTAGTTTAAGCATTTTAAATTCTGCTAACCTACCTGACCATGATAAGGCAAATTTGGGGAATTGTTCCAATTTTTGGGAGGTTGTTCAGGAAGAGAGTAAAGTTAGCTTGGTAAAGAGGATGTTTTTTGGTTAGTTTTAATCCTAATTAGGAAAGAGATTCCTTTGCCCATGTGTACGGATCTTTGTTTTCTAATTCTGATTGGTGTGTTGTAGGAATTCCTAGGGGCAAACTATTTAGAGTTGTTCACTTTATAATATGGGACCTCACTGAATTCAGAGTTTTTTGTACCGATGCCAGGGAGGTTGAAGGGTTGGAGGCTCCAATATTTTATTTATTTATGGTACTTCTATAGCGCAACCAATTTACACGGATCTTTGCATATACATTTTACTTTCACATCAGTACCTGCCCTCAAGGAGTTTACGATCTAAGGTCCCTTACTCACATAAAATGTACCTACATACAGTTTGCCTAGTGGTAGCACCAGCCCTGGGTGTGTCATTAAAATCTTTTCCAATTACCTGAAGATATGAGCCTGTAATCCAGGGTCTATGAATACTTTGCCTATGTCCTGTACTGTACTCCAAAATATGGAATTAACAGGCAAGTCAAAACTTTTTTTTGGCTTTTATTTAAAAGTTGCCTATATAGTGTAGCGCTTAACCCCGCAGAAGGTTAAGCGCTACAGAAGATGGGTCTTCTGTGCTCTGCCATGGCCCTAACCATTCAGTCTCCATTGACACACCTGGATATCTCTTTAGCATGCTGCAAGAGCCTTGGTTAGATTAACCACTTGCCGTCCGCCTACTGTCAAATGCCGGAGGGATGGTGCAGCTCTCGTCCTGGGTGGATGTCATATGGTGTTGACCAGAATGGCCGCTCTCGTGTGCCTGTGGGGGCACGCAGTGTTGCTAGGACATGCAAGATATCTCATTAAGTACCTCTCTTCATTAGTGTCCACTTGTGTCATGGGTGGAGACCTCAAAGTTCTCCCATATAGAAGAGCGTATGCTCTCATGGTTCAGAGAAGTAGGATCTTCCAATCTATGGATAGTGTAGAACCCACTAATCATGGGGTACTTTGTCGCAGTAAGTGGGCTTAGCACCATATAGCAATATGGTGTGACCAAATCCCCATGTTTTTTGATAACATTTTTTGAAATTGTCTAGGTGTTTTAAACTAGCCCTGCTGGAGGTAAATGTCTTTTTTGCATGTGTGCGCTGTAATATTTTGCTCTGCTATGTTGCTAGGACACGGCGTGACCCTGATATCTGTAAAGAGACGATGACATGACTCTTTAACCATGTGAATGGCTGTGTCCAATCACAGCCGGTCACATGTAAATGCAGAAGTGACGGCAATCAGCTCTCATAGCCTCACTCTAACGGAGTGTGTGGCAAGGAGAGCCGATCAGTGGCATTGCCTCGCAGGGAACACCCGGACAGGTAATCAGGGCACTGATCATCAGTGCGCTGATTACAGTAAAGCCCCCCAGTACCACAAATCAGTGCCCATCAGTGAAACCAATCAGTGCCCATCAATGACACCAATCAGTGCCCATCAGTGACACCAGTCAGTGCCCATTAGTGATGCCAGTCAGTGTTGCCTTTCAGTACCTGCTCATCAGTGCTGCCCAACAGTGCTCATCAGTGCTGCCCATGAGTGCCGTCTATCCGTGCCCATCAGTGATGCCTATCCATGCCAACTATCAGTGCCCATCAGTGATACCTATCAGTGCCCACCAGTTCCACCCATTAGTGTCACCTATCAGTGCTCATCAGTGCCACCTATAAGTGCTCATCATGTGGAATATTAGTGCCTCCTCATCAGTACCACATAATCAGTGTTCATAAGTGCCACCTAATCAGTGCCATAAGTGCCACCTCATCAGTGCCCACCAGTGCAGCCTCATCAGCGCACCTCAGTAAAGGAGAAAAATGACTTATTTAAAAATGAAAGCTCTATTTGTGCGAAGAAAATTATAAAAAACTAATTTGGGTACAGTGTTGCATGACTGCGCAATTGTCATTCAAAATGCAACATCACTGAAAGCTGAAAAATGGCCTTGGCAGGAAGGGGGTGAAAGTGCCTTGTATTGAAGTAGTTAAACATAAATATAATACCAAAGCAGTAACAACACACCGAAAATAGGCCACGAGTAACTTGAGGATTAATAAGATGAATTAATTATTGAAGGGCAAACAAACGCAATGCAAAGAACAAACAAACATGACAATACAGTAAAATAGATTAACTGATGGGAAGGTTAGACTCACCTATGGCCATTGACTTACACTACAATAAGGCTAAGCTCCATTACACTGAATCACACAGCAACAGAAAGAAAAACTTCAACATTGAAAGTATGAATGACATAAAGAAGGCTCACTGCAATGGATACCCAAATGATGTCCCTGGGTGCACACTATGCATACAGCCCCAATAGCGGGTGGGTATAAAATTTATTATTGGTTAGGGAATGCACTGGATACATTTGCTGCCATTGTGCTAATGATGGGTGTCCAGTGCATTCCTATACCTTTAAGGATGGGTGGGCTCCCTCCAGGCATACCTGCCCTTAATCTTTCCATTATTATACACGGTATGCTTTGGAGCCTCTCAAAATGTATAGAGTTAGGACTGCAGTACACTAGGAAGCCATGACGTGGCCCTGCAGCTTATGTATATATTTTCAATTGTGTGCAAACAAAACCCCTGGTTTTAACTTGAACTTAGACACCACTCCTGTTATGCAACATATCAAGTCCAGTACACTTGGTGATCACTTGTCCCAGAAGTCTCAGTTCTCACAATCAGGTCCTCTCTGATGTTATAGCACATGGGAACAGGTCTCCCCAGCTTGAATTTCAAGGCACAGCTACTTTATCTGCAGCTCAGTCTTGCTCTCTGGTGCCCACAGGCTCTGTCTTCAGAGTAGACAAGCACAGCACAGGTCTGCACACACTGATTTCCCATGCTGCCCAGTGTCCAGCACAGACCCCAGTAGCAGGTCTGCATCTGTTCACTTTCCACCCTGTTCTCTCTGGAGCTCTGCTAATTTGCCTTGGAAAAAACACTTCTTTAATACAGTGAAGATGGGCAGAGTGGAAATTGGTAGAAGTAGTTATTAATCTTCTATTCAGGGGTTTCTTTTGAAAAATTGTTATTCTAGTGACAAAGTCATCAAAAAATACACTAACAACATGATATGCATATACAGTATGTTCGTATTAACCTTTGCTGTGATTATGGTTATTCTGGCCACAACTAGAGGGGCTATTTAGAGATGAGTTTCCATTTATTGTATTTATTAAGTCAAATTATTTAGTCAATGTACATTTCCCAAAGTGATATACAAAAACAATAGAATTAAAGAAAGGTAAAGGGAAAAAACATCAAGAGGCAAGAGAACAAACCATATTCTCTCTTTTATCATCCCATCCCTCCTCCCTCCCCTCCCCTTTCCCACATATCCTTACTAGGGATGAGCTTTGAGTTCGAGTCGAACTCATGTTCGACTCGAACATTGGCTGTTCGCAAGTTCGCCGAACAGCGAACAATTTGGGGTGTTCGCGGCAAATTCGAATGCCGCGGAACACCCTTTAAAAGTCTATGGGAGAAATCAAAAGTGCTAATTTTAAAGGCTAATATGCAAGTTATTGTCATAAAAAGTGTTTGGGGACCTGGGTCCTGCCCCAGGGGACATGGATCAATGCAAAAAAAAGTTTTAAAAACGGACGTTTTTTCAGGAGCAGTGATTTTAATAATGCTTAAAGTCAAACAATAAAAGTGTAATATCCCTTTAAATTTCGTACCTGGGGGGTGTCTATAGTATGCCTGTAAAGGGGCGCATGTTTCCTGTGTTTAGAACAGTCTGACAGCAAAATGACATTTTGAAGGAAAAAACTCATTTAAAACTACCCGCGGCTATTGCATTGCCGACAATACACATAGAAGTTCATTGATAAAAACGGCATGGGAATTCCCCAAAGGGGAACCCCGAACCAAAATTTAAAAAAAAAAATGACGTGGGAGTCCCCCTAAATTCCATACCAGGCCCTTCAGGTCTGATATGGATATTAAGGGGAACCCCGGCCAAAATTAAAAAAAAAAAAATGACGTGGGGTTCCCCCTAAATTCCATACCAGACCCTTCAGGTCTGGTATGGATTTTAAGGGGAACCCCGCACCAAAAAAAAAAAAAAAAAAACGGCGTGGGGTCCCCCCAAAAATCCATACCAGACCCTTATCCGAGCACGCAACCTGGCAGGCCGCAGGAAAAGAGGGGGGGACGAGAGTGCGCCCCCCCTCCTGAACCGTACCAGGCCACATGCCCTCAACATTGGGAGGGTGCTTTGGGGTAGCCCCCCAAAACACCTTGTCCCCATGTTGATGAGGACAAGGGCCTCATCCCCACAACCCTGGCCAGTGGTTGTGGGGGTCTGCGGGCGGGGGGCTTATCGGAATCTGGAAGCCCCCTTTAACAAGGGGACCCCCAGATCCCGGCCCCCCCGTGTGAAATGGTAAGGGGGTACAAAAGTACCCCTACCATTTCACTAAAAAACTGTCAAAAATATTAAAAATGACAAGAGACAGTTTTTGACAATTCCTTTATTTAAATACTTCTTCTTTCTTCTATCTTCCTTCATCTTCTGGTTCTTCTGGTTCCCGGTGACCCCGCCCCCCTCTGACGCACGGTGACTTGGCGGGACTTCCCTGTGACGTCACGGGGAATGCCACAGGGAAGTCCCGTCATGTCCCGTGCGTCAGAGGGGGGCGGGGTCACCGGGTGGCCCCGCCCCCGTTATTTAAGAACTGTCAGACGAGGAGCGCCGTCACACAGCGGGAGCCTCCCTCCATGCCAGCATGGGTGCGGAGCGGCCCGGAGAAGAAAATGAAGAAGAGAAGAAAAGAAGAAGAGAAGAAGAGAAGAAGAAGAAGAGAAGAGCGGGAGCCTCCCCCCATGCCATGGGTGCGGAGCGGCCTGAGGAGAAGAAGATAGAAGATGCCGCGGAGGAGATGCTGGACGAGAACGCCGGAGGAAGAACCAGAAGAGCCAGAAGAACCAGAAGAACCAGAAGATGAAGGAAGATAGAAGAAAGAAGAAGTATTTAAATAAAGGAATTGTCAAAAACTGCCTCTTGTCATTTTTAACATTTTTGACAGTTTTTTAGTGAAATGGTAGGGGTACGTTTGTACCCCCTTACCATTTCACACAGGGGGGGGCGGGATCTGGGGGTCCCCTTGTTAAAGGGGGCTTCCAGATTCCGATAAGCCCCCCGCCCGCAGACCCCCACAACCACCGGCCAGGGTTGTGGGGATGAGGCCCTTGTCCTCATCAACATGGGGACAAGGTGTTTTGGGGGGCTACCCCAAAGCACCCTCCCAATGTTGAGGGCATGTGGCCTGGTACGGTTCAGGAGGGGGGGCGCACTCTCGTCCCCCCCTCTTTTCCTGCAGCCTGCCAGGTTGCGTGCTCGGATAAGGGTCTGGTATGGATTTTTGGGGGGACCCCACGCCGTTTTTTTTTTTTTTTTGGCGCGGGGTTCCCCTTAAAATCCATACCAGACCTGAAGGGCCTGGTATGGAATTTAGGGGGACTCCCACGTCATTTTTTTTTTAAATTTTGGTTCGGGGTTCCCCTTTGGGGAATTCCCATGCCGTTTTTATCAATGAACTTCTATGTGTATTGTCGGCAATGCAATAGCCGCGGGTAGTTTTAAATGAGTTTTTTCCTTCAAAATGTCATTTTGCTGTCAGACTGTTCTAAACACAGGAAACATGCGCCCCTTTACAGGCATACTATAGACACCCCCCAGGTACGAAATTTAAAGGGATATTACACTTTTATTGTTTGACTTTAAGCATTATTAAAATCACTGCTCCTGAAAAAACGGCGGTTTTAAAACTTTTTTTTCCATTGATCCATGTCCCCTGGGGCAGGACCCAGGTCCCCAAACACTTTTTATGACAATAACTTGCATATAAGCCTTTAAAATTAGCACTTTTGATTATTCATGTTCGTGTCCCATAGACTTTAACGGTGTTCCCGTGTTCGAACAAACTTTTTTCCTGTTCGCATGTTCTGGTGCGAACCGAACAGGGGGGTGTTCGGCTCATCCCTAATCCTTACATACAACTTTCACTCACAACCAAACTTCCTCTCTTTACTCAAACCATTGCTTCCATATTTTAACAAATTCCTTACAATTCCCCCTCTTCTTGTATATATATATTTCTCTTTCTCAATCGTGTCCTTTACCACCTGCACCCATTCTATTACTGTCGGAGAGTTTTTATCCTGCCACTTATGTGCAATCAACTTCCTTCCTTGAAACAAACATCTAGTTACTGCAGTCTGTGTGGCTCCCAATATTCCTTCCTCTTCTATTAAACCCAAAAGACACAGCCTCTGTATTCAATGATGTTCCAAACACAACGTTACTTTTTCCTATTTTTCCACTCTAATACCTACATAGCTTAGGACATCGCCAAATCATATGTATCAGATTGCCTCTTCCATCCCCATACCTTCGGCATTCAGCATTCGATCTTCTCCCAAACATAAACAGTTTTGCAGGTGTATAATAGGACCTGTGTATCAGGTATAAGTGGGATACAATCTGTGAAGGTGAAAGCGAAACCTTAGGACCTAAAGCCAGGACCTGTTTCCATTGTTCCTCTGTTATCGGCCCCACGTCCTTCTCTCACTTAACCCTATTACCATGTTCCACCTCTCCTTCCTCTCCTGCTCTCACTATACACTCATATATTTCGGATATTAATCCTTTAGATGTTTGGACATTAACCAATTTCCTGAGAGAAGGCATTTCACTCAGCTCTGGTACTTTCCCTCTAAATTGCATATCTAGGGCATGCCTAATTTGCAGGTATCTGTAGAATAATAGGTTTGAAATTTCATATTCTTCACTTATTTCCTGGAATGATTTCAGTCTGCCAACCCTATACATCTGTGCTAAGTAATGGATACCCTTTCCATTTATAGAAAAGGCCAGATGAGCAACCCATCTTAAGAAAAAAAAAAAACATTTTAGAGAACAGCAGAGAATGCTCACAATCAGGAGTCTGCAAGAAATGAAGGAGGTTACAGGCAATTACTAAAAGTGGTTGTTAAGCCACTATATTTAATTCATACCATCCTATCTGTTTAATAATGCTGTGTGCCCTATGTGTCTGCGTGTTATAAAAATAAGCCATTCTATACCTGATTTCAGAGTGCCACTCAGCTCTCACGTGACTGGCTGCCTCTCTCCTCTCCAGGTCTAACAGCTGCAGCGGGAAACCCATGCTGACGTCAGTCGGTAGGAGAAGAGGAGAGAGGCGGCTGGTCACATGAGTGCCAAGTGGCGCTCTGAGATCAGGTATAGATTGGCTTATTTTTAAAGGCACAGACACTGGAGCACACAGCATTGTTTAAGTGAGAGGATAGTGTGAAACTTTTAATGTAACTTCAGCAGCAGGAGGGGAGGGGTGGGAACTGACACAGAGCAGACAGGCAGGGAGGGGGGAAAGAGGACAGAGCAGGGCTGTGGATGACGGAGGTATGTAAACCGACCATGGTGTCAGGGCTCAGCAGCCATGATAATCAGTGGTCAGTTTACAGGGGGAGGGCAGAACCAGACAGGATCAGCCAGGTATTTCAGGTGATCAAAGGGGCCAAATTACACAGTACAAGTACTGTGCTGTTACTCATGCTTTAAGGGAACAGGATCAATTTTCTTTTTTTTTTTTTTTTTTTTTTTTTTTTTTTTAGGGTAACAAACACTTTAACAAAATGTAGCAATCTGCAACAAAGTTTGTAAAAATCCTTGCAATGTACATAGACCAACCAGAAGGGGAATGTTTTTTTTCTCAACAAAAGTGGAGTTACTTTTTAAGTACATTGGACAAGTGCAAATTAACTCTTTTTTTTAAAATGCAGCTATATTTAAAGGCATTACTGGGCATGAGTCACCTATTTGTGTTTTCATATACAGTCTTTAGACATTTGGTTGCGTGTTTGCAGTTACAAATATTTTATTTTATATTAATGAACAAAAATAAGTCAATCCAAACTGATTACATAGAGGCAATGAATTTTTGAAATTAATTTACTTGTTTGACTTGTTTTAATCTTAATTTTAGGGTTTCACTTCTGTTGTTTGTTTTTGTTTTTATTTAATCTCTCAGCTACATTTTAAAGTAAGTCCTCAAAAAAATATAAACTAGATACAATTTTTATTCTGATATTTACCAATATTTAATGAAAACCTGAATGCCTTATACATTCTCGGCATACATTTATAACCTGAAATATGTATATGTAAAACATACAAAATATAAAAGTTATTTCACATGCACCAAAGTATGCTTAATAAATAAAATGTTTGAAAACAAGTAAAATGGCTAAGTGGATCAGTTCATTTTGTTCGCTTATGATTCCTATGAGAAAATGCTCTGAAGCCAAGGCTTGAAGAACTTCGGCTTCTCTCCTTTATAGTATTAGCAAGATGTACAGTTCTGACAGATCAAAGAGATGCTTTTTGATTTTCTCCATTCTCTGACCACATTCTATTTAGTAAAAAATGTAAACATGAGATTCAGGGATCCTTTGCTTTGTTATGCATTATTCACACAATTCTTTGGAGCTAAAGTAAAGAATATAATCCTGACACCCATCCTTACCCATATTGTTCATTGTTTACAGTATATCTTAATTTGAACTATTTTTAAAATTAAGATAACATCTTAAGGGTAAGTGAAAATCAAGACTTGGGATGCTTAGGGGGAAGAACACCCTACTTGTTTAGCATTCACTCAGGCACTGTTATACTGACCCTGCCAATCCCAGGTTAAAAGGTCCTTAATACTTTCCCACTGTACCCAAAGCGTTAAAGTTGGCCATACAGTACATGGATCAATATTACTGATCTGATCAGTGTATTCTGATGGGAAGGGAGTCCTTCAGCTGTGAGAATACAATACCTCAGGGGGCAGGATTCCCACATCCACATCAAATGTGTGGATGGGGAAATTATTATTTCTTATTTAGTTCAATCTACTGATTGAACGAAAACATTTACTATGGGCTGCTTAACATTTTGCTTAAGGAGAAAAAAGGCATTTGAGTCTGAACTCATATACATACAGTATATAAGAGCTGTTTCATCTACCAATTGATATATATTTCTTTATTTTTTGTTCTTTATTTAGGACATAGATACAGGTGAGGATGTAAAAGAAGCTCACAGTGTACATTTCCTCACTGACAGCTGATGCAAATCTATAACATAAACCAAAATTTACCACTTCAGCTCCGGAAGGTTTTACCCCCATGATCAGGCTATTTTTTTGCTATTTAGCACTGTGCTAATTT
The DNA here is from genome assembly GCF_042186555.1 of Aquarana catesbeiana. Taxonomy (NCBI): domain Eukaryota; kingdom Metazoa; phylum Chordata; class Amphibia; order Anura; family Ranidae; genus Aquarana; species Aquarana catesbeiana. The sequence continues at coordinate 354,051,179 of NC_133328.1, read as the reverse complement.
AACTAGTAAACACGCGGTCATGCACCGCTGTACCAAAACAAAATTTATATTATTTTTTTCACACAAATATAGCTTTCTTTTGGTGGTACTTGTTCACCACTGGGTATTTTGTAAATGAAAAAAAAAACAATATTTTTTACTTTCTGCTAAAAATATATCCAATTAAAAAAACTATGTCTTCATAAATTTTGGCCAAAATGTATTGTGCTACATGTCTTTGGTAAAAAAAAAATCCCAATAAGTGTATATTGATTGGTTTGGAAGTTGTAGCGTCTACAAACTATGGTGTATATTTATATTGGAATTTTCTATTTATTATACTACTGATGGCATTGATCAGCGACTTATAATGGGACTGCAATAATGCAGCGAGAAATCTGACACTAACTTATGCTTGGGGGAACTGACTAACTGCCACTGATGTCACCAGTGACACTAATACAGTGATCGGTGATAATACTATACACTATCACTATACTAATGACACTGGCTGGGAAGGGGTTAACATCTAGGGCGATCAAGGGATTAAATGTGTGCCTAACAATGTCTATTGTGTGCAATGCATGCTGCTTTTACTAACAGATTACTTTGTTTCTTATCCCTGCTTTGCAAAGACAACAAACAAAGAGATTATTCCCTTTGTACAGAGCCCTGTGTTGATTGTCAACACATGGCTCTGGGCTGTGATTGGACACAGCCAATCAGCAGACCCTGGCCATGAATCATTGGCCGGGATTTGCTGGCAGACTCCTGCTGTGTACAATCAGAGCAGGAATCGGTGGGGGACAGCCTAAACCCAGAAGCAGGCAGCAAAGCACCAGTACATTGCTTTGCCTGTATGGGCCACCAGTCCACGGAACATTATGGGTGGGCAGTCCTTAAAGTCATTGTAAACCCTGTACAACCACTTTACCCTACAGGTAAACCTATAATAAGGCTTACCTGTAGGCACTGGAAATATCCCCTAAACCTATATGGTTTAGGAGATATTCACCATATACGCTTGTGCCAATGTCCTTGGCGCATGGGCACTTGTCACGATTGTCCTGTTTCTATAGTGCCTGTGCCGTGACTGTTGGCTTATTAAGAATAAGACATGGGAGAGGAGTATAAGGGGTTATAGCAGTGGGAGATTGGGTTGTCCTCGATACCCATAGCTACGTAAATCTCTCCAAGAGAGCAAAATAGGCTATTAACAAATACCTTTGTTTACTATATCTGCTTTTCATGGAACCAACTCCAGCACAGTTAAATAGGGCAGTCTTGTTTAAACCATAGTGTGCCTACAGGTCCTGGTAATCTTTGAAGTAAGTGAAAGCAAACTGGGGTGCCAAGTATCTCTAAACTTCTCTTCCCTGTGTTGTAAAAAGGCCCTATGATTTGTATTTCTGTCAATCAAGTCCTAAAATGTAAACAGCTCTGCCACACAGCTCAGCTCTGTCTATCAGGGGAGGAGGCCCAGTCTTTCTCTGCTGCAATTTGCGTTTTCACTTAGAGGTTCCCCTCCAAACTTCCACTGCAGCACCCTTGATTTACTCCTTGTACTGCTTTCCCAACCCCTTTCTGAATGTTTAAGTACTTACAGTATTTGCATTTAAAAATATATATTTATTTATGCATTAATGATTACAGGGCTATATCAATGTGTGTCTTATATATTTACCTAGAGTTCAGTTTTAGACGCCTATGGAAAGGTTTCTTTACAGTAAGAGCTGTGAAAATATGGAACAATTATGAAAATGTGGAAGCCATTAGAAACAATAGATTTGAAGTAACAGAGCTCGATTCTTTTAGGACCTGTAGGTGTATGCCATCTGGTCCACTTACTTTATTCACCTTTATTCTGTCTAAATGTTTCCAGGGCTAGTGCTGCCACTAGGCAGACTAGGCAGCCGCCTAGGGTGCACTGCCACCTAGGGAAGCAGCCACGGCTAATGGGTCCCCTCCAGAGGATCGGTTCCCCTTGGCAGGTCGCGGCGCAGTGCGGAGTGTAGCGGGAGGAGAGGTGCCACCCACGGCTCCATCTGGCTGGCTGCTGGTGCAGAGTAACTGGCCAGGGAGAAGGAGCAGGCAGATCCCTCCCCCTGACCCAGGGGCAGTGCCAAGTGGGTGCTTAGTCCTTCACTCCATCGGGTCACAAAGCAGCCTCTCTCAGGCCTCTTCTCCCTCTCTCTGGTGTCGACTCTGGTTCTTCTCCGGTGCCTTCTTCCTTCTGCCGGGCTCCTCCGCTATCTTCTGCTCTTTTGCCGCACTTTTGCTAGTGGAGGAGCCCGGTCTTCTGAGATGTCTTCTTCCCTCTTCTCTTCTCTTCCGGAGGCAGGGAGAAGAGGCCTGAGAGACCCCCGAAGTTGGCAGAAGACCCCCGAAGTCGGAAGAAGACCCCCGGAGCTGCCTAATAAATTACTTTTAAAACCTGTGTGGTGTGTTTTTTTTATTGGCATTTTTTTCCCTAGGTGAATGGGTAGGGGTACCATGTACCCCATACTCATTCACATTGGTTGGGGGCCGGGATCTGAGGGGCCCCTTATTAAAGGGGGCTCCCGGATTCCGATAAGCTCCCCGCTCGCAGAACCCGACAACCAACGGCCAGGGTTGTCGGGAAGAGGCCCTTGTCCTCATCAACATGGGAACAAGGTGCTTTGGGGTGGGGGGCCGCAGGGTGTCCCCTCCCCCAAAGCACCCACCCCCCATGTTGAGGGCATGCAGCCTGGTACGGCTCAGGAGGGGGGGGGCGCTCACTCATCCCCACCCCCTTTCCTGACCGGCCGGGCTGCGTGCCCGGATAAGGGTCTGGTATGGATTTTGGGGGGACCCCACGCCATTTTTTCGGAGTAGGGGGTTCCCCTTAAAATCCATACCAGACCTAAGGGCCTGGTATGCCCCCAGAGGGGAATTCCCTCTCGCACTCCCCGCAATAAGAGATGTACAGTACCCTGTCGCCGAGAACCAGTGCGATGGGTTCACACTGGAAACATTCTCGCGGCCGCGTACTGTAGTTTGTACAAAAGTCTGATGCTTTTGTGTACACACGATCGGACTTTTCTCCATCGGACTTTTGTTGCCGGAAAGTTTGTTCGTTCGCACAGCCAACAAAAGTCTGATGGAAACAGAAAAAGTTTGTCCGATGGTGCATATACACGGTCGGATGTTGCTCCAAAACAGCTAATTTGCATGTTTGTTGTCAAAAAGTCCGATCGTGTGTACGGGCCTTAAGGGTGTAAAATGGTGATTTCACTTTCTCACTACCTATCACAGTTTCTGAGGCCATGAAATTTCAAGATAGCACACCCCCCCAAATGACCCCATTTTGGAAAGAAGACACTTCAAGCTATTTGCTGAGAGGCATGTTGAGTCCATGGAATATTTTATATTTTGCCACAAGTGTTGGGAAAATTATTTTTTTTTTTTACACAAAGTTGTCACTAAATGATATATTGTTCAAACATGGCATGGTTATATGTGGAAATACACCCTAAAATACATTCTACTGCTTCTGGGGATACAACATGTGTGGGACTTTTTGGCAGTCTAACCGTGTACAGGACCCCGAAAACCAATCACCACCTTCAGGCTTTCTAATGCCACGTACACACGATCGGAAATTCGGCCAGCAAAAGACCGATGAGAGGTTTTGGTCAAAAAATGTGACTATGTGTATGCTAAATCAGACTTTTGCTGGTGGAATTCCTGCCAGCAAAAGATTGAGAGCAGGTTCTCAATTTTTCGGTCGGAAAAAGTTCCTATCCGAAAATGCGATCGTCCGTACAAATTCTGACGTGCAAAATTCCTACACATACTCGGAAACAATTTGACGCATGCTTGGAAGCATTGAACTTAATTTTCTTGGCTCATCGTAGTGTTGTACGTCCCCGTGTTCTTGACGGTCGAAAGTTCAGAGAACTTTTGTGTGACCGTGTGTATGCAAGGCAAGCTTGAGCGGAATTCTGTCGGAAAAACCATCTGAATTTTTTCCGATGGAAAATCCGCCTGTGTGTACGCGGCATAAGGGCGTACATTTTTTATTTCACTCCTCACTGCCTATCACAGTTTCGAAGGCCATGAAATGCCCAGATAGCACAACCTCCCCCCAAATGACCCCATTTTAGAGAGTAGACACCCCAAGCTATTTGCTGGGAGGCATGTTGAGTATTTTTTCTTTTCTTTCTTCATTTTCAAAAGCAAATGAGAGCTGCAAAATACTCACCATGCCTCTTAGCAAATACCTTGTGGTGTGTACTTTCCAAAATGGGGTCATTTTTTGGTGGGGGTTGTGCTATCTAGACATTTCAGGGTCTCCGTAACTGTGATAGGTAGTGAGGTGTAAAATCACAATTTTATGTCTTTAGAAAGCCTGAAGGCGGTGCTTGGTTTTGGGGGTCCTGTACGCAGCTAGGCTCCAAAAAAGTCTCACACATGTGGTATCCCCATACTCCATACTCAGGAGAAGCAGCAGAATGTATTTTGGGATGTAATTCAACATATAACCATGCCATGTTTGAACAATATATCATTTAGTGGGTGTGTAAAAAAAAACTAAATAATTTTCCTGACACTTGTGGCAAATTATAAAACATTCTATGGACACAACATGCCTCTCAGCAAATAGCTTGAAGTGTCTACTTTCCAAAATGGGGTCATTTGTGGGGGTTTTGTGCTTGTTTGAGCAATATATCATTTAGTGACAACTTTGTGCAAAAGAAAAAACTTGTGGCAAAATTTCCCGAAACTTGTGGCAAAATATAAAATATTCCATGGACTCAACATGCCTATCAGCAAATAGCTTGGGGTGTCTACTTTCCAAAAAGGGGTCATTTGGGGGGAGTTTGAACTGTCCTGACATTTTATGTACAACATTAGAAGCTTATGTCACACATCACCCACTCTTCTAGACAAAGCCCTTTCTGACACTTTTTGTTTACATGAAAAATTATGTTTTTTTTGCTAGAAAATTACTTTGAACCCCACATTATATGTTTTTTTTAAAGCAAAGGCCCTACAGATAAAAATGGTGGGTGTTGCAATTTTTTTTTCACACAGTATTTGTGCAGCGATTTTTCAAATGCAATTTTTTTTAATTTGAATGCACTAAAACACTATATTGCACAAATGTTTGATATCCATGCTACATGGAGTACATAGATAGCAAACATGACATGCTTTAAAATTGCACACAAACGTGCAGCGGCGACATACTACACACACATTTTTAAAGCATTTAAATGCCTTTACAGGTTACCACTTTAGATTTACAGAGGAGGTCTACTGATAAAATTACTGCCCTCAATCTGCCGTTCGCGGTGAGCCAACATCCGTCGGAAAAAATCCTAGGATTTTGTTGTCGGAATGTCCGAACAAAGTCCGACCGTGTGTACGGGGCATTAGCGTTCGCAGGGATCAGGCCTGACTCTCCGAATGCTGCAGTTATGTTTTTAGTGTTTTGTAAGTTACAGTGATCGATTGATACTGCACTTGGGTGGGCTGGGCTGGGCTGGGCTGGGCGGAGGGGCTAAACGCAGGTGCTAGTAGGTATCTGGGCTGATCCTGCTAACACTGCATTTTTGGGAACCCTAAACTACTGGGGAGGCTAGTATAGATCTGATCAGATATTGATCTGTTCAGACACTATACTACTAAGGGAGGTGTATGGAGAGTGCGTGGGTGTAATCTGATGCTGCCTGGGGCAATGCAGACCCTAATTGACGCTAAAACCGATAACTGATATCACCCGCCAGGTGATCAGGGGGTTAAAGAGGAAGTAAACTCAGCACCTCAAATGCTTCTTCTTAATAAAACCAGTCTGCTACAGCTTCCCATAACATTCTGCATTACTCTTTGCCCCTTCAGATGTTTCTTACTGTTTTCCCAGGTGGTTGTAAAATCATGCTTCCTCATAGCAGCCAGCGACATCTCAGCTAATGTCTTCCGAGGCTACAGAGTAGATTACTTCCGCCCTTCCTGTCCTTCTCTGCTGTTATCTCGCACATGCTCAGTTATGTTGCAGCCAAGCCTCGTTTTCACTCGAGATTGCTATAACAACCATCTCCTGCAACTATTTCAGCACTTGTTAACTGTGTAGGGCTTTTTTAAACTTGTAAAATGCAATTGATTTTATAATGCAGCTGATCTTCTTGTTCTGGGATGCTTTGATGTTTACACCCCCTGTGATGTTGCTAGTCACATGGGGTTTTTCAGGAACTGAATGACACTGTAATCTCATGAGATCTCTGAACAGTGCCGCACAGAGAAGATGCGCATTTATGAATGGACTGATGGCACAATGAGCGTGCCGTCTCCGAAGGGAAATATGAGCATGCGGCACTGATGTCATAAAAATAAACTTGACAGATTACAAGCAAACTGAGCAGGTTAGGATCAATCCATAAAGAGCAATGTGTACACCGTGCTTATTGATGATTACATCTGAGAAAACTTATCAAGGAGGATTTACAACCACTTTAAACCTTTTATTAGGTAATGTGCGGTGGGAGCCCTGATGCTATAAAAAAATAACTAGCTAACCAGCATCACCCGTGACACTTATACAGTGATCACTGGTGACAGGGGGTGATCAAGGGGTTAAACCTTTATTAGGGGGGGTTAGGGGGGTCCCTAGACCTATTTGGGGCTACTACTAAGTACCCTAACACTCATTAGTGTCACAAATGACACCAGTAAGTACAGTGATCAAAGAAAGATATGAACACTGCATTGGGTGACACAGTGACAGGGAGTGAAGGGGTTAACTGGGGGGGCGATCGGGGGGTGATCATTGGGTGAAATATGTGCCTATGTAGACTGTTTCAGTGTAGTGTTGGTGCAACTCACGTTTGGCTGTCCTCTCTCCTCTCTCTGGAACGGAAAAGAATTCCAGAGAGGGAGATGACTTCACTTCCCCGTCTGTATTTACATTTAGGCCCCTTTCACACATGCGGACCGTTCAATTTTTTTAGGCGGATCTGAACGGTCACTCCATACAGCTCTATGGAGCGTCGGATGTCAGCGGTGACATGTCCGCTGACATTCGATCCGCCCCGATCCATTCTGCAAAATCCAGATGGATGGATGTCCTATTTTCCATTCGTCTGGCGGATCGGATGAAAACGGATAGGTGGTCCGTAATCATGTGATCCCCCCATAGGGGAGAGTGGTCTTTCTGACAGGTCTGTCCCAGAGTGCAGAGATGGAATTGTCATCTGCCGGCTCAGCAGGGATCAACTGAGTGATCCCCGCTGAGCAAGCGGAGTAGTAAAAACGGACAGCCCCATGTGAAAGGGGCCTTACACAGGCAGGGAAGGATTTCATTTGTCAGGACTAATCAGCAGGTCCAGGCCAGAAATCATTGGCCTGGTCCTGGAGACTGATTCTGAAGCGAATCCGATCGGAGCGACTGATGTAAGGTAAAATCGATTTGCATTCTTTCATTTTCCATCTTCCATCTTTTTGAATGCTTATACAATGTTGTAAATGTATAATGAAAATACTAAGAATGTGACTTCATAATACACTATGCAAATTTGTACTAACATCTCCCTCATTAAATTAACCAGTTCCCATTCTTTGCAATCCATCCATATTTCCATTGTATGTTTTGTTTTGTAAAGAATAACTTTGAATGAAGGATAGCAGTGTAAAGAAAAATTACGCTGCTACTGTTAAAAATGACTTTTGAAAAATACAAATTTAATGGCTGTTATGTACAAATAGAAATGGGTAAACCGCACTGATGTTATACAGGTAAATTAATGCTAAGAAAGCTGCACACAAAATACAATAGAAACAGAATGGAGCCGAGCTAGTTTAAATAGTCCAAAAAATAATGCTGCATTACAGAACGACGTCACTATATGACGAAATGCGTAGGAAGGAGGGACGTCACCATGCTGAACATTATCCCAGAAGGACAGGTTTTGATGTTAGCTGGTCGGCTCTGATTTTATGCAAGGTTTATCTTCATTTCTGTAAGTGCAATACATTTTTTATACGCAATAAAGTGAAGACAATCTTACACTATGGCAAGGTTTCTCTTTTTGGGCCATGTTTGCTGTTTGGGATTTAATTTTAGATGTCGTGTAACTGTGATTGGATATGTGGTGTGTGAGGTCCTGGTCCAGTGATCCATCCCAAGACTGGTTCCATCTTCCAATACATGTCTGAGCATACAAGGCTGGGCAAAAGCCACAAGCTTATATAGCTTGTGTTCTGGTACAGAAGCGAGGAGGATCCAGTTCCTTTGCCATCGGAGGAAGTCTCTATGGATGACAGGAAGTGATGTCAGGTACACATAGGAAGTTCCGTAGGAAGTAGAGAGAAGACATTGCTGGAAGTGGCAGCAGAGGAGTTAACCACTCTGCTGAGAGTTTGACGTCCCGCTACTGTGAATCAACCCATCCTATATCAAGGCCCCTGATGTTCCATCTCATTGCTAATGTTCGGTCCTTTGGTGGCGGTCCAGAGCATTCAGTTTTAACAGCTTACTCTGACCCTCTGTAGTGGGGGGTCATGAGTCTCTGGTAAGCAGCCAGTCTTTCTATTTGTGGTGGTGGACCAAACACCTTGTCCTTATCCATCAGGACCTCAATTACACTCTAACAAACACCTGGGTGATTCACCTTGTTGCTTTTACATGGACTTACTTTTATTCTTTTCACGGTTGCACATGAAGAATGCACCTTTGTTGGTTTAATCATATTTTGGTGATTCGTACAATATATTTGTTTTATACACCTCATCTGGTTTTCACTTATATGATAGACAGTTACTTGTATGGACACCAGTTCTATCACTAGCACGGTTCCAATTTTTCTGAATCGTTTATGTTGTGTTTGTGTTACATATAGGAATTCGCAGCTTTGTATAATCTTTTTTGTCCACATATTTTCACTTAAGCGCAGTTTCAACCTTCCTTTTTTCTGATCTTGTGTTCTGGTAAGCAAGTCTTTCTTAAGGTGGTGGTGTACACAAGGGAGGTGCGAATCACTGTGTTACAGTTTGTCTCATGAATCAAAGGACTTTCACCTTTGCCATCATGTGGTGATTTTATGTGATTGCTCAACTCCTAAAGCAGATGTCCAGCTGAAAAAAAAATGTAAAAGTCAGCAGCTACAAACACTGTAGCTGCTGACTTTTAATAAGCACACTTACCTGTCCAGGATGCCCGCAATGTTGGCCGCCCGAGGCCAATCCGTCCATCGGATCGGGTCCCGGCGCTGCCATTAGAATGAAGGGAAACAGGCAGTGGAGCCTTGCGGCTTCACTGCCCATTTCCTACTGCGCATGTGCGAGTCGCGCAGCGCTTTGTGAATGGCCGGCTGTGTTCTGGGACACACACAGTTCCCAGAACACAGCGCACCCCATTCCCCAGAAAACAACGCGAGGAGAAGAATGAAGATCATCGCTGAGTAAGAAGTGACAGATTAGGACGATCTGCCTAGCAACAGCCATTTCTGGTAAGTAAAAAAATTTTTTTTTTTTTCAAGTTTTTTTCAGATTTTTAGGAGCATTTTTATGTATTTTTTTTTTTTTTAGGGTGGACCTCCGCTTAAGGACTTTGCAGCATTATTTTTTGGACTATTTATAGCTAGCATGGCTCCTTTCGGTTTCTTTGTTCATACAAATACTACAGTATTTTCTTTCATCTAGAACAAGTAAACAGACGATGAGATCTGACTTTCCTCTGACTTATTTAGTTGCATGCTTGTTCCAGATCAGTGAGGTAAGCACTATGTTTTTTCAGTACAGATTTCCTTGCACTTATTCTAATAACTATTGGTGAACTGCCAGAAAAAAAAGACAATATGGACTCTCTCAGCAGCCACAGCATTGTAAAATGGAATGTGCCTAGATACTTATAGTTACACAGTGGAATTTTTTTATATGTTCCATATATATACAGAGGGGACGGAAAGTATTCAGACCCCCCTTCAATTTTTCACTCTTTGTTGTATTGCAGCTATTTGCTAAAATCATTTAAGTTCATTTTTTTCCTCATTAATGTACACACAGCACCCCATATTGACAGAAAAACACATAAATGTTGACGTTTTTGCAGATTTAAAGAAAAACTGAAATATCACATGGTCCTAAGTATTCAGACCCTTTGCTCAGTATTTGGTAGAAGCACCCTTTTGATCTAATACAGCCATGAGTCTTTTTGGGAAAGATGCAGCAAGTTTTTCACACCTGGATTTGGGGATCCTCTGCCATTCCTCCTTGCAGATCTCCATTTCTGTCAGGCTGGATGGTAAACATTGGAGGACAGCCATTTTTAGGTCTCTCCAGAGATGCTCAATTGGGTTTAAGTCAGGGCTCTGGCTGGGCCATTCAAGAACAGTCACGGAGTTGTTGTGAAGCCACTCCTTCATTATTTTAGCTGTGTGCTTAGGTTCATTGTCTTGATGGAAGGTAAACCTTCGGCCCTGTCTGAGGTCCTGAGCACTTCCAGGCTTCCATTGGGCCACTCTGCCATAAAGCCCCAACTGCTGGAGGGCTGCAGTGATGGTTGACTTTCTACAACTTTTTCCCACCTCCCGACTGCATCTCTGGAGCTCAGCCACAGTGATCTTTGGGTTTTTCTTTACCTCTCTCACCAAGGCTCGTCTCCCCCGATAGCTCAGTTTGGCCAAACGGCCAGCTCCAGGAAGGGTTCTGGTCGTCCCAAATGTCTTCCAGTTAAGGATTATGGAGCCCACTGTGCTCTTAGGAACCTTAAGTGCAGCAAAAAAATTTTTGTAACCTTGGCCAGATCTGTACCTTGCCACAATTCTGTCTCTGAGCTCTTCAGGCAGTTCCTTTGACCTCATGATTCTCATTTGCTCTGACATGCACTGTGAGCTGTAAGGTCTTATATAGACAGGTGTGTGGCTTTCCTAATCAAGTCCAATCAGTATAATCAAACACAGCTGGACTCAAATGAAGGTGCAGAACCATCTCAAGGATGATCAGAAGAAATGGACAGCACCTGAGTTAAATATATGAGTGTCACAGCAAAGGGTCTGAATACTTAGGACCATGTGATATTTCAGTTTTTCTTTTTTAATAAATCTGCAAAAATGTCAACAATTCTGTGTTTTTCTGTCAATATGGGATGCTGTGTGTACATTATGAGGAAAAAAATGAACTCTTTATAACAAAGAGTGAAAAATTTAAGGGTGTCTGAATACTTTCCATCCCCACTATATATAATATATATATATATATATATATATATATATATATATATATATATATATATATATATATATATATATACACACAGTTGTGTGAAAAAGTATTTGCCACCTGCCTGATTTTTTATTTTTTTGCATATTTCTCACACTTAACCCGGGTAAATCCAAGATGCAGTTTTTAAATTATTATTTAATTTATTAAGGGAAAAAGCTGTTCAAACCTGACTGACCCTAAGTGAAAAAGTAATTGCCCTCCCATGCTGAATCATGAATGAACTGTGATTAACCACAATTATTTTGAAAACTAAGTTAAATTTCACTTGCCACACCCAGGCCGATTACTGCCAGACCTGTTGAATCAACAAATCACATAAATAGAAGCTGTCTGACAAAGTGAAGCATGCTAACAGATCACAAAAGCCACCCATCATGCCACAATCTAAAAAAATTCAAGAACAGATTAGAAACAAAGTGATGTACATGTATTGGTCTAGGAAGGGTTTCAAAGCCATTTCTAAGGCTTCGGAACTTCAGTGAACCATGGGGAGAGCCATTATCCACTCCTTTCCCAGATGAAGCTTATTATGAGGAAACACGTTGGGTGGAGCCCATTCTGAGTTGTCTATCCGTTTGAGCAGGCTGGTGCTAACCACCGCTCTGTTTTTGTGTGCTTTTTGCTGATTTCTGATTGTCTTGCTGTAATTGTATAGTGTGTCATTTTAAGAAAACATTTGTTGAAACATACTAAACTACGAGACTTTCCTCTTCTTCCTATATGCTCTGGAATTCATCCTGGAGCTTTCTAGATTTGATAACAGCTCTCCCACTGATGCAGAGGTCTCTGGGTCTATTAATGAATTGGATCTGAAGCCATAGCCCAGCTGTTTGGAGCTTCTGGGGATTACCATCCAATACTTGATACCTTCATTGTCTGCCCTTCCACTAATACGGAGGTTCCAGAGTCCATTGATGAATTTGATTCACTATTACAGCTCAGCTTGTCAGAGTACGTTGGGAGTATTATCCAGTGCTTGATGCCTTTTACCATCTGGAAAGAAGTGAATTAATGTGGTGATAGGATAATCACGGTTAATGTCATTTGCCATTTGAGGAACACTGAAGTTTTCATTTGATTCACCATAATTTCCTTTTTTATAAGGGTCTTCTAGTTGGACACTCACCTATTTAGGACTGAATCACTTATATATTTTTTATTTTTATATATTGGTATACACTTATATATTTTTTTTGACATGTGTATGTAATTTTTATATTCAGTCACTGGTCACTTCACATATTTGTAATAAATTTTCTCATTCATTAACGTTCTGTGGGGACCTATATGTAGGGACCTATATGTCCCATGCTTTTTGCATTGTGAAATTACAAATTAGCGCACCTTTTTTATTATTTCATATGTTTGTGTCAGGGGTTCGGACCTTTTTGGTTGCAGCTTTTCATTATTTATTTATCTAGTTTTACTTCGAATAATCAATAGTTTTAATCATTTGCCTCAACCAGTAGGGTTGGATAAGCACAGAATTTCTACTTTTTTGACATGTGAGTCCATAGACAACAAAGTCTGAGGAGCAGTTGTACAAATTGTTCAGCTGAGGTTTTGCCCTTCAAACAAAAGGATCTTGGCTTCACGCTTTTGTGAGTATTCGGAAATACAGCATATAGCAGTACCTGATCTAGAATTTATGTCTTCTATTATATCCTTATCAGTATACCACCTACACAGCACCTGATTTTTGCTGTCTGTGTGAAATGTGCTTACCTAATTATGTCTGTTGAGCCAATAATCAAATTTTGCATAATCCCCCCCCCCTCCCTTTTCTCCTACCCCTCATAGTTTTTTGGTGGTCATGTATGACGTATTTGCGGATGTGTGTACATCTGTGTACATACAAACATATTTGTCCTCTATAAATTTTCAATAGAGCCCTCTATATTTTATATGTTATGTATTTTCTAATTCATTCTATTATCATTATTATATTTTTAATTTATTTTTATTTTTATATTTTATTTTCCATCCATCCTTATATCTAGTTACCAACTGCTATATACTATATATTGTATATTATATCTTATATTTTATATGGTCATTTTTACTGTTACTATAACTACATCAGAATAATTATAGATCTATTTGAATATATATTTGCATGAGAGTTTCCCATTGCCGCTTGTTTGCTGCCTTTTTTTTTATATTTATTCTTTTCTGTTTGGGATTCCAGATAATATGTATGTCTGTATATATCCTCTCTCTCTCTCTCTCTCTCTCTCTCTCTCTCTCTCTCTCTCTCTCTCTCTCTCTCTCTATCTATATATCTATATATATATATATATATATATATATATATATATATATATTTACAGTGGGGACAGAAAGTATTCAGACCCTCTTAAATTTTTCACTCTTTGTTATATTGCAGCCATTTGCTAAAATCATTTAAGTTCATTTTGACAGAAAAACACAGAATTGTTGACATTTTTGCAGGTTTATTAAAAAAGAAAAACTGAAATATCACATGGTCCTAAGTCCTAAGTATTCAGACCCTTTGCTGTGACACTCATATATTTAACTCAGGTGCTGTCCATTTCTTCTGGTCATCCTTGAGATGGTTCTACACCTTCATTTGAGTCCAGCTGTGTTTGATTATACTGATTAGACTTGATTAGGAAAGCTACACACCTGTCTATATAAGACCTTACAGCTCACAGTGCATGTCAGAGCAAATGAGAATCATGAGGTCAAAGGAACTGCCTGAAGAGCTCAGAGACAGAATTGTGGCAAGGTACAGATCTGGCCAAGGTTACAAAAATTTTTTTGCTGCACTTAAGGTTCCTAAGAGCACAGTGGGCTCCATAATCCTTAACTGGAAGACATTTGGGACGACCAGAACCCTTCCTGGAGCTGGCCGTTTGGCCAAACTGAGCTATCAGGGGAGACGAGCCTTGGTGAGAGAGGTAAAGAAAAACCCAAAGATCACTGTGGCTGAGCTCCAGAGATGCAGTCGGGAGGTGGGAAAAAGTTGTAGAAAGTCAACCATCACTGCAGCCCTCCAGCAGTTGGGGCTTTATGGCAGAGTGGCCTGACGGAAGCCTCTCCTCAGTGTAAGACACATGCAAGCCAGCATGGAGTTTGCTAAAAAACACCTGAAGGACTCCAAGATGGTGAGAAATAAGATTCTCTGGTCTGGACCAAGATAGAACTTTTTGGCCTTAATTCTAATGCCCCTTACACGCGGTCGGATTTTCCGATGGAAAATATCCGATCGGAGCGTGTTGTGGGATATTCCGACCGTGTGTGGGCTCCATCGGACATTTTCCATCAGATTTTCCGACACACAAAGTTCGAGAGCAGGCTATAAAATTTTCCAACAACAAAATCCAATCGCGTCAATTCCGACCGTGTGTGGCCAGTTCCGACGCACAAAGTGCCATGCATGCTCAGAAGAAATTCCGAGACGGAACAGCTCGGTCTGGTAAAGTTAGCGTTCGCAATGGATACAGCACTTTCGTCACGCTGCAATGGAAAAAATGGTTTAATACAGCGCACTCTCTTCTTCTTTATAATGTGAGAAGAATGAAGTAGTTTTGCTGCTCATATTCACACAGACTTCTCTCAAACTTATTTCATTATTATTTATCGGGATTCCCTCAAAATATTTTGATTTGTCACATCTGACAAAATTATTTTTGTGTTGTTTTCTTTTTTTTTTTTTTTTCTTTAAAGGCTGTTTTTTTTTTCTGGGGGGGGGGGGTTGTATTTTTTTTCAAGACTGATCTTTGTTTTATTTTTTGGTTAGTTTTACTCCTTAATATTTTTGTGTGTGTTTTGTGTGTCAAGTTACCACAACACCATTATTATCTTGTATTATTTAATCTCAAGAAGGTTGCTTGGTGTTAATGTCCCTTGTTAATTTCACATAGTATTTTTGAAATGTACCTGCCTCCTCACAAACCAACTGTCCTTTTTTAAGGAAAACACACATAAGCAAGTAGAATTGAAACAAAAAATCCTTTATTAAGGGCTCAGAACCAAACAAAGAGGGAGGCAACGCTGGAGAAACAGCAGAAATTGGCGAAGCCTTGGACCCCCGGGGCACACATCAATTCTTTAACATCAAAATTGGTGGCCTGAGGAGTCGTTATCTAAGGGAGTGCAGTCTGTTCCAGAAGTCCCATAGATCATGAAAGCAGCAAAAGACATCTGTGTCCCCAGGCTGTGGTACTACAAGAGGCTGCATCTTTTGCCAGACCAGACTAGACCCAGGGTCATCACTTTCTGGTCTTCTTTCCACGCTTCCTTCCTGGCTGTGGCTCTGGTGTTGGAGATGTGGCAGGAGGAGGAGTAGGTCCTGGAGGAGGAGGAGGAGGAGTAGGACCTGGAGGAGGTGGACTATGTGTGAGGTCACAAATGTGGGTAGCACATGTTATTTGGCCCCTCAACCCCTTATTGAGAGCTTCCAAAATTAAGGACTCACACAGGAGTCGTTGGCCCTCCTCCTTCTGCAGCATTTTGCAGGCAGTTATGCAAGCAAAGTCCTCCTCCACAGTGTGGGGGGTTCTCAGAGCCTCTGTAGCCTTCCAAAAGAGGTCTATGGCAGCCTCCTTCAGGTTATTCATCTTCCTGCCACTTTGTCTTTGAAGGTGTAGGGGAGGGACCTGGGTATCAGGCAGCCTGCTTGGCCCAGCCACCTCATGGCTGAGACTTCCCTGTGTATGAAAAAGGGACATGGTTTTAGTTTTTGCATCATCAATCACAATCATAAATTAGTACCCCAAACTAACATCTAGTTAACATCATTGATGGGACAACCAGAAATATTTAGAGGAATGCTATACCTGGCTCAAGCTGGGCTCCTCCACATGTTGCTGCCTGGAAGGCCCAGGTTGGGCGTCAGAAGCCTCAGCTGGGGGGGAAGGAAGCGTGGAAGGATGACTGGAGAGTGCTGGCCTGGGTTCAGTCTGACCTGCCAGAAAATGCAGCCTGTCATTGTACCACAGCCTGGGGACATAAATGTCAACCGCAGCTCCAGATCTCTGGGAATCCTGGACCTTCTTGTGCTCCCTTAGATAAGTGCTCCTCAGGCCACCAATTAGGATCTTCAAATAGGTGATGTCTGCCGTGGGGATCACCATCTTCACAAATTCCAGCAATTGATCCAGTGCTGCCTTCCTCTTTGTTTGGTTCTTATATTCAGGGTGGTTTATCTGCCATAGACAAGGCAGCTCCCTGAACATATCAATGAAGATTGGCATAAAGTCCTTATCTTTCAAGATATCCATTTTCACTGCAAGACACAACACAAGACAAACCCTAATGTCAGGTAAAACTCTCCTAATCTTGTTACAATATAGGCCTCAATCTAGAAGCAGTATAGGCCCAAGTTTAGATCTTACCTTCGTTATCACGATCGGTGCCTCCGATACTCCTTCCTCCGCTCACAGATCGTACATACTACGCACGCGTGTTACGCTTTATACACACTACGCATGCGTGTAACTCCGCCCGTCTGACATTCTTTCTAGTCTACTCCCCGCCCCTTTTCGTTCGGCGCAGTGGGGGAAAAGCACATGGTGGAGTCAGAGCAGGTGCGTGCTAATTATAGCAACGAGGAGGAGGGGGAGGAAAGCCCGGAGCCAGAAACGTCTGGATCCAGAAGGAGAAGATTTAAGGCATCAAATATGTCCTTTGGGGAGATGTTGGAGATGGTCGACATCCTGAAGAGGGCCGACTATGATGGAAAGTATGGACCTTACCCCAACCCCAATGTCCGAAAGGCCAAGATAATGGTGAAAGTGGTCAAAAGTCTGCACCGGAATTTCGGGGTACGTCGTCGAAAGATCAGCTCAGGAAGCCATGGTCGGACCTAAAATTACGAGAACATGAGCAGTACCAAAGATCCGGAGAGTGCTGCAAAAAAGTAAGTAGTTGTCCTGTGTTCCTATTCTTTTTGTGTTTATTACATTCATGCTGCTCCATGTGCTTTTCTTAACTGTTGTACAGTTTAAAATGTCAACTTTCATGTTCGTGGGCACATTATTCGTTCATATCCAACATTTTTCTTTCGGCCTATAAAACACCATTGTTTTGGCCATATGCATTTGCTCACATTTTTTAGGGCCTACTTGTATGAAAATAATTTGGTTGTGTAGATGGGTTTGTTACTAGAATGAAATGCAAACTCGATTCTGTGTAAGGAGAGGACACTCAGCAGCTGTTTTCACATCTGGACACTGGAGCACTAGTGTGGGACACAAGAACACCCTTTTTATTAGGGGGCCCACACAGGTGCTTCAGTGTATACTATAGGGGTGTCTCCATCTGTGAAGCTTGTACAAAACAGGTAAAGTATTAAAGCTTGACAAAGGACACTCAAAATTCTACATGTTGGAACTCTCCCAAAATAGCCAATTGTACCCCACTTCCAAGCAATGTTTCATATTTATATTTCTGGCATCAAATATCTGTGTGCTAAGTATACCATTTTTTTTTGCATAGGGGAGAAAAGACTTAGAGGACACCCCTCATCCGAGGAGACCACAGACCCCCCATCTCTGGAAGAAGGGGAAATCCCCCAAAGACAAGAAAAGCAGGAGGAGGAAGAAGACGTGGTGGAACTAGTCACCACAACAGGTGAGTGTCTGCGACCACAGGCTCAGGTAAGAGATGGATGCCGACATATTTATTATACATGTTTTTTTTTTGGTTTCTATCTTTTTAGGTGATAGTGATGTTGTGGATCCAGGGCATTTCACCTCGGAAAGTGCACAGATCCTGATTGGGGAGATCATGGGGTGTAATGTTGTATTGGAAAATATCAAGAAAAACATCAATGATGATATTCAAAAAAATAATAACATCATTGATGTTTTGGGGAGAGTTTAAAACCCCTCCAAATCCCTTTCTTTTATGGTGTGCTACAATTTTTAATTTTTTTTGTAGAATTGTAGAAAAGCCAAATTTTGAAGAGGCACACAGTGTGTCAACATGTGCTATCTGCCATCACGGGAGATCAATGGACGTGTTTTGGGGGTGCAACCCCTTCCTCAATAATAAAGTAGCTGAGAGGAAGGGGTTGCTCTCCCAAAACATGTCCCTTGATCCCCCGTGATGGCAGCTAGCACATGTTGACATTTGTAAATTGGTGTGCATCTTCAAAATTTGTTTTTTCCTGGGGTGACTTCACCCCATCTGAACGCAATATCAAACACAGTTCCTAAATACTCATGTCTGATATTGACTTCAATTTCTACCAAATGTGAACTTTGTAAGTTCTAGATTTGTGTCTTTCTTGTTGGTTTGAAACATGCCTGTTTTATCCTAAATGGACATTTCTACTTTTTCTAATGCCACCCCAAAAATTGTTATACAACAAACATGTTGGTTTGTTTTAAAAACCTTTTCAAAATGCACATGTGATTGCGCAGGTAT
Organism: Aquarana catesbeiana; assembly: GCF_042186555.1. Taxonomy (NCBI): domain Eukaryota; kingdom Metazoa; phylum Chordata; class Amphibia; order Anura; family Ranidae; genus Aquarana; species Aquarana catesbeiana. The sequence goes on along the minus strand of NC_133328.1, from coordinate 354,032,564 downwards.
TAAAAAGATTGTTAATCAAGAATGTGTGGATTATTGTCTCAAAGCTACAACACTTTTGTGGTGCTCTAATTGGTGTTTTCTGTGACAATGGGTGTTTTTCCTAAGTGCAAATCCACTTTGCACTACAAGTGCAGTTTCAAGTGCACGTGTAGTGCAAAGTGTCTTTGCCTTTAGTAAATAACACCCAACAGTGCTTTGTAAGGTTACACAATCACGCCATTTTCAGGACTCCACACATTTCTGTCAGGGTCAGCTAAAACAAACACAAGCAGTAAATGTCACCAAAGATTTGCTTAATGTTTTTTTCTTTATATGATAAAGGTTTCACACATTGTCTGGCATATTGATATCCCCCTACCCGCAAAGGATTCCAGGTATCTTAGCCGGACATCACAGGCACTCAGGGAGGGCAAGCCAGGACGGCCACTTTCAAGCGCCGTCAGGGTTGGTTCATTTTGAATTCCGGCTTCAGGCCCAACTGAGCCAGCATAGTTGGCAGAATGTTGCCTTAAAAAGTTGTGTAGAACACAGCATGCCAGGATAATGTGATTCAGTTTATTGTACAAAAGAATATTCCTGCGCTATCGGATATGGAATTAGCTAAAGGTGGAACAGCTGCACGCACCTATTAGGTATCACTAGGCCTATATAAATGTTGTATAGATGAATGGTGCCGCGCTAGTCCTATTAAATGAGTTTATAATTAATAAATTATATAAAGAAACCGGCCTGGAGGGCCACTGATGTAAAAACCAGTGCTATATCTCACTGTGTGAACTAAATATAAATGCAAAAAATAATAAAAAATATATAATAAATATGTGAATGTGAACAAAAAATAGACAACCTAGATAATCAATCAATGTCTACCGTGACTAACCATAAATATGACTGTTCCAATCAAAAAATAAATAAAATAAATGAAATAAAATTAAATAATTATTAATCACAAATCAGCAAAGTGCATAGTGCCAACACTGTGCAATCTAGATATCTAAATCATAAAGTGACTATATATTGTGAAACAGCAAATTTTCCATAAAGTGCAGACGTGCAAACAAATATAACAGTTATGTGCAAATAATGACTCCAAAAATGAACGGTATTAAATTGAATGTCCTAAAAAGTGAATGTCCTACAAAAAAACGAGGGGCAATCACACAGGAAAACCGTCCATAATCTTAAATACAATCTTGTGACTTATGGTGCTGGCATGCGCATGTAGCAGTTAAAGTGCCTGGTGATTGAAAATTCCATGCAGCTTCTTGTGTAAATCCTCCAGTAAGCAGTGGCCCCTTACCTCACAGGAATGGGGCAACAGCGTGTGGCCAAACTGGCGCTTTAATTTTTTCACCTAGCGGCTCCTACGTGTTCCTCACCGTCCTGGGATGGAATTCCCTCAGGTATGGTCCAGGGGGGTGATTAAAAATAGGGATAAAGGAACCCAATAGTGTAACTCCGTTTTAAAATTAACAACGTTTATTAGGCAAAAAACAGCAGGTACTCACATCTACAATGAATGGTAAGGTGTTTGTATCCGACGAGCGGCGAGCTCGTAGCTTTCTTTCAGTATATCCAGCCTATCCTGTCCCTACGCGTGACGTCACACCACACGTGACTTCTTCAGGGGATAAGTATAGGCTGTAATGGTGTCCTTAAATAGTATAGTATTGGCCGCCAATGAGCGGCCATTTTCCCGAAGTTCTGTATATTTAAGTTACGGCGGCCATTTTCCTAGAGACTTTTTTCTTTCTCATTCAACTCAGGATGTGTGTCAGCTGACAGGTACTGGCCAATAGGGGCTGTTGGCTGATTCGATACCTCTTATGCTGTCAGCAACGGAGGACTTTATTATTTCCAATGTTCGTTCTCTCTGTCCGCGGGGTTCCCATCATTGGAAATAATAAAGTCCTCCGTTGCTGACAGCATAAGAGGTATCGAATCAGCCAACAGCCCCTATTGGCCAGTACCTGTCAGCTGACACACATCCTGAGTTGAATGAGAAAGAAAAAAGTCTCTAGGAAAATGGCCGCCGTAACTTAAATATACAGAACTTCGGGAAAATGGCCGCTCATTGGCGGCCAATACTATACTATTTAAGGACACCATTACAGCCTATACTTATCCCCTGAAGAAGTCACGTGTGGTGTGACGTCACGCGTAGGGACAGGATAGGCTGGATATACTGAAAGAAAGCTACGAGCTCGCCGCTCGTCGGATACAAACACCTTACCATTCATTGTAGATGTGAGTACCTGCTGTTTTTTGCCTAATAAACGTTGTTAATTTTAAAACGGAGTTACACTATTGGGTTCCTTTATCCCTATTTTTAATCACCCCCCTGGACCATACCTGAGGGAATTCCATCCCAGGACGGTGAGGAACACGTAGGAGCCGCTAGGTGAAAAAATTAAAGCGCCAGTTTGGCCACACGCTGTTGCCCCATTCCTGTGAGGTAAGGGGCCACTGCTTACTGGAGGATTTACACAAGAAGCTGCATGGAATTTTCAATCACCAGGCACTTTAACTGCTACATGCGCATGCCAGCACCATAAGTCACAAGATTGTATTTAAGATTATGGACGGTTCTCCTGTGTGATTGCCCCTCGTTTTTTTGTAGGACATTCACTTTTTAGGACATTCAATTTAATACCGTTCATTTTTGGAGTCATTATTTGCACATAACTGTTATATTTGTTTGCACGTCTGCACTTTATGGAAAATTTGCTGTTTCACAATATATAGTCACTTTATGATTTAGATATCTAGATTGCACAGTGTTGGCACTATGCACTTTGCTGATTTGTGATTAATAATTATTTAATTTTATTTCATTTATTTTATTTATTTTTTGATTGGAACAGTCATATTTATGGTTAGTCACGGTAGACATTGATTGATTATCTAGGTTGTCTATTTTTTGTTCACATTCACATATTTATTATATATTTTTTATTATTTTTTGCATTTATATTTAGTTCACACAGTGAGATATAGCACTGGTTTTTACATCAGTGGCCCTCCAGGCCGGTTTCTTTATATAATTTATTAATTATAAACTCATTTAATAGGACTAGCGCGGCACCATTCATCTATACGTGATTCAGTTTATACTCTGCCATATGTATGGGTGTAAGAAATAGGCGGAACCATCTGGCCGTGATTCCAAACATGTTTTCCACCACTCTTCTGGCTCTGGCCAGCCGGTAATTAAAAACCCTCTGGTCCGGGGTGAGGGTCCTCATCGGGAATGGCCGCATAAGATGGTCCCCCAGCGCAAAGGCTTCATCCACAATGAAGACGAATGGGAGTCCTTCCACATTGTCTTCTGGAGGTGGCAAGTCCAAGCTGCCATTCTGGAGATGCCTGTAGAACTCAGTCTGGGCGATGACTCCACCATCGGACATCCGGCCATTCTTCCCCATGTCCACATACAAGAACTCATAAGTAGCCGACACCACCGCCAACATCACAATACTATTGAACCCCTTATAATTATAATAGTACAACCCTGAGTTGGGTGGTGGGATGATGTGGACATGTTTCCCATCAATTGCCCCTCCGCAGTTAGGAAAGTCCCACCGCTGGGCAAAGTGGGAGGCCACAGTCTGCCATTCCTGTGGCATGGAAGGAAACTGTTGAGAAAACAAAAAAAATAGGCTTTTTGCACATAAACATGGAAAGCAGATTAGACACAAACATTCTTGGCCAACATCAAGATAACATTATCAAAAAAGTGAGTTGGGAGGAAATAGCGAGGAGACATTGCTGGAAGTGACAGTAGAGGAGCTGGAGGAAATATCTCCCCATATGATTGTTTCCTGGGATCTGACGGACAGTGTACCCATCCATAAGCTGAAGTGGTGCGTTGCTGTTTCCATCCACAAAAGGCCCCGACCGGGTTAAGGTCACAAGCTCATATTAGCTTGCCTTTTGGTAAGCGCGCAATTTTATCAATCTGTCACATTGGTGCGGTGAAGGTCTCATTTATCCAATTGCACTTTTATTTGCCAACCGGGATTGGTACCTTTATCTCCTCTCATCATCTCATTCATCTGCTGGGACTCATATCTGGACTGTCTTTTTATTTGCTGTTTGTGGGACTAATTTTATGTGATTAATTTTCAAATTTACATGTTAAATAATTTTTATCATCACATATTAGGCATTTTCACTTTGATATTTGTTCACTTATAGGTCAACCCTTAAGTTATTTAATCTCACAGCACTGCTCCTTTTTTGATTTTGATTATTTAGTGTGTGTATCCCACTTTTAGCGGCTGCTCTATTGTCATATATTGATTTTATTTATTTATATTTCTTCACATGTTTTGTTTTTGATTTTTGAGGGGTTTGTTCATTTAAATTCCACATCTGTGTGTTTATTTAGCGCGGTAGTCCTTCCTTTTTTCCAATCAAGATAACATTGATTTATGGGAATTTTTAAAGACCAAAGTATAAGGTACACCTATCATATTCCCCCTTCCCCCCTGTCATGGGCCATTTCTAACATTATATGGGGGGAGCTCTTGGACAGGTAACCCTTTCCACTTCATTGAGAGACGAATGCCTAAATAATGTGTATTACTTGGAACAGCCCCTCCTTAGTTACACTATTGGGAGCCCACTGGACAGGTAAGAAGTGCCATAATACAAAGATATAAATACACACTGTACACATTTGAGCACATTTGGACATTCTGCTATTACCTATCAAGATAATAATAGGATACAAAAACTTGAAACAGTGCCATTTGAAAGCATACAGGCAGGCCCTTGCACTACATGCTTTGGGGAATTCATCCATAAATCTGAGCACAGAAGAGATGGGTATAGTGTGTATGGGTTTGGCAAAGTCAGCAGATAGATGATTGAGGATAGATAGAGAATTGGTATCAGCTGACTTAGCAGTTGGGGGAAGGGAGGGTTCCAAATGATTTGGGGACCCCCCAAAAAAAGCCTCTGGCACTCTGCCTGAATTTAAAGCACAAATCACATTTAAAAACATTCTAGGGGGTGTTTGGGGTAAAGCACTACTATGGAGCTGATAAAATACATTGTTAAGTGACTACATGAGGTGAATATAGGGCCAGGAGACCATGCTGGGGAGGTAAGTGAAGGCAAATAAGTATGAAGGACCAAAAAAAAAAAAAAAACCCATAAAAATCCAGCATGCATGAGGACAAAGGGGACATTCACAGCATATTTCAAGCATGGTAATTAGGGAATGAGGAAAGAAATACAATATATTAGCAAACATTATATACAATAAAATGTGATATTAAAGGATAAAAATCTTACCTTCATATACTCCTTCTGCGGGACCTGGATGATGGCAGAACAGGTCTCTGGGATAATTATCCCCAGAGCCTGGGGGGAGATGCCTGTCGAGAACTTCAAGTCCTGCAGGCTTCTCCCTGTCGCCAAGTACCACAGGGTGGTGACGAGCCTCTGCTCCGGAGTGATGGCTTGCCTCATGCAGGTATCCTGCCTGCTGATATAGGGGGTCAGCAAAGCCAACAAACGGTGAAATACGGGGTCCGTCATCCGGAGAAATTTCCTGAAATCATCAGGATTATTCTCACGGATCTCACGGAGCAAAGGCATATGACAGAACTGGTCACGCTGAAGCAACCAATTCTTGGTCCATGAACTCCTCCCCACCCTATTCATTGACTGGACTTGTGTCAAGGTCAGGACTCCAACACCAAGCCCCCACACAGCACGAACTCTACGAGGAGTATGTATACGCAACATGGCTAGAAAATGGTTGGCTGCTCAGAACGAAGTAACAGAACGCACTGAAGAACAGCAAGGCCGGTGAACACCGGAAAAAGCGACCTGAAAAACAGTAACGAATGAACAAGAACACAATGACAAGTCACACGTAGCTTGCTTGCACGCACTGAAGAGCAGATACAAACCCACAAGCACAAACTGAACAGCAGAAAACGATCTGAAAACCACGAGTCTGAAAAAGCGCGAATCGTCTCTCACCAAACTTTTACTAACACGAGATTAGCAAAAGGAGCCCAAAGGGTGCCACGCTTGGTTCTGAACTGGCCTTTTCTAATCTCGTCGTATGTGGTTTACGTCACTGCGTTCTTGGCGATCGGAAATTCCGACAACTTTGTGCGACCGTGTGTACGCAAAACAAGTTTGAGCCAACATCCATCGGAAAAAATCCTAGGATTTTGTTGTCGGAATGTCCGATCAATGTCCGACTGTGTGCACGGGGCATAAGCGGTATATGTGGAGAAAACCAGGCACTGTCCAATACAGTCCCAACAGTGAAGCATGGTGGTGGCAGCATCATGCTGTGAGGGTGTTTTTCAGCTGCAGGGACAGGACGACTGGTTGCAATCGAGGGAAAGATGAATGCAGCCAAGTACAGGGATATCCTGGACGAAAACCTTCTCCAGAGTGCTCAGGACCTCAGACTGGGCCGAAGATTTACCTTCCAACAAGACAATGACCCTAAGCACACAACTAAAATAAAGGAGTGGCTTCACAACAACTCCGTGACTGTTCTTGAATGGCCCAGCCAGAGCCCTGACTTAAACCCAATTGAGCATCTCTGGAGAGACCTAAAAATGGCTGTCCACCAACGTTTACCATCCAACCTGACAGAACTGGAGAAAAACTTGTTGCATCTTTCCCAAAAAGACTCATGGCTGTATTAGATCAAAAGGGTGCTCCTACTAAATACTGAGCAAAGGGTCTGAATACTTAGGACCATGTGATATTTTAGTTTTTCTTTTTTAATAAATCTGCAAAAATGTCAACAGTTCTGTGTTTTTCTGTCAATATGGGGTGCTGTGTGTACATTAATGAGGAAAAAAAAAATGAACTTCAATGATTTTAGCAAATGGCTGCAATATAACAAAGAGTGAAAAATTTAAGGGGGTCTGAATACTGTCCGTCCCCACTGTGTATATATATATATATATATATATATATATATATATATATATATATATATAAAATGTATGTGTGTGTGTATGTATGTATGTATGTATATATATATATTATTTTATGTGTATATAATTCTTCTGGCTTTAATATCATTTGTCCCCTTATTTAGTTCCCAGTATATTTCTTCACATAATTGTTTAATACATATGAGTCTGGCCTCTCCCCCTGTTGTGTTACATAAGGTTATCTGTCTATCCCATTCACTATGCTTGACAAAGGAGCACGGCAGCCACAACACATGCAGCATGCATGCTTGGAAACGCGTCACACCTTAGTGACATCCTTGTCTCATGCCGCTCTGCTTTTTGCACACCAAGCCTCATTTTTGTGAGATTCCACCGCACAGCCATTTTCCATCAGCAGATCCCAGCGAGGACTCTATGCTTTCAGTGCCATGAGTGAAGGCACCTGACGGTTAACCACCTTTATCTTGAGGGATACCTCTACACACAGTTGTGCCTGCTAAAACTTCATCCACATAAACCAGCAGAAGATTGGAGGAACCCTGACTCGTTTACCTATCCTTCTCCTGGGATGTTTTACTTACAGATCTGACCTGTTTTATCTTCATCCATGTGAGTTGCCAATTGTATGTTACCATTAAAGTGTTTTTAACTGATACATTTAGAGGCACCTCTCTCCTTGTTTATTTTCAGCTTTGCTGGAATTTGGCTTCTATTCCATTGGTGGCAACCCTGAGTGTACAGACTGTATTATTCATTTATGTATTATGGACTAATTTATGGACTTTTATTGGGTTAATAAAAGCTACATGTGTCTTGCGCCTTCTACTTGTTTTATGGATATGACGCTGAGTACGTGCACTTAACTTCTTTGGTCAACCATGGCGAGGCTTGTTCTGAGTGGAACCTGAAAACTGTCTTCAGAGTTCAGTCTTTTTTATAAGCTTTATTACTTTATCATTTGTCTATTACATAATCAAGATGGCTATAAAAACAAGCAAAGAATAAAATAAGAAAAAAGAGAAAGGCAAAAAACAAGATACATACAACATCCCTTTCAATCAATTGGAACACTGGAACAATAGAAATGTACCACTGTATTTAGCCTATTGACCTACAAAGTTACTTGTTTTTTTTCAAAGCTTTGCCCCAAGATACTCATAAAATTCCACTATTAAAAATATAGGGATCTGATATATGATATTATTTATTTCAAAACCTCTTCCATTGAGCCATCAGTTTTTCATTATAAATAGTATTATCAAAATCAGTAAATTGCCATCTCTTTCCTTGTTTCTAGGTAGGAACAATTGTTTTGAATGAAAAATGTTATACGACTTACTTTTAAGCCACTTACCCAACCCACAACTCTGTTCCAGAGCCTTTTCACTTTTCTACATCAAAATAGCATGTGATTCAAATTTGGGGTAAGGTGCCTTTAGGCTTCAAAAATGTCTGTCAACCTTCCATTTAGGGTAGCTAGCTGTAGAATTATAGGACCTATTAATAAATATCAAGGCTACTTCACTGAAATAACTGGAGCTCAGATATCAAATATTTTGGAAATTATTTCTGGTGTAAACTTTAATTTCATATATCTGTTTATTAATTTTCAAAAAGTTTCAAACAGATAAAAAAGATAGAAAGAAAAGGGGGAAATATAACAAATACAACCCACTTAGCTTCGTAACAAATGGAAGAATGTCTACAATTCTCCATCATTATATCTTAATTTAGATATTATGCGACATACTAAAATCAAGTATATAGTGATACACCAATGTAACAACCTATCAATAATCTGAAAGAAATAAGAGATTGTGGAAAGAAAAAAAAAGAAAAAGGAGATAAGGAGAGGGGGAATGGGGGTAGTCCCTTCATTATTCACAGGTTCTGAGCAGGTAATACTTGTACTTAAGCCTCAGTGAAGCTTAGCCAAGAAATCCAATAACTTTGAGTCCTTAAATGTTAACCAGGTCAACCACACCCTTACAAACTCAGTAGTGTCATAACTTTCAGCTACCAGTTCTTCCATATGCATAATGCCATTTAGAGTCTTAAGCCACTCCAGAAATGAAGGAGTGGTTGATGACTACCAATATCTAGGAATTAGTTGTCTAACTGCTTAGACAAAAAAACAAAAAACAAAGAAGAGATTTCTTAGCTTGAGTTAAAAGAGATATAAAGATTGCTTACATGTTCCCATAGTTTATTAATAGGAGGACAGGCACACCAAATATGAAAAAGATCAATCAAAGAGACATGACAGTGCCAGTATGATTCTGACTGAGACATAAAGATGCGGTGTAGATTAACTGGAGTGCGGTACCCTCTCAAAAGCAATTTAAAATTATGTTCTTGAGTATCGCAAGCCATTGAGATTGAAACCATCTGTTTCATATATTTCATTGTTGTCCTGGGAACAGCCACTGCACTCTGTTTGAGGTAAATACCCAGGTTCTCACCCACAAGGAAATCCATACAAATCTAAGCAGGTATAGAGGCACTCATGGGAGACCCCTGTATATTTTATATATTCTTATGTATGCATTCAAAATTTCTCAATCAACAGAAAGATACAAAAAAGTCATTCATGATAAGTGATGCCCACTGGCATGAAGACCTGTTACCACAATGATGCTACCCTTTCAATACTCTCACCATAATTTACAGGCACCCAACGCAGAAGAACCTGGGTGATGACACTGACCAAATATGGTCCCCTAGATCCTCTAGATCAGTGGTCATCAACCCTGTCCTCAGGGCCCACTAACAGGCCAGGTTTGCGAGATAACTGAAATACATCACAGGTGATATAATTTGCTGCTCAGTGATTGCAGTATTCTAGTCTACATCTCCCCAAGGTAATTAATAAAACCTAGCCTGTTAGTGGACCTTGAGGACAGGGTTGATGACCACTGCTCTAGATGTTTTTTTTTTACAAACAGAATTAAGCTGGCATGAAACTGTCATTCAGAGGCAATAGTCATTTCAAAGTGGTTGTATAGGCTAAAGGCTTTTTACCCTAATGAATTCTCTGCATTAAGGTAAAAAATCTTTGAGGTGCAGCTCCCCCCAGCCCCCCTAAATACTTACATGAGCCTGATCTCAGTCCAGTGCTATGCCAAGAGTAGGGACACTGCTCTCTTTACCTTCTCACTGGACTCAGGGAGAACAGTGGAAGCCATTGGTGCCTGCTGCTGTCAATCAAATCCAGTGACGAGGGAGAAGGGGGGTGGGGTGAGCAACATTGTGTGTGTCAGCAAATGCTAGGGAGTGCTTGAAGGCAGGAGGAGTGAGGAGTGCCAGAGGGGGAGTTCAGAAGAGAAGGATCAAGGCTGCTCTGTACAAAACCATTGCACAGAGCAGGTAACTATAACGGGTTTGTTACTTATTAAAAAATTTGACTTTAATATCACTTTAATGGCACGGTACATAATACTGGTGCACAAGTTCACATGCAGGTTTATGGCATCCCCCAAGCATGTAATTTAAAGGATTGGTGTATTTGAAATGCTGCTGTTTAAGCTGCATTAGAAGACTCTCAACACACTGAACTATATTTTAAAAAAATGTTTGCATTGGCACATGTGCTTCTTGGCATTTCCCAGTTAACATGCATTTTTTAACTAAAGCTTGCAAATTGACCTTCAAAAAATGCGAGAAACAAAAAACAAAACAGAAAAAACAAGTTTTGGCTCCCAGACTTCACTGGGTTTTGGTACAATGTGTGGGTTTGGTGAATTGTTTCATGGGTTCATCACAGCTCCTGTGAACTGAGATGTGCATGGTTACTCATCACTATTCAAGGTTAATGACATAGAAAGTACTGGGGCAAGAGACTGCACAGCAACTAGAATTGTCAGAATACCAGTACCATGCTTTTCTCAGTACAGATTTCCTTGGAATTATTCTATTCACCATCAGTGAACTGCAAAAAAAAGATAGAATGGATTTTCTGATTGGCTACAGTATTGCATATCTTCTGTACAATGTGTTTGCCTAGATACTCATAGTCACAAAATGAAGTTTCTCACACGTTCAATACAGTATAAATATATATTCACACACATTCCACATATTACATACTAATACTGCTTGCATTTCAAATAGTATATTTAATATTTAATGATGTATTAATGATTATAGGGCTGTATTAATTTGTGTCTTTTACATCTGCCTGTTGTTCAGCTTTTTTAATAACATCTATTATATTATTATTATATATATATATATATACACAAATAACACTCTATTGTGGAAAGCTTGAAACTAGAAATGCTTTTTCTCTACAGGGTCCTTTCTATGGATGGTTCCTAAATTAAGCAATATTTACAACCCTTAACATAATGAGAATAGAGTCGGTCAAATTGTTTCGGCCACGCTGCACAGTGCATTCTGCGCCCTGTATGGGCTTTGCCCAATCAGGGCACAGTAAAAGCTGGTTGTTAAGGGGCAAGGCCAGGAAGCCTTAACAACCGATGAGTCATCAACTGTCAATGGGCTTCCCCGCTAACAGCTGACTTGAAAAAAAAAGATGTAAAAAAAACGGCATGGGGTCCCCCCAAAATCCATACTAGACCCTTATCCGAGCATGCAGCCTGGCAGGTCAGAAAAGGGGACAAGCGCCCCCCTCCTGAACCATACCAGGCCAAATGCCTTCAACATGGGGGGGTGGGTGCTTTAGGTCAGGGAGGGTTCTCTTCCCCACAACCCTGGGCTTATCTGAATCTGGAAGTCCCCTTTAACAAGGGGGGCCCCATATCCCCGCCTCCCCCTATGTGGATGAGTATGGGGTACATAGTACCCCTACCCATTCACCAAAAAAGTGTCAAAAAGTAATTTAAATCACAGGGACAGTTTTTGACAAGAATAAAATATTTTTGCTATAGCATGTTCTATACATGTTACAGATGGGCCACTTTACAGGCAGACTACAGGGACCCCCAGGCAGGTATTTAAAGGGATTTTTTTGTCTTTATTGCTGCACTTTAAGCATCAATAAAATCACTGCTCCTGAAAAAACTATTGTTTTTAAAGAAAATGTTTGCATTGGTACTTGTCCTGCAGGGCAGTACCTGGCCCCCCATACCCCTTTTTTTTGGCCAATTACTTGCATATAGGCCTTAAAAACGGGAACTTTCAATTTTTCATGGGTTCAGTTTCCATAGACTTCAATGGGGTTCGCTGTTCAGGTCAGAACTTTTCCCCTGGTCGGGAGTTCTGCTGCTGAAAAGGGGGTGCTCAGCCCATCTCTAAATGAGAATTTGCACATGTACGGATAGTCAAACTTATAATTGTGGTCTGGTTGCACATAGTAGCTAACAAGTAGTTTGTAGTTAGTGACTACTTAGTTTTTGAAGTAAAAAAGTAATTTTTCTCAGCACACTTATCAACCCCAAAAAAACAAAAGCAAATTACACTGTGTACAATTAGCATTAAAGACAGAGGTTTGCCATTTGTAACATTTGTAAATGTATGTGCAAAATTTATAAAATACAGTATGTGGAAGATACAATGCCTCATCAAGGCCAATCGGTATAGTGCGATCCCAATTTGAGTCTCTGCGGGCCTCTATGGGACACAAGTTTTTCACCTCTGTTGATTTTCTACCCATTCACTACCCCTAGCCCTGTGTATCCAGTACAAGGTTCCATAACGTGAATTAGCTAATTACATAAAAACGACCTGCCAGGTTTTCCACATCTTCATGTTACACCCTTGTGTACCCAAAAAAATAAATAAAACACAACCGCGTAGAGGGCATTTGTTATTAAATGTACCAGAATAGTAAGATGTAACTGAAAGTAGCAGGGTTTTATATAAGCATTGCATTTAAACTGGTCTTGTATTTTATAGAGATTGACAACCTTGCCTTCAGAGAAATGTGAGCCTTTGGTAAATGAGTTTGAAGCAAACAGCACGTTAAAATATAGACTGGATATAGACTTTCAAGCATGGCTGCCATGAGACTACATGTCATGGGTTTAATAATGCAACCAATCAATTGCAATTATAGGCTGTTTGATATGAGAAGTTTCTTCGCAACCACGTCCTTACATGTGAGCAAAAAACAAGCAGTGATATACAAGTTAATATGTAAAGCTATAAATTCTGTAGTAAAAAAATAATAATAACAATTGCTAACAGGCAGTTTTAGGGTTGAGTAAAGGTACATTGACACTGTGTGATTACTGTCAAGTTAGCAATAACTTTTCTACTGGAGGAAAAGATAACCGTGTTCTTGATATACCTGGAGGCATACTTTAAACAATGAGCTAATGCTTGTAAACCAAACCTCCCAAGAAGCTGACTAAACTATATGATCAAGCAAGATAAGCATACACTTTAAATAATATTTTCAACAAGAAAATAATATATCAAAATAGAACTGGCACCATAATTTGTCTTATATAATGTGAGCTCATCACTATGGTTTATCGTAACATTTAAACATTTTGTCATATGAAATAGATTTGTACAGACATATACTGACTTGTTGTAAGGCATAATAAATGCATTATTAGATGATTCTGGCAAAATGTATGTGCAAATCCCTTTAGAAATCATTTATAATGATGTATGAAAACATATATATTTTATGTCAACTTGCACTGTTTTTGTGAGATATGATGTGCTATTAGCTGATGTCCTATACCAAAAGGAAAAAAATATTGATTTGTGTTCTGTTTTTATTCAGGGTCTTTTAATTCTTTATGTTAGTTTGAGCTAACAAGTAATATCTTTTTTTATTAATCATGCAGAATGTTTGTTTTAAAAGAGAATATTTAAAGCAGGGTGCTGTCATAACACTGGCATTATAGACCATCATTCTTCAGGAGGTGGGAGAGGGATGAGTTATTAATTGAGTTTTATATGTAAATGGAAGTTTCAGCTATTGAGCTCTCTAAACAATAAAGTTTTGATTTCAACACAGAGCATACAAAACATGTGAAAAGTAGTGATAACCTCTACCTCATGACTGTAATGCTTCAGGCAGTGAACTATGTTGGATTGTGTGGATCACAGCTTCGGAAATCTATGAATACTATATTCTTAACAGTTAACTTTAACCTTAACAGCTATCAGGTAGGAAGACTCAAATAAGTTTGGAAATTCAATCGGTTTTATTTAGAGTGGTAATACACAGCCACGACGGGGAGCTTCAGAGGCAACTTAAGCTTAGTAGCACTAAACAGGGATAAAGTTTATAGGAAATGTAAAGATATTGCAGTAAGTGGATTCCTGGAGATGGGGTCACCCAGTGGCTTCTTGAGAGATTTATTGGTCTCCTATGTGGAAAGGAACAGGTAAGGTTTTCTTCAGGCAAAGTAAGTAGACTGTGGGTAGGGCAGAGGAGAGTCTATGACTAATAAAAGTCCACATGCAGCGCTAAAATAAAATAAATGTCCAAATAATGATAATAGTCCATAGAACTCAATCAGCAATAAAAGATGATGTGAAACCTCCACCAAGCTTCAGTGTGTAAAAGGAAAGCACACCACACCCACGTGCTATCAGTCTGCTTACCAGAAAGATATAAAAAATAGGCGATGTACTCATATATTGCAGAGGGTCAGCAGCAAATCCAAATGGCACACTCCATCATGGGCAGGCACAGCATGGAAACAATCAGGTCACCACATATCAGAAAGCTCAGGACTCCATCCACGGCTGTAGTTTGAAGATCACTTCAAACCCCTCCTGGTTGACAGAGGACGTGGATGGAGTCCTGAGCTTTCTGATATGTGGTGACCTGATTGTTTCCATGCTGTGCCTGCCCATGATGGAGTGTGCCATTTGGATTTGCTGCTGACCCTCTGCAATATATGAGTACATCGCCTATTTTTTATATCTTTCTGGTAAGCAGACTGATAGCACGTGGGTGTGGTGTGCTTTCCTTTTACACACTGAAGCTTGGTGGAGGTTTCACATCATCTTTTATTGCTGATTGAGTTCTATGGACTATTATCATTATTTGGACATTTATTTTATTTTAGCGCTGCATGTGGACTTTTATACTTATGTTTGATGCAATCTACAAACTATGCTAGCTGCTTTTTGTGTTCTTTTCAGTTAGCGCAGAGAGTCTATGACTACTAGAGAGGAAGAGGTTCTGTCCGGCCCAACAAGTGAAAGTTGGAGGGGCTCTGTCCGGCCCAAAAGTGAGGTGTAAGACGGGTCTCTATCTGGCCCAAAAGAGAGATGATAGTCGGGGCTCTGACCAGCCCAAAAGAGAAATGATAGTCGGGGCTCTGACTGGCCCAATAGAGTCTTCTGTTGGAGATCTTTACCTGGCATCAGGTTCTTAGCACGAACGTCAAGCAAATGGCATCGGCTGTTTAAGTAGGGACAAGAGGAGGAGCCAGGTGATGTCGTTATGACGTCATCAATCTGCGACGGAGTTTGTGGAGATATCAGAGCACCCAGTGGAAAGATAAGAATATTGCAGGAGAAATGTCGGAGCCTCCAGTGGAGGGATAAAGACGTTACAGGAGAAATGTCAGAGCCTCCAGTGGAGGGATAACGACATTACAGGAGAAATTTCGGAGCCTCCAGTAGAGGGATCAAGACATTACTGGAGAGATGTCGGAGCCTCCAGTGGAGGGATAAGGACATTACAACGACAGGTCATGAAAATGCAAATTATTATATGTGTCTAACAAATAGGGATGAGCCGAACACCCCCCCCGTTTGGTTCGCACCACAACCTGAGAACGGACCGAAATTTCACACGAACGTTAGAACCCCATTGAAGTCTATGGGACTCGAATGTTCAAAATCAAAAGTGCTAATTTTAAAGGCTAATTTGCATGGTATTGTCCTAAAAAGGGTTTGGGGACCTGGGTCCTGCCCCAGGGAACATCTCTCAATGCAAAAAAAGTTTTAAAAATGGCCGTTTTTTCGGGAGCAGTGATTTTAATGATGCTTAAACTTAAAAAAAAGTGAAATATTCCTTTAACCACTTGCCGACTGCCTAACGCAGATATACTGTGGCAGAATGGCACAGGCAGGCAAAATTACGTACCTGGTATGCCTCGGTGCCCGAGGCGGTCGGCATCATTAGGGGAGCGATCCATGCTGAGGAGGAGGCCACTCATTCGTGGCCACCCCCTCGTGATCACTCCAAACAAATGAAAATCTTCCTCTGCTGCTGTAATGTAAACAGCGGCACAGGAAGTGATGTCATCTCTCCTCGTGTCGGTCTTTTTCGTTCTTGCGCCGAGGAGAAAAGATATCCAAGTAAGTGCACAAACACTACACTTACAGTAGAACACTCTAGGCACACATTTCACCCACCAGTCACCCCCCGATCACCCCCCCGATCACCCCCCTGCACCCCCTGTCACAGTGACACCAATAGCAGTTTTTTTTTTCTGATTATTGCATTGGTGTCATTTGTGACAGTTATAAGTGGTAGGGCAATTAGTGGTAGGCCCCTTTAGGTCTAGGGTACACCCCTAACCCCCTAATAAAGTTTTAACATACCTTGATCACCCTCCGTCACCAGTGTCACTAAGCGATCATTTTTCTGATAGCTGTATTAGTGTCACAGGTGACGGTAGTTAGGGAGGTAAGTATTTAGATTCGCCGCCAGCGTTTTATAGCGTCAGGGACCCCCATATACTACCTAGTAAAGGTTTTAACCCCCTGATTCCCCCCTAGTTAACCCTTTCACCAGTGATCACCGTATAACTGTTACGGGTGACGCTGGTTAGTTAGTTTGTTTTTTATAGTTTCAGGGCATCCGCCGTTTATTACCTAATAAAGGTTTAGCCCCCTGATCGCCCGGCGGTGTTATAGGTTAAGTTTTAGGGTCAAATAGGGTCTGCGTCGCCCCAGGCAGCATCAGGTTAGTGCCAGTACCGCTAAAACCCACGCACGCAGCATACACCTTCCTTAGTGGTATAGTATCTGAACGGATCAATATCTGATCCAATCAGATCTATACTAGCGTCCCCAGCAGTTTAGGGTTCCCAAAAACGCAGTGTTAGCAGGATCAGCCCAGATACCTGCTAGCACCTGCGTTTAGCCCCTCCGCCCAGCCCAGCCCAGCCCACCCAAGTGCAGTATCGATCGATCACTGTCACTTACAAAACACTAAACACATATAACTGCAGCATTTGCAGAGTCAGGCCTGATCCCTGCAATCGCTAACAGTTTTTTTTGGTAGCGTTTTGATACAGTCGCTAACAGTCAGGAGCTTTTTTACCTGTGAGTCTCACTAGTGTACCACTAAATTTAGAGCTCAAAATGGCACATCGAAGGTACACTAGTGAAGAGACCTACACGTTTCTGAACATGACAGGTAGTGAAGAGGAAGTCACTCATCTGTCAGATTCAGGCTGTAGAGGACAGCGGCTCCATGACAGATAGCTCTGACGACTAAGCTGTGGTCCCTGCCAAGGTCAGGCGTACCAGACCCCGAACTTCTGTTGTTGATGTGCAAGAACCACAGGTCCCTCGTATGGAGCAGAGCAGTACTAGCGCCGCTATTCCTTCTGGTGAACTGGCAAGCACCAGCAGCCTAGTACACCCTGGTTGTAGTCAATCCAGCACTGCAGTATCACATGGTAATGTGGCGAGTCCCATAAGTGCAGTTCAAGCTGGTGAGGTGGCAAGCACAAGTAGTGTCCTGCTGCCTATTTATTGTGGACCAAAGCAATTTGTACACTGGTCAGCACATCACCACTATTCCCCAGTCCTCCCTTGCCAGAGATTGGAGACCAATTGCGGTTTCCAAATTTAAGCTCTTTCTGGGCCTTTCCCCCAACATGGGCATAACTAAAAAGAGTGAGTTGCGCTCACATTGGTCCACTGACCCAATTCACCATATGCCCTTGTTCTCTGCCTCCATTACCAGGGCACGATACGAGCAGATCTTGCGGTTCATGCACTTCAATGACAATGAACTCTGTCGTCCTTGTGGAGACCCTGGATACGATCGGCTCTACAAAATTGGGCCCCTCGTAAACCACTTCAACCAATGTTTTGCAGACTTGTTTACTCCCAATCAAGTTGTCTGCATTGATGAGTCCCTGATTAAGTTTTCTGGCCGCTTGTCATTCATACAGTACCTTCCCAGCAAGTGTGCCAGATACGGGGTCAAGATGTATAAGCTCTGTGACAGGGCCACAGGCTATACATGTAGTTTTATGGTTTACGAGGGAAAAGATAGCCACGTAGAGCTGACAAACTGCCCTGACTACATAGGAAGTGCTGGCAAGATTGTGTGGGACTTGGTGTCACCCTTATTCGGAAAGGGGTACCACTTATATGTGGGCAATTATTACACGAGCGTGCCACTTTTTAGTCACTTGTTTGATCAGCAGATTGGAGCATGTGGCACAGTGCGACCTAATCGCTGGGGCTTTCCCCAGCAGCTTGTAGATTCCCATCTTAGGCTGGGGGAGAGAGCCTACTTCAAGTGTAATAACTTGCTCGCTATGAAGTGGAGGGATAAGCAGAATGTTTTTGTTCTTACCTCCCTTCATACAGACATGACGGTCTAAATTACTACGGCGACTGGTGTTGTGGAGAAACCCCTCTGTGTCCATAAATATAACCAAAATATGGGAGGGGTGGACCTGAACGACCAGTTGTTGGCGCCGTACCTAATTGCTCGTAAGGCCAGACGCTGGTACAAGAATGTGTCTGTTTATTTATTTCAATTGGCTTTGCTGAATGCTCATGTGCTATACATAGCTTCAGGACGGACTAGATCCTTCCTTAAATTCCAGGAAAAGATCGTCAGAGCCCTTCTGTTTCCAGATGGTGCTCCACCTCATCTTCCCCACCTAAATGCAGTAAGCCGGCTGCATGAGAGGCATTTTCTTTATGTCCTCCTGAGAAACCCCTACCCAACGAGCCCCCCAAAAAAGATGTCGTGTCTGCAGCAAGCGCGGATATAGGCGTGACACCCGCTATTATTGTCCCTCCTGTCCTGACAATCGTGGTCTTTGCCTTGGTGAATGTTTTGAATGCTACCATACACTAGTTGAGTATTAGCGTAGGGTACAGCACTGCACAGACTAGGCACACTTTCACGGGGACTCCCAAGTTGCCATCACATTTTGAGATACCTGAATCTGGAACCAGTTACAGTTACAAAAGTTATAGTTGTAAAAAAAAGTGTAAAAAAAAAAAGTAAAAAAAAAAAAAAAAAACACAAAAAAATATATAAAATAAAAAAAACAAAAATAGTTGTCGTTTTATTGTTCTCTCTCTATTCTCTCTCTATTGTTCTGCTCTTTTTTACTGTATTCTATTCTGCAATGTTTTATTGTTATTATGTTTTATCATGTTTGCTTTATAGGTATGCAATTTTTTTTATATCTTACTATTTATTGTGTTTTATTGTTAACCATTTTTTTGTTTTCAAGTACGCCATTCAGCTGCAGAGCAGATTTATTTATCTTGACAGCAACAGTGTTTGCTCCCATGATACATAAAGCTGTGACTCCAGCGCTGTCGGAGGTGATTTCACCACCACAGTTAAAAAACAGAGCATATATGCCGAAGCATGGGGGCAGCAGGGGCGGGGGAGCAATTTGCTCCTACCTTTTGCGGGTGGATGCCCCAATGCTTTGGCATATATATGTTTTAGGCACAGGTTGCGTTAAAAAATGTTTTATTTTTTACTTTTTTTTTGTATTTGCTTTGCAGGTATGGTAAGTCTTATAGGGCGTACACACGGTCGGACTTTGTTCGGACATTCCGACAACAAAATCCTAGGATTTTTTCCGACGGATGTTGGCTCAAACTTGTTTTGCCTACACACGGTCGCACAAAGTTGTCGGAATTTCCGATCGCCAACCACGCGGTCACGTACACTACGTACGACGAGACTAGAAAAGGCCGGTTCAGAACCAAGCGCGGCACCCTTTGGGCTCCTTTTGCTAATCTCGTGTTAGTAAAAGTTTGGTGAGAGACGATTCGCGCTTTTTCAGGCTCGTGGCTTTCAGATCGTTTTCTGCCGTTCAGTTTGTGCTTGTGGGTTTGTATCTGCTCTTCAGTGCGTGCAGTCAGTTCGTATCGGAGTTTTCTGTGTGATCTTGCCTGCTCGTTGCTGTTTTTCAGGTCGCTCTTCACAGGCCTTGCTGTTCTTCAGTGCGTTCTGCTACTTCGTTCTGAGCAGCCGACCGTTTTCTAGCCATGTTTCGTATGCTTACTCCTCGTAGAGTTCGTGCTTTGCGGGGGCTGGGTGTTGGGGTCCTGACCTTGACACAAGTCCAGTCCATGAACAGGGTGGGGAGGAGTTCATGGACCAAGAATTGGTTGCTTCAGCGTGACCAGTTCTGTCATATGCCTTTGCTCCGTGAGATCCGTGAGAATAATCCTGATGATTTCAGGAACTTTCTCAGGATGACGGACCCCGTGTTTCACCGTTTGTTGGCTTCGCTGACCCCCTATATCAGCAGGCAGGATACCTGCATGAGGCAAGCCATCACTCCGGAGCAGAGGCTGGTCGCTACCTTGCGGTATTTGGCCACAGGGAGAAGTCTGCAGGACTTGAAGTTCTCGACAGGCATCTCCCCCCAGGCTCTGGGGATCATTATCCCAGAGACCTGTTCTGCCATCATACAGGTCCTGCAGAAGGAGTATATTAAGGTAAGAATATAATTGAATGTTTGATTATATATTGTATTTCTTTCCTCATTCCCTAATTACCATGATTGTAATATGCTGTGAATGTCCCCTTTGTCCTCATGCATGCTGGATTTTTATGTAATTATTATTTTATGTCCTTCATACATATTTGCCCTTCAATAACCTCCCCAGCATGGTGTCTCCTGCCCTATATTCACCTATATATTCACCCTATATTCACCTCATGTAGTCACTTAACAATGTATTTTATCAGCTCCATAGTAGTGCTTTACCCCAAATACCCCAAAAAGTGCCAGAGGGTTTTTTTTTTGTGGTGTCCCCAAATAATTTTTAGTAACCCTCCCTCCCCCAACTGCTAAGTCAGCTGATCCCAATTCTCTATCTATCCTCAATCATCTATCTGCTGACTTTGCCAAACCCATACACACTATACCCACCTCTTTACTGGTCAGATGTATGGATGAATTCCACAAAGCATGTAGTGCAAGGGCCTGCCTGTATACTTTCCAATGGTAATGTTTAAAGTTTTTGTATCCTATTATTATCTTGATAGGTACTAGCAGAATGTCCAAATGTCCTCAAATGTGTACAATGTGTATTTATATCTTTGTATTCTGACACTTCTTACCTGTACAGTGGTCTGCCAATAGTGTAACTAAAGAGGGGCTGTTCCAAGTAATACCCATTATTTAGGCATTCATCTCTCAATGAAGTGAAGAGGGTTGCCTGTCCAAGATTTCCACACACCCCATAATGTTAGAAATGGCCCATGAGAGGGGGGGGGGAATATGATAGGTGTACCTTATACTTTGGCCTTGTTAAATTCCCCTTAATAAATGCTATCTGGAGGTTGCCCCATAATGTTTGTGTCTAATCTGCTTGCCATGTTTCAGAGTAAAAATAGTAATGTTTATTGTTTTTTCCTCAACAGTTTCTTTCCACGCCACAGGAATGGCAGACTGTGGCCTCCCACTTTGCCCAGCGGTGGGACTTTCCTAACTGCGGAGGGGCAATTGATGGGAAACATGTCCACATCGTCCCACCACCCAACTCGGGGTCGTACTATTTTAATTACAATGGGCTTAATAGTATAGTGATGTTGGCGGTGGTGTCGGCTAATTACGACTTCTTGTATGTGGACGTGGGGAAGAATGACCGGATGTCCAATGGTGGAGTCATCGCCCAGACGGAGTTCTACAGGTGTCTCCAGAATGGCAGCTTGGACTTGCCAGCTCCAGAGGACAATGTGGAAGGACTCCCATTTGTGTTCGTTGCTGATGAAGCATTTGTGCTGGGGGACCACCTGATGCGGCCATTCCCGATGAGGACCCTCACCCCGGAACAGAGGGTTTTTAATTACCGGCTGGCCAGTGCCCGAAGAGTGGTGGAGAACACATTTGGAATCCTGGCCAGCCGGTTCCGCCTATTTCTGACACCTATCCATATGGCGGAGTATAAACTGAACCATATAATACTTGCGTGCTGTGTTCTCCATAATTTTTTACGGAAACATTCGGCCAACTATGCTGGCTCAGTTGGGCCTGAGGCCGGAATCCTACATCAAACCACACTGACGGCGCTTGAAAGTGGCCGTCCTGACTTGCCCTCCCTGAGTGCCCCGTGATGTCCGGTTACGCTACCTGGAGTTCTTTGCGGGTAGGGGGGCTATCAATATGCCAGACAATATGTGAAGCCTTTTTCAAATAAAAAAAAAAAGAAAATGTTTGTGGACATTTACTGCTTGTGTTTGTTTTAGCTGACCCTGACAGAAATGTTTTGAGTTGAGAAAATGTCGTGATTCGGTAACCTTATACAAAGCACTGTTGGCTGTTATTTCCTAAATGCAAAAACACATTTCACTACAAGTGCACTTGCAAATGCACTGAAACTGCACTTGTAGTGCAAAGAGGATTTGCCCTTAGGAAATAACCCCCACTTTTGCATCAAACAGCTATTACATCACCCCAAAAGTGTTGTAGTGTTGAGACAATAATCCACACATTCTTGAGTAAGCCACTTTTTAATACCTGCACAATCACATGTGCATTTACCAAAGGTTTTTAAAACAAACCAACATGTTTGTTGTATAACAATTTTTGCAGTAGCATTATCAAAAATCGAAATGTCCATTTCAGATAAAACAGGCCTGTGTAAAACCAACAAGAAAGCCAAAAAACTTTTACTTACAAAGTTCACATTAGGTAAAACCTGAAGGCTATATCAGACATCAGTATTTAGGAACTGGGTTTGATATAGCGTTCAGATGGGGGGAAATCACCCCTGGAAAAGCCAAATTTGGAAGATGCACACAAATTTCCCAATGTCAACATGTGCTATCTGCCATCAGGGGGGATCAAGGGACGTGTTTTGGGGGAGCAAGCCCTTCCTCAACACTACTTTATAATTGAGGAAGGGGTTGCACCCCAAAACGCGTCCATTGATCTCCCGTGATGGCAGATAGCACATGTTGGCACACTGTGTGCATCCTCCAAATTTGGCTTTTCAAAACATTGCCAAAAAATATAAAAGATTGGACCACAATACAAAAAGTGATTTTGTGGGGTTTAAATTCGCCCCAAAACATCAATGATGTTATTATTTTTTTTAATAACATCATGGATTTTTTGCTGGATGTTTTGCAGTTCAGCATTACACCCCATGATCTCCCCGATCAGGATCTGGGCACTTTCAGAAGTAAAGCGTTCGGGATCCACAACCTCATGATCACCTAAAAAGAGATAAATAAAAAAAAAAAAGGTCTCAAAAATCTGCCAGCATCCATCTCTTACCTGAGCCTGTGGTCGCAGACACTCACCTGTTGTGGTGCCAATCTCCACCACATCTTCTTCTTCCTCCTGCTCTTCTTCGTTTGGGGGTATTTCACCTTCTTCCATAGGTGGGGGGTCTCTGGTCTCCTCAGATGAGGGGTGTCCTCCGAGTCTTTTCTCCCCTATGTAAAACAAAAATGGTATAATTAGCACACAGATATTTGATGGCAGAACTAGAAATAGGAAACATTGCTTGGAAGTGGGGTACAATTGCCAATTTTAGCCGAGTTCCAAGATGTATTTTTTTTATTGCCCTTTGTCAAGCTGCAATACTTTACCTGTTTAGTACAAGCTTCACAGATGGAGACCCCCCTAATAAAAATGGTGTTCTTGTGTCCCACACTAGTGCTCCAGTGTCCAGATGTGAAAACAGCTGCTCAGTGTCCTCTCCTTACACACAATCTAGTTGGCATTTCATTCTAGTAACAAACCCATCTACAAAAAAAAATATTTGGCATCCAAGTAGGCCCAAAAAAAATGTGGGAAAATGCATATGGCCTAAACAATGGTGTTCTAGAGGCCGAAAGAAAAATGTTTGATACGAACGAATAATGATCCCATGAACATTAAAGTTGCCCTTTTAAACGTTACAATTAATAAAAGCATATGGAGCAGCACGAACGTAATAAAGACAGAAAGAATAGGAACACAGCAAAACTACTTACTTTTTTGCAGCAATCTCCGGATCTTCCTGAGCTGATCTTTCGATCTTCGTACCCCGAAATTCCTGTGAAGGCTTTTGACCACTTTAGCAAAGATTTTGGCCTTTCTGATGTTGGGGTCCCATACTTTCCGTCATAGTCGGACTTCCTCATGATGTCGACTATCTCCAACATCTCCCCAAAGGACATATTTGTGGCCTTAAAACGTCTCCTTCTGGATCGGGACGTGCCTGGATCCGGGCTTTCCTCCTCCTCCTCCTCATTGCTAGAATTAGCATGCACCTGCTGTAACTCCGCCATGTGCTCTTCACCCACTGCGCCGAACGAAAAGGGGCGGGGAATAGACTAGAAAGAACGTCAGGGGCGGGCGGAGTTACACGCATGTGCAGTGTGTATAAAGCATAACACGCGTGCGTATTACGTACGATCTGTGAGCGGAGGAAGGAGCATTGGACGCGCCGATCGTAAGAACGAAGGTAAGAGACAAATTTGTGCCTATACTGCTTCTAGATTGAGGCCTATATTGTAACAAGATTAGGAGAGTTTTGTCTGACATTAGGCTTTGTCTTGTGTTGTGTCTTGCAGTGAACATGGATATGCTACTCAAAGATAATGACTTCATGTCAGTATTCCTAGATATGTTACAGGAGCTGCCCTGTCTGTGGGAGATTAAACACCCCCATTTCAAGAACCAAGCATAGAGGAAGGCAGCACTGGTGCAATTGTGTGAAATTGTGACGCAGGTGATCCCCACGGCAGACATCACCTATTTAAAGATCTTAATTGGTTGCCTGAGGAGCACATATCTAAGGGAGCGCAAGAAGGTCCTGGATTCACAGAGATCCAGAGCAGCAGATGACATCTATGTCCCCAGGATGTTGTACTACGACAGGCTGCACTTTCTGGCAGGCCAGACTGAACCCAGGCCATCCCTCTCCAGTCTTCCTTCCACGCTTCCTTCCCCCCTGGCTGAGGCTTCTGACACCCAACCTGGGCCTTCCAGGCCACATGTGGAGGAGCCCAGATTGAGCCAGGTATAGCATTCCTCTAAATATTTCTGCTTGTCCAATCAATGATGTTAACTAGATGTTAGTTGGGAGTACTAATTTAGGATTGTGATTGATGATGCAAAAACTAAAACCATGTCCCTTTTTCATACACAGGGAAGTCTCAGCCAGGAGGTGGCCGGGCCGAGCCAGCTGGCTGATCTGCAGGTCCCTCCACCCCCCCTGAAAAGAGAAAGTGGCAGTAGGAGGAGTGCCCTAGAGGAGGCTGCTATAGGATTCTTTTGGAGGGCTACAGAGGTCCTGGGAGCACCCCACACCATGGAGGAGAACATTGCTGCCTTCATTGCATATAAAATGCAGAGGATGGAGGAGAGCCAACAAGTCATGTGTGAGGCGCTCATATTGGAGGCTCTTGAGAAAGGTATGAGGGGCCAAATGACACCTCAGACACACCTTTGGGATGGTCCTCCTCCTGCAGGTCCTCCTCCTCCCTCTCCTCCAGGTCCCCCCAGTCCTCCTCCAGGTCCTCCCAGTCCTCCTCCAGGTCCTACTCCTCCTCCTGCCACATCTCCAACTGTACAGCCACAGCCCGGAAGGAAGCGTGGAAGGAAAACCAGACAGTGATTGCCCTGGGTTCAGTCTGGTCGGCCAAAAGATGCAGCCTCTTGTGGTACCACAGCTTGGGGACACACATGTCATCTGCTGCTATCCGGATCTCTGCGAATTCTGGACCAGACTGCCCTCCCTTACATATGGACTCCTCAGGCCACCAATTTTGATGTTCAAGAATTGATGTCTGCCGTGGGGGTCCCAGGCTTCGCTAATTTCTCATGTTGATCCAGTGTTGCCTTCCTCTTTGTTTGGTTCTGATCCCTTAATAAAGGATTTTTGTTTTGAATTATACTCTCCTATGTGTTTTACTTCAAAAATGACAGTTTGTTTGTGAGGATTCAGGTACATTTCAAATATACAATGTGAAATGAACAAGGGACACCAACACCAAACAATATCCTGGAGATTAAATAATAAAAGATATCAATGGTGTTGGGGTAACTTGACACACAAAACACACACAAAAATATTCTGGAGTAAAAATAAAAATAACATTGAACAAAGATCAGCCTTGGAAAAAATCAAAACATTAAAGAAAAAAAAAGGCTGAAAATCCAAAAAAAAAAAAAAAATAATATAAAACTGTCAGATGTGACAACTAATAACAATATATTCAGGGAATCCCACTAAAAAAACACAAATAAAAGTTTGTGACAAGTGTGTGTGAATATGAGCAGCAAAACTACTTAATTCTTGTCACATTATAAAGAAGAAGAGAGTGCGCTGTATTAAACCATTTTTAACATTGCAGCGTGACGAAAGTGCTGTATCCATTGCGAACGCTAAGTTTACCAGAACGAGCTGTCCCGTCTCGGAATTTCTTCTGAGCATGCGTGGCACTTTGTGCGTCGGAACAGGCCACACACGGTCGGAATTGACGCGATCGGATTTTGTTGTCGGAAAATTTTATCTCCTGCTGTCCAACTTTGTGTGTAGGAAAATCCGATGGAAAATGTCCGATGGAGCCCACACACGGTCGGAATTTTCCATCGGAAAATCCGACCGTGTGTACGGGGCATTACTGTTATACTGTAATGTTACTTTGTTTTATTGTTAACCATCATTTGCTTAGCAGGTACGCCATTCAGTTGCAGCGCGGATTTATTTATCTTGACAGCAACAGCGTTTGCTCCCACGATACCTAAAGCCGTGACTCCAGCGCTGTAGGAGGTGATTTCACCACCACAGTTAAAAAAAAGAACATATATGCATGGGGGCAGCAGGGGCGGAGAAGCGATTTGCTCCTACTTTTTGGGGCAGATGCCCCCATGCCTCGGCATATATAAACGGTACATGTATGCCCATCATTAGAAGTGGGTGGATGAAGGGAAGTATTCTAATGGTGGGCATACCCACCGATCAATCTCTTTTTTTAGTTCAGCCCACAGGCTGCATGAAAAAAATATATATATATATGCCCAACAAGGACCAGCAACGTACTGGTATGTTGCTGGACTTTGAGTGGTTATACCAGAATGATGCCCGCAGGTTTAGGTATCATCTTTGTATCATTCTTTTCAGCCAGCGGTCGACTTTCATGTAAAAGCAATCCTAGTGGCTAATTAGCCTCTAGACTGCTTTTACAAGCAGTGGGAGGGAATTCCCCCCCCACTGTCGTCCATGTTT
This sequence comes from Aquarana catesbeiana, assembly GCF_042186555.1. Lineage (NCBI taxonomy): Eukaryota > Metazoa > Chordata > Amphibia > Anura > Ranidae > Aquarana > Aquarana catesbeiana. The sequence goes on along the minus strand of NC_133328.1, from coordinate 354,005,280 downwards.
TTCTCTGGCTCTCCTGTCCCAACAGGGAACCTAAGAATGCAACCGGTGATTCGGCCAGCTGACCATAGAGCTGTTTAGAGACTAGAATGGCTCCAAACACCTCTATGGCCTAAGAAGCATTTTATGACTTAGATTTCACCGGATGCAAACAACGCCATTGGGAAATTGAGAAAGCATTTTATCACACCAATCTTGGTGTGGTCAGATGCTTTGAGGGCAGAGGAGAGATCTGGAGTCTAATAGACCCCAATTTTTTCAAAAAAGAGTACCTGTCACTACCTATTGCTATCATAGGGGATATTTACATTCCCTGAGATAACAATAAAAATGATTAAAAAAAAGGAAAGGAACAGTTAAAATATAAGATTAAATAAATAAATAAATAAATAAATAAAAGCACCCCTGTCCCCCCCTGCTCTCGCGCAAAGGCGAACGCAAGCGTTGGTCTGGCGTCAAATTTAAACAGCAATTGCACCATGCATGTGAGGTATCACCATGAAGGTCAGATTGAGGGCAGTAATTTTAGTGGTAGACCTCCTCTGTAAATCTAAAGTGGTAACCTGTAAAGGCTTTTAAAGGCTTTTAAAAATGTATTTAGTTTGTCGCCACTGCACGTTTGTGCGCAATTTTAAAGCATGTCATGTTTGGTATCCATGTACTCGGCCTAAGATCATCTTTTTTATCTCATCAAACATTTGGGCAATATAGTGTGTTTTAGTGCATTAAAATTAAAAAAAAGTGTGTTTTTTCCCAAAAAAAGTGTTTGAAAAATCGCTGCGCAAATACTGTGTGAAAAAAAAGTAATTAAACACCCACCATTTTAATCTGTAGGGCATTTGCTTTAAAAAAAATATAATGTTTGGGGGTTCAAAATAATTTTCATGCAATAAAAAAATATTTTTTCAAGTAAACAAAAACTGTCAGAAAGGGCTTTGTCTTCAAGTGGTTAGAAGAGTGGGTGATGTGTGACATAAGCTCCTAAATGGTGTGCATAAAATGTCAGGACAGTTCAAAACCCCCCAAAATTACCCCATTTTTGAAAGCTTTTTGCTGAGAGGCATGTCGAGTCCATGGAATATGTTATATTGTGACACAAGTTGCAGGAAAAAGTCAATATTTTTTTTTTTTGCACAAAGTTGTCACTAAATGATATATTGCTCAAACATGCCATGGGAATATGTGAACTTACACCCCAAAATACATTCTGTTGCTTCTCCTGAGTATGGGGATACCACATGTGTGAGACTTTTTGGGAGCCTAGCCGCGTGTGGGACCCCGAAAACCAAGCACCGCCTTCAGGCTTTTTAAGGGTATACATTTTTGATTTCACTCTTCACTGCCTATCACAGTTTCGGAGGCCATGGAATGCCCAGGTGACACAACCCCCCCCCCCCCCCCCAGAGACCCCATTTTGGAAAGTAGACACCCCAAGCTATTTGCTGAGAGGTATAGTGAGTATTTTGCAGACCTCACTTTTTGTCACAAAGTTTTGAAAACCAAAAAAAGAAAAAAAAAATGTCTTGTCTTTCTTCATTTTCAAAAACAAATGAGAGCTGCAAAATACTCACCATGCCTCTCAGCAAATAGCTTGGGGTGTCTACTTTCCAAAATGGGGTCATTTGGGGGGGGGGGGGGGGGGTTTGTGCTATCTTGGCATTTTATGGCCTTCTAAACTGTGATAGGTAGTGAAAAGTGAAATAAAAAATGTACGCTCTTAGAAATCCTGAAGGCGGTGATTGGTTTTCGGGGCCCCGTATGCAGCTAGGCTCCCAAAAAGTCCCACTCATGTGGTATCTGGGTACTCAGGAGAAGCAGCAGAATGTATTTGGGGGTGTAATTCTATATATGCCCATGGCATGTTTTGAGCAATATATCATTTAGTGACAACTTTGTGCAATAAAAAAAAGTTTGTCACTTTCCCGCAACTTGTGGCAAAATATAAAATATTACATGGATTCAACCGCAAATAGCTTGCGGTGTCTACTTTCCAAAATTGGGTCATTTGGGGGGGGGTTGTGCCATCTGGGCCTTCTTTTGGCCTTCAAAACTGTGATAGGTAAAGAAGTGAAATCAAAATTTACGTCCTTAGAAATCCTGTAGGCGGTACTTGGTTTTCGGGGCCCCGTACACGGCTAGGCTCCCAAAAAGTCCCACACATGGTATCCCTGTACTCAGGAGAATCAGCAGAATGTATTTTGGGGTGCAATTCCACATATGCCCATGGCCTGTTTGAGCAATATATCATTTAGTGACAACTTTGTGCAAAAAAAAAAAGTTTGTAATTTTCCCACAACTTGTGTCAAAATATAAAATATTCCATGGACTCAACATGCTTCTCAGCAAATAGCTTGGGGTGTCTACTTTCCAAAATGGGGTCATTTGGGGGGAGTTGTGCCATCTTGGCATTTTATGGCCTTCAAAACTATGATAGGTAGTGAGGAGTGAAATAAAAAATTTACGCCCTTAGAAATCCTGAAGGCGGTGCTTAGTTTTCGGGGCCACGTACGTGGCTAGGCTCCCAAAAAGTCCCACACATGTGGTATCCCCATACTCAGGAGAAGCAGCTAAATGTATTTTGGGGCGCAATTTCACATATAACCATGGCATGTGTGAGCAATATATTATTTAGTGACAACTTTTTAAAATTTTTTTTATCATTATTCAATCACTTGGGACAAAAAAATGTAATATTTAATGGGCTCAACATGCCTCTCAGCAATTTCCTTGGGGTGTCTACTTTCCAAAATGGGGTCATTTGGGGGGGGTTGTACTGTCCTGCCATTTTAGCACCTCTAAAAATTACATAGGCAGTCATTAACTAAAAGCTGTGTAAATTTCATAAAATGTACCCTAGTTTGTAGACGTTATAACTTTTGCGCAAACCAATAAATACATGCTTATTGACATTTTTTTACCAAAGACATGTGGCCAAATACATTTTGGCCTAAATGTATGACTAAAAATGAGTTTTTTGGATTTTTTTTATAACAAAAGGTAGAAAATATCATTTTTTTAAAAATTTTTGGTCTTTTTCCGTTTATAGCGCAAAAAAAAACGCAGAGGTGATCAAATACCATCAAAAGAAAGCTCTATTTTTGGGGAAAAAAAAGACGTAAATTTTGTTTGGGTACAGCATTGCATGACTGCGCAATTAGCAGTTAAAGCAACGCAGTGCCAAATGTGCTCTGGTCAGGAAGGGGGTAAATCCTTCTGGGGCTGAAGTGGTTAAATATCATAACTGGGGGGTGTCTATAGTATGCCTTTAAAGTGACGCGGGTTTCCCATGCTTAGAACAGTCCCTGCACAAAATGACATTTTTAAAGGAATAAAAGTCATTTAAAATTGCTTGCGGCTTTAATGTAATGTCGAGTCCTGACAATATAGATGAAAATCAGTAAGACAAACAGCATGGGTACCCCCCCAGTCCATTACCAGGCCCTTTGTAAGGATGTTTGAAAGTAGGGGTCTGCCCTATATATTCTGCAGAAATTGGGGCCTTAGGTGTTGGTGTTGCCACAACACTGTAAGCCCTTACAGGGCCCTGCTTTGAAATATTAGATCAAGAATTGTAATTATTATTATTATTATTATTATTATTATTATTATATAGTATTTATATAGCGCCAACAGTTTATGGAGCGCTTTACAACTTGAGGGTAGACAGTACAAATATAATACACTTTGATACAGTAGGAATTAGAGGGTCCTGCTCTTTAGAGCTTACAATCTGGGCGGCACAGTGGTGTAGTGGATAGCACTCTCGCCTAGCAGTAAGAAGGGTCACTGGTTCGAATCCCAACCATGACACTACCTGCTTAGAGTTTGCATGTTCTCCCTGTGCCTGCGTGGGTTTCCTCCGGGTACTCCGGTTTCCTCCCACACTCCAAAGACATGCTGGTAGGTTAATTGGATCCTGCCTAAATTGTCCCTAGTATGTATGAATGTGAGTTAGGGATCTTAGATTGTAAGCCCCTTGAGGGTAGGGACTGATGTGAATGTACAATGTATATGTAAAAGCGCTGCGTAAATTGACGGCGCTATATAAGTACCTGAAATAAATAAAAATAAAATAAATAAATCTAAGAGGGAAGGTCAACAGATACATGAGGTAATAACTGTGGGTGATGTGCTGATTGAGAAGATAAATGTACAGTTGTTAGGTGGGGGCCAGATAGGCTTCTCTGAAGAGATGAGTTTTCAGGGATCGTCTGAAAGTGGAGAAAGTAGGAGAAAATCGGACGGATTGGGGTAGAGCATTCCAGAGGATGGGGGAGGCTCTGGAGAAGTCCTAAAGGCGAGCATGGGATGAGGTAACAAGGGAGTTTGAGAGCAGGAGGCAGAAACAGGGGCAGAAAAATTGGGCCTTTGGTGATGGTGGTGGTGCTGGTGCCACAACACTGTAAGTCCTCACAGTTACTTTTGGTGGGTGCTGGAACGGGCCTTGCTGTGAAATATTAGATCAAGAATTGTAAGTACATGCACCTGTTCAAGAGGGGCAGAAAAATGGGGCATTTGGTGGTGGTGCTGTGCCACAACACTGTAAGTCCTCACAGTTACTCTTGGTGAGCGCTGGAACGGGCCCTGCTGTGAAATATTAGATCAAGAATTGTAATTACATGTCCCTGTTGAACAGGGACAGAAAAATTGGGCCTTAGGCACTGGTGCTGGTGCAACAACACTGCAACCCCTCACAGATACTCTAGTTGGAGCGCAGAAACAAGCCCTGCTGCAAAGAATTGCATCAAAAATTGTAATTACACACCCCTGTTAAACAGGGGCTGAAAAATTGGGGCTTAGGCAACGCTGACCTGAACGCATCGGTCAGATGGCCACCTTCTCCACCGCTCCTTCTTTGACTGACCGAAGCCTCGGCAACACGTTGTCCAGGAACAGGAGTTTGTAACCTCCCAGTCTCTGGGAACGTGTTGCACAGACCTTTCTGCAAGGCTTCCTGAAGATTTTTCATCATCTGCTCCTTCTGCGACGGCAAGATAAGGTCTGCAACCTTACTCTTGTAACGTGGATCAAGGAGAGTTGCCAGCCAGTAACGATCCCTCTCCTTGATACCACGAATATGAGGATCCTTCCGCAGGCTTTGCAGGATCAGGGAGGCCACGCAGCGTAGGTTTGCTGAGGCATTCGGTCCGGAGTCCTCTGGGTCACTAAGGACGACATGATCCGCAGCCACATCCTCCTAGCCATGTACAAGTCCATTGGTTTCTTGGGACAGTAAATGATCCCTTAAAGACTGCTGCTGATGCTGAATGCCAGGCTCCACCTCCATACTGACACAATCCTCCTCGTCCTCGTCCTCTTCCTGTGTGATCGGTGGGCACGCAGGAACACTATCTGGATAAAGGGGGCCTTGAGAGCTAAGGAAGTCCTCCTCTTCCTGCCTCTGTTCTGCCTCAAGTGCCCTTTCCATTATTCCATGCAGCGTGTGCTCCAACAGGGGGACAAGGGAGACAGTGTCACTGATGCATGCACTGTCACTGCTCACCATCCTCGTGGCCTCCTCAAATGGTGACAGGACAGTGCATGCATCCCTGATCATTGCCCACTGGCATGGGGAAAAAAAACAAGCTCCCCTGACCCTCTCCTGGTGCCATAATTGCACAGGTACTCATTGATGGCCCTCTGCTGCATGTGCAGCTGCTGCAGCATGGCCAACGTTGAGTTCCACCTGGTGGGCATGTCATAGATTAGGCAGTTCTTGGACAGGTTAAATTCCTTTTGGAGGTCTGCCAGCCAAGCACTGGCATTATATGATCGGCGGAAATGCACACAGACTTTCCTGGCCTGCCTCAGGACATCCTGTAAGCCTGGGTACCTGCCCAAGAACCGCTGCACCACCAAGTTAAGGATGTGAGCCAAACAGGGCATATGGGTCAGTTGTCCCTGTCGGAGGGCAGCGAGAAGGTCGGTGCCATTGTCACAAACCACCATTCCTGGCTTAAGTTGGCGTGGCGTCAACCACCTCTGAAACTACCCCTGCAGAGCTGACAGAATCTCTGCCCCAGTGTGGCTCCTGTCATCCCCCAAGCACACCAGCTCAAGCACCGCATGGCATCATTTGGCCTGCGTACTTGCGTAGCCCCTTGAACGCCTACTTAGCACTGCTGGTCCTGAGGACAAAGCACAGGAAGAGGCCATGGAGGAAGAAGAAGAGGAAGGGGTGGAATAGAGAGGTGTGTCAGAATAACCAATAGAGAAAAAGTGGCGTTTGGGAACCTGCCACTGAGGAACTGCACATTCCACAAACTCACGGAAGGGGCAGAGTCTACCAACTGAAAAGTAAGCAGTTGAAGTGCTAGCAATTTTGCCAAGCTAGCAACTGCTGGGCATGTGGATGGTTGGGAGCAAACTTCTTTCTGCGGTGCAGCAGCTGGGGCAGGGAAATTTGCCTGGTACAATCTGACGGCGGTGTACTGATAGCAGATTGCACGTAAGTACTTGGCTGTGACACACCTAATTCTACACCTTCATTCCTCTCAGTGCAGGTTTTAGAGAGGACTGAAGGTATAGTGGGGTTGGAGATTCTAGCTGATGAGGAGCAAGGAGAAGTCCTCTTTGTTCTTTGGTGTGGGTCTTTTAGGTATGCTTGCCAACGAACTGCATGGCAGGTCAACATATGTCTGGTCAAGCATGTGGTGCCCAAGTGGGAGATGTTTTGGCCACACAAGATACGCTTGAGACATTTGTTGCAAATAGCAGCGGTGTGATCTGATGCACTTGTCTCAAAAAAGGCCCACACCTAAGAACTTTTGGAATAACGCACAGAGACAGCAGCGCCCTGCACATGCGGAGCTCTGCAGTGTGATACAGTCAGTGTGCAGCCCTTAGGCTGGCCCCTGGAGGGCATCCTGCCTCAATGATGATGTGCCTCCTCTCTCCTATCAGGCACCCACGTTGAGTCAGTGACCTCATCATCCCCTCCCTCCTCATCACTGGAGGAAACCTTGCAGTATGCTGCAGCAGGGGGAATATGACTGCCAGATTGCTGTCCTTCTTGGGCAACCCCTCCCCTGTCTGGGCTCACATTACTGCCTTCCTCTAGCTGAGTACCATCATTGGAGCCTTCAAAATTCTGGGCATCCTCCTGGAGCATGTACCCAACACTGTGGTCAAACAGTTCAGGGGACTCCTCAGGAGGACATGGTGGGGCTACGGAAGGAGTCACTGATGCCATTGACCAAGTCTTCCACATGTTGCGGATCAAAACGGTCAGCTGCCGAAAAAAAGGCCAAACGTGTCCCACGGCCACATGCTGATGAGGATGCACCATGTCCACGACCAGCACTGTTGCCACTAGACACAGAGCCTTATTGCCCTCATTTATTGGCTTGTGACTGTCTGCCTCTCCTTGTTGGCCTTCCAGACATACTATTGGCCTGCAGTGAGATGTAGCTGTACAAAACTGGGATATATATATATATATATATATATATATATATATATATATATATATATATATATATATATACTGTATATATATATATATATATATATATATATATATATATATATATATATATATATATATACCAATTATACTGCAGCTAGCAGAATCAACTGCCTGCCTGTAGTATTATTAGTATGAGAACACCTGCACTTGTCTTCAGGAACCTATACTGTACGTGCAACTGTGCAGGGTACACAGTACAATAACTGGAAATACGTCAAGAGCCTACACAAGTACCTAGCTTCCGGTAGCTATACTGTAGGTGCAACTGTGCAGGGTACACAGTACAGTAACTGTAAATACGTCAAGAGCCTATACAAGCACCTGGCTTCAGGTAGCTATACTGTAGGTGCAACTGTGCAGGGTGTATAGTAACTGGAAATACGTCAAGAGCTTACACAAGCACCTGGCTTCAGGTAGCTATACTTTAGATGCAAATGTGCAGGGTACACAGTACAGTAACTGGAAATACGTCAAGAGCCTACACAAGCACCTGGCTTCAGGTAGCTATACTGTAGGTGCAACTGTGCAGTGTACACAGTACAGTAACTGGAAATACGTCAAGAGCCTACACAAGCACCTGGCTTCAGGTAGCTATACTGTAGGTGCAACTGTGCAGGGTACACAGTACAGTAATTGGAAATACGTCAAGAGTCTACACAAGCACCTGGCCTCAGGTACCTATACTGTAAGTGCAACTATGCAGGGTGTACAGTAACTGGAAATACGTCAAGAGCCTACACAAGCACCTGGCTTCAGGTAGCTATATTGTAGGTGCAACTGTGCAGGGTACACAGTACAGTAACTGGAAATATGTCAAGAGCCTACACAAGCACCTGGCTTCAGGTAGCTATACTGTAGGTGCAACTGTGCAGGGTGTACAGTAACTGGAAATATGTCATGAGCTTACACAAGCACCTGGCTTCAGGTAGCTATACTGTAGGTGCAACTGTGCAGGGTACACAGTACAGTAACTGTAAATACGTCAAGAGCCTATACAAGCACCTGGCTTCAGGTAGCTATACTGTAGGTGCAACTGTGCAGGGTGTATAGTAACTGGAAATACGTCAAGAGCTTACACAAGCACCTGGCTTCAGGTAGCTATACTTTAGATGCAAATGTGCAGGGTACACAGTACAGTAACTGGAAATACGTCAAGAGCCTACACAAGCACCTGGCTTCAGGTAGCTATACTGTAGGTGCAACTGTGCAGTGTACACAGTACAGTAACTGGAAATACGTCAAGAGCCTACACAAGCACCTGGCTTCAGGTAGCTATACTGTAGGTGCAACTGTGCAGTGTACACAGTACAGTAACTGGAAATATGTCAAGAGCCTACACAAGCACCTGGCTTCAGGTAGCTATACTGTAGGTGCAACTGTGCGGGGTGTACAGTAACTGGAAATACGTCAAGAGCCTACACAAGCACCTGGCTTCAGGTAGCTATACTGTAGGTGCAACTGTGCAGGGTACACAGTACAGTAACTGGAAATACGTCAACAGCCTACACAAGCACCCGGCTTCAGGTAGCTATACTGTAGGTGCAACTTTGCAGGGTACACAGTACAGTAACTGGAAATACGTCAAGAGCCTACACAAGCACCTGGCTTCAGGTAGCTATACTGTAGGTGCAACTGTGCAGGGTACACAGTACAGTAATTGGAAATGCGTCAAGAGCCTACACAAGCACCTGGCTTCAGGTACCTATACTGTAAGTGCAACTGTGCAGGGTGTACAGTAACTGGAAATACGTCAAGAGCCCACACAAGCACCTGGCTTCAGGTAGCTATACTGTAGGTGCAACTGTGCAGGGTACACAGTACAGTAACTGGAAATACGTCAAGAGCCTACACAAGCACCTGGCTTCATGTAGCTATACTGTAGGTGCAACTGTGCAGGGTGTACAGTACCCGGAGATACGTCAAGAGCTTACACAAGCACCTGGCTTCAGGTAGCTATACTGTAGGTACAACTGTGCAAGGTACACAGTACAGTAACTGGAAATATGTCAAGAGCCCACACAAGCACCTGGCTTCAGGTAGCTATACTGTAGGTGCAACTGTGCAAGGTACACAGTACAGTAACTGGAAATATGTCAAGAGCCCACACAAGCACCTGTCTTCAGGTAGCTATACTGTAGGTGCAACTGTGCAGGGTACACAGAACAGTAACTGGAAATCCGTCAAGAGCTTACACAAGGACCTGGCTTCAGGTAGCTATACTGTAGTTGCAACTCTGCAGGGTACACAGTACAGTAACTGGAAATACGTCAAGAGCCTACACAAGCACCTGGCTTCAGGTAGCTATACTGTAGGTGCAACTGTGCAGGGTACACAGTACAGTAACTGGAAATAAGTCAAGAGCCTGCACATGCACCTGGCTTCAGGTAGCTATACTGTAGGTGCAACTGTGCAGGGTGTACAATAACTGGAAATACGTCAAGAGCTTACACAAGCACCTGGCTTCAGGTAGCTATACTGTAGGTGCAACTGTGCAGGGTACACAGTACAGTAACTGGAAATCCGTCAAGAGCTTACACAAGCACCTGGCTTCAGGTAGCTATACTGTAGGTGCAACTGTGCAGGGTACACAGTACAGTAACTGGAAATATGTCAAGAGCCTACATAAGCACCTGGCTTCAGGTAGCTATACTGTAGGTGCAACTGTGCAGGGTTTACAGTAACTGGAAATACGTCAAGAGCTTACACAAGCTCCTGGCTTCAGGTAGCTATACTGTAGGTGCAACTGTGCAGGGTACACAGTACACTAACTGGAAATACATCAAGAGCCTACACAAGCACCTGGCTTCAGGTAGCTATACTGTAGGTGCAACTGTGCAAGGTACACAGTACAGTAACTGGAAATACGTCAAGAGCCTACACAAGCACCTGGCTTCAGGTAGCTATACTGTAGGTGCAACTGTGCAGGGTACACAATAGAGTAACTGGAAATACATCAAGAGCCTACACAAGCACCTGGCTTCTGGTAGGTATACTGTAGGTGCAACTGTGCAAGGTGTACAGTAAATGGAAATATGTCAAGAGCTTACACAAGCACCTGGCTTCAGGTAGCTATACTGTAGGTGAAACTGTGCAGGGTACACAGTACAATAACTGGAAATACGTCAAGAGCCTACACAACACCTGGCTTCAGGTAGCTATACTGTAGGTGCAACTGTGAAGGGTGTACGATAAATGAAAATACATGAAGAGCTTACACAAGCACCTGGCTACAGGTAGCTATACTGTAGGTGCAACTGTGCAGGGTACACAGTACAGTAACTGAAATACATCAAGAGCCTACACAAGCACCTGGCTTCAGGTAGCTATACTGTAGGTGCAACTGTGCAGGGTACACGGTACAGTAACTGGAAATTCGTCAAGAGCCCACACAAGCACCTGGCTTCAGGTAGCTATACTGTAGGTGCAACTGTGCAGGGTACATGGTGCAGTAACTGGAAATACGTCAAGAGCCTACACAAGCACCTGGCTTCAGGTAGCTATACAGTAGGTGCAATTGTGCAGGGTACACATTACAGTAACTGGAAACACTTTAAGACCCTACACAAGCACCTGGCTTCAGGTAGCTATACTGTAGGTGCAACTGTGCAGGCTACACAGTACAGTAACTAGAAATATGTCAAGAGCCTACACAAGCACCTGGCTTCAGGTAGCTATACTGTAGGTGCCACTGTGCAGGGTACACAGTACAGTAACTGGAAATCCATCAAGAGCTTACACAAGGATCTGGCTTAAGGTAGCTATAGTGTAGTTGCAACTGTGCAGGGTACACAGTACAGTAACTGGAAATATGTCAAGAGCCTACACAAGCACCTGGCTTCAGGTAGCTATACTGTAGGTGCAACTGTGCAGGGTACACAGTAAACTAACTGGAAATATGTCAAGAGCCTACACAAGCACCTGGCTTCAGGTAGCTATACTGTAGGTGCAACCGTGCAGGGTACACAGTACAGTAACTAGAAAAACATCAAGAGCCTACACAAGCACCTGGCTTCAGGTAGCTATACTGTACGTGCAACTGTGAAAGGTACACAGTACAGTAACTGGAAATACGTCAAGAGCATACACAAGCACCTGGTTTCAGGTAGCTATACTGTAGGTGCAACTGTGCAGGCTACACAGTACAGTAACTGGAAATACGTGAAGAGCCTACACAATCACCTGGTTTCAGTAAGCTATATTGTAGGTGCAACTGTGCAGGGTACACAGTACAATAACTGGAAGCACGTTAGGAGCCTACACAACACCTGGCTTCAGGTAGCTATACTGTAGGTGCAACTGTGCAGGGTGTACGGTAAATGAAAATACACGAAGAGCTTACACAAGCACCTGGCTACAGGTAGCTATACTGTAGGTGCAACTGTGCAGGGTACACGGTACAGTAACTGGAAATTCGTCAAGAGCCCACACAAGCACCTGGCTTCAGGTAGCTATACTGTAGGTGCAACTGTGCAGGGTACATGGTGCAGTAACTGGAAATACGTCAAGAGCCTACACAAGCACCTGGCTTCAGGTAGCTATACTGTAGTTGCAACTGTGCAGGGTACACTTTACAGTAACTGGAAACACTTTAAGAGCCTACACAAGCACCTGGCTTCAGGTAGCTATACTGTAGGTGCAACTGTGCAGGGTACACAGTACAGTAACTAGAAAAACATCAAGAGCCTACACAAGCACCTGGCTTCAGGTCGCTATACTGTACGTGCAACTGTGAAAGGTACACAGTACAATAACTGGAAATACGTCAAGAGCATACACAAGCACCTGGTTTCAGGTAGCTATACTGTAGGTGCAACTGTACAGGGTACACAGGACAGTAACTGAATATACGTCAAGAGCCTAAACAAGCACCTGGCTTCAGGTAGCTATACTGTAGGTGCAACTGTGCAGGGTACACAGTACAGTAACTGGAAATTCCTTAAGAGCCTACACAAGCACCTGCCTTCAGGTAGCTATACTTTAGGTGCAACTGTGCAGGGTACACAGTACAGTAACTGGAAATCCGTCAAGAGCTTACACAAGGACCTGGCTTCAGGTAGCTATACTGTAGGTGCAACTGTGCAAGGTACACAGTACAGTAACTGGAAATATGTCAAGAGCCTACATAAGCACCTGGCTTCAGGTAGCTATACTGTAGGTGTAACTGTGCAGGGTGTACAGTAACTGGAAATATGCCAAGAGCTTACACAAGCACCTGGCTTCAGGTAGCTATACTGTAGGTGCAACTGTGCAAGGTACACAGTACATTAACTGGAAATACGTCAAGAGCCTACACAAGCACCTGGCTTCAGGTAGCTATACTTGTAGGTGCAACTGTGCAGGGTACACAATAGAGTAACTGGAAATACATCAAGAGCCTACACAAGCACCTGGCTTCAGGTAGCTATACTGTAGGTGCAACTGTGCAGGGTGTACAGTAACTGGAAATATGTCAAGAGCTTACACAAGCACCTGGCTTCAGGTAGCTATACTGTAGGTGCAACTGTGCAGGGTACACAGTACAGTAACTGAAATACATCAAGAGCCTACACAAGCACCTGGCTTCAGGTAGCTATACTGTAGGTGCAACTGTGCAGGGTACACGGTACAGTAACTGGAAATTCGTCAAGAGCCCACACAAGCACCTGGCTTCAGGTAGCTATACTGTAGGTGCAACTGTGCAGGGTACATGGTGCAGTAACTGGAAATACGTCAAGAGCCTACACAAGCACCTGGCTTCAGGTAGCTATACTGTAGGTGCAACTGTGCAGGGTACACATTACAGTAACTGGAAACACTTTAAGAGCCTACACAAGCACCTGGCTTCAGGTAGCTATACTGTAGGTGCAACTGTGCAGGGTACACAGTACAGTAACTGGAAATACAGCAAGAGCCTACACAAGCACCTGGCTTCAGGTAGCTATACTGTAGGTGCAACTGTGCAGGGGACACAGTACAGTAACTTGAAATACTTGAAGAGCCTACACAAGCACCTGGCTTCAGGTAGCTATACTGTAGGTGCAACTGTGCAGGGTACACAGTACAGTAACTGGAAATCCATCAAGAGCTTACACAAGGACCTGGCTTCAGGTAGCTATACTGTAGTTGCAACTGTGCAGGGTACACAGTACAGTAACTGGAAATACGTCAAGAGCCTACACAAGCACCTGGCTTCAGGTAGCTATTCTGTAGGTGCAACTGTGCAGGGTACACAGTACAGTAACTGGAAAAATGTCAAGAGCCTACGCAAGCACCTGGCTTCAGGTAGCTATACTGTAGGTGCAACTGTGCAGGGTGTACAGTAACTGGAAATATGTCATGAGCTTACACAAGCACCTGGCTTCAGGTAGCTATACTGTAGGTGCAACTGTGCAGGGTACACATTACAGTAACTGGAAACACTTTAAGAGCCTACACAAGCACCTGGCTTCAGGTAGCTGTACTGTAGGTGCAACTGTGCAAGGTACACAGTACAGTAACTGGAAATACATCAAGAGCCTACACAAGCACCTGGCTTCATGTAGCTATACTGTAGGTGCAACTGTGCAGGGTACACAGTACACTAACTGGAAATACTTCAAGAGCCTGCACAAGCACCTGGCTTCAGGTAGCTATACTGTAGGTGCAACTGTGCAGGGTACACAGGACAGTAACTGAATATACGTCAAGAGCCTAAACAAGCACCTGGCTTCAGGTAGCTATACTGTAGGTGCAACTGTGCAGGGTACACAGTACAGTAACTTGAAATTCCTTAAGAGCCTACACAAGCACCTGGCTTCAGGTAGCTATACTTTAGGTGCAACTGTGCAGGGTACACAGTACAGTAACTGGAAATCCGTCAAGAGCTTACACAAGGACCTGGCTTCAGGTAGCTATACTGTAGGTGCAACTGTGCAGGGTACACAGTACAGTAACTGGAAATATGTCAAGAGCCTACACAAGCACCTGGCTTCAGGTAGCTATACTGTAGGTGCAACTGTGCAGGGTACACAGTACAGTAACTGGAAATACTTCAAGAGCCTACACAAGCACCTGGCTTCAGGTAACTATACTGTAGGTGCAACTGTACAGGGTACACAGTACACTAACTGGAAATACACACATATATATATATATATATATATATATATATATATATATATATATATATATATATATATATATACAACACCTGGGATGCATATATATACACAATACACTGTAAGTGCAGCTAACTGACTCGACCTGCCTACTCTATCTAACTTAAATTAAATGATACTTTGGAACCCCCCTCACTTTAGATTGTTAGATGAAAACACACATATATTGACACGGGTGGTCCTAAGAGTGTGGGACACCATACACAAACAATACATATAACTCACCTTTAATAGCAAGAAAATGATTATTTTGCACCGGGAAAAAAGAGTATTGGTGGTAATTGGATTAAAGATGATAGGGCACAATTAAGAGATATAATAAAAAAGGGATAAGATAGTTTCATTTCATGATTTAATGCAAAATAAGGAAGCATGGGTGATGGATGAATGGAGATAACTCCAGCTGGGACATTTTGTTAGTAGCCTGCCACAGCCAATAAGGTCGGGAGAAGATCTGTCCAAGCTGGAAAGGTTGTGTCTTGTAGGCAGCACTAAGGGCATAATTTCAAAAATGTATCAATTATTGCTGTCAGTGGAGGGGATGCAGGTGCCCCCATTCATCAGAAAATGGTAAAGAGAATTAGGGTCACAGAAAGATAATAACACACTAAGGAAAATTTTAGAACTAACCCACAGTTCGGCGGTGGATACCAATGTAGCTGAAATGAATTATAAATGTTTGACTGGTTGGTATGTAACCCCAGATAAAGCTTGCAAATATCAAAGGGACAAAACATTGGAATGTTGGCGGGGCTGCAAGGGGGTGGGTACAATGGCCCATCTCTGGTGGGACTTTCCTATATTTATAGGATATTAGGGAAAGATTTTAGGGTTTATAAAAGAAATTACTAAAATAGAAGTAAAGGCAGACCCATGGACAGTACTACATCATGAAATAGAGGGGGATATAAAAACATATAAAGAATCCTTAGTGCCACACTTGCTAAATGCGGCAAAAAAACTCATCCCTAAGAAATGGCAGACAGCGGAAAGTTCATTAATTTGGGAGTGGATTGATGTAGTAGAAGGAATATACTACATGGAACATACGAGTTATTGTAGGGATGGTAGTAGAGAAGAGGTAAAAGATAAGTGGGAGTGTTGGAAGGAATTAAAAAAAACTTGGAGCTATGCTGATGTACTGCGAACCTAGATCTTAAACTGGAAAACGTTTTGTACACAGATGTAGGGGAGGTGGGGGAGGGGAGGGGGAGTGGGTGGAGGGGGAGTGGGTGGAGGGGATGGGGGGAAAGGTTAGATTAGGTCACTTCAATAGCAGGATTTGTAAAGTGGCACATGTTTTTTCCTATAAATTTTAAAATAAATTTCTGTATACAGCATGGATAAAGGCTACTATGATGTGAAAACGAGAAGGGACATGGATGAACTGTAAAGGTGAATTAAGTCTCTCAAAGGGTTCGCTGAAGTGGCAAAAAAAAAAAAAAAATCAAATGACACTGTCTCTGTCTAGAGGCAGCCTTATATAGTGTGGGGCATGTACTAAACCCCCTGAGCCATAATTGGCCAAAGCCTCCTTGGCTTTGGCCAATTATGGCTCTCTATACACACAGCGCTGTGATTGGCCAAGCATGTGGGTCATAGTGCATGCTTGGCCAATCATCAGCCAGCAATGCTCTGCGATGCCGTAGTGAATTATGGGCCATGGCGCGCCACTCGAATTTGGCGCGAATGGCCCATTTCATTTGTAATTCGGCGAACGACCGAACACACAATGTTTGAGTCGAACATGCGTTCGACTCAAACACGAAGCTCATTCCTACTAACAAATAAACCTTTTAGTTTTCGCATTGAAAATAATACGTATAGATAATATGTGCAAAACTAGTATAAATACCTTTAAAATCTCGCACTCACACGCAATTATTATTTCATTTCACAAGTAAATAACCATTGATTCTTGAGACACTAAGATCTTGTTGTCCTCAAATGCAGATAGATAGCTCAAATGAAAAAAGATATCCTTAAAAGCAAAACATACTGTGTGTACACCATCAAAGATGTGACAGTCAAATCAAAACTTTGCACTTCACTTAGGTCTTTTTCACACAACTGTTTGGATCAGGTCCACCTGTCTGTTTTTCAGGGGGACCTGATCAGAAGCTCCATTCACCCCTATGGACTGAAGGGTGTAAACAGATCTGTGTCCATTTACACCAGCCTACCTTAGATCAAATCCGGTCCACTAAAAACAAACAGAAGGGGATCTGTCCTCCTCCATGTAGATGGACCAGGTTGGAGGCAGTCAGGTGTATGAAGAAGATGGCAGTATGCTTAGACCTTCGTGTAAGGAAGACACTGTGTTTTTAGCGCCATTATTTGCATAATTAGTAGTTTTGCAGGGACAGTGATTCCGCTTGGTCTTTGTTAAAGTGTTGAGTTGATGCATTGTAACATGTGTTGGGACAAATCTGTGAAGATTTGTAGGTGTGTGTAGGGATCAAAATAAGTTCCCAACGATCTCCTCTTTTGCATAAGCTGTTCTTTTCGTGTGATAAAAATGGTGGACATGTTTCTGGAAACTTAATTATTAGCATGAATTTTTTATGCTTTCAGTTTTGCTTTAAATGAAAGCTTGACCAAGCAATCACTTTTCCGTGCTTTTTAGTGACCAGGTTTTTCAGACTACTACATATAATCTAATCCTTTTTTTTTACATTTCTGAAGCTGGGGGTGCAGCTAACATGCAATTAAACAAATGCAGAGTAATTTGTTGTAGGTTCCTCACAGCGGAGGAAAAGAGCTCTATGAACATATCAAGCTTTTGAACAATTATAGTCAACACGTTATTATGAACTTGGTAATATACAAAAAATAATTGACTAATTAGTACCAATACAAAAAGTGTCAATATCCAAAACCCAATCAAAACCTCTTCAAAAACATATTAGCAATAACAATCACATGTAACCCATTGATTTACTATTTGCATCACTGATTAGAGCTTATAAATGTAAAGAATTAGATTATGATTATGAAAAAGCATTGTCCAATCAAGGACGGAACCTTGGGAAGGTTATTGCCTAACCCCTATGTATGAAATGAATACATCATTTTATTTATCCACTGAAGAAAAATATCACTTTGTTCAATGGCAAAGAATTTTTTTTTCTATCATTGAAGCAAATGCTTATCCTGAAGGTCTGTTAGAATTAACCCAAGGGAAAGGACCCTGTTTAAGTCCAAAAGTACAGAATGGACTTATGCTATCACTAAATTTATCCCATGCCATACAGCTTTTATGACCTATATGCTGAGGTGCCCTTGTTCCCAGTATGTAGGCTGCACTGGAAACTGTCATTGAGGATATTGGAGCACATTAATACCATTAAAAATGTTTTCACAAAACACTTGGTGTCAACATATTTGTAGGATATGCATAATAAAGATCCAGCGGGTCTCCAACGTTATGGTCTTGATAAGTTGTATAAACGCTGGAGAAAGAGATTTATAGAAATGAGACTCAATGGCTATATCAGTTGGACACACTGAATCCTACATCACTATATAATTTATGCCCAGATCAACTCCAATTGCCTGAGCAACATTCACACTTGTCTCCATGTTCCCTCTTTCTACTACTCATCCTGCCTTTTGTATCCATGGATTGATCTTTTGTGTACCTAACCCAGCATTGTCTCTGAGACTTTCTTGCCTTCCTGCTCTGATCTTGGCCTGTTGCCTGGATTTTCTTGTAATCTCTTCCTGCCTTAGACTTGCCAGTGCTTCTGCATCACCACCATACTGGCTTGCATAGATTAGTGTTCTTCCTGGATGCAGGACGAACCTAGGATTCATGACCTAGCACCGTAATAACGCGAAATTCATAACCTTTGGGAGTTCTGGAGAAAACATCTGGTGCTTAGACCCTACACCATTGAGAATTCCATGTCACCTGCTCAATTTTTATGGCTCCTTGACAAAGTATAAAGGTATAATACTTTGGGGTTGGTTTACTAAAACTGAAGAGTGCACAATCTGATGCAGCTTTGCATGGAAACCAATTCGTTTTTTTTTTTTTTATCAAAGCACAATTGAACAAGCTGAAGTTAGAAGCTGATTGGTTACCATGCACAACTTCACCACATTTTGCATTCTCCAGTTTTAATAAATCAGCCTCATTGTGTGTGGGAGAGGTGTTAGGAAGAAAGACAGCTATTTAGATGATTTTAAACTAGCAAAAAAGGGAAGCTGCATGTGGACAGGGTAATATGAAAAACTATATTATACAGTATACAAAACACAAGATAACTGGGGACTGTGGGATTTTTATTTTTTTTTCTTAATTATTGGATGTTATTCAAAGAGAATACAAAAGGCATACATTACAAAAAGTATGTTATAGCAGAAGTTACATAAAAAAAATGTACTCAGGGAGTTAAAGGATTAATGCAAACTTTACAAATAAGCTA